>NC_064631.1:561629400-561946543 GCF_023864275.1 Schistocerca cancellata
TAGGAGGAAACCATGTATACTGTAATTGAGGCTGCGTGCTACAGCGCGAATTAGGCCGCAGCCTCTGTAAAGAGTGTGATTGAATAAATGGTCTCTAGCGCGGAAACCACGTATTTCCGGACATAAGTTTGTTATACTTTTTATTGTTCCGTATGATAAAAATGGTTCAAATAGCTCTGAGCACTATGGGACTTAATATCTGAGGTCATCAGTCCCCTAGAACTTACAAGGGAACCTCCCCATCGCATCCCACTCAGATTTAGTTATAAGTTGGCACAGTGGATAGGCCTTGAAAAACTGAACACAGATCAATCGAGAAAACAGGAAGAAGTTGTGTGGAACTATGAAAAAAATAAGCGAAATATACAAACTGAGTAGCCCATGCGCAACATAGGCTACATCAGGGAGAGTGTGCGCTCAACAGCGGCGTGGTCCCGTGGTTAGCGTGAGCAGCTGCGGCACGAGAAGTCCTTGGTTCAGGTTTTCCCTGGAGTGAAAAGTTTTATTTTCAGACAATTATTATCTGTTCGTCCGTCCGATGCGAGGTAATTGCGCCGTAGTATGGGGACGGTACACCTAAACGGGAAAATTTGAAAACGTTAAAACTGTGCGAGTGTGAAACTGTTGCATTCATTTGTTGCAGTTTATGCAACAAACTCTTATGTTTTCATCACTTTTTTGGGAGTGATTATCACATCCACAAGAAAACCTAAATCGGGCAAAGTAGAAGATTTGCCAAGTGTACAAGTTAGGTGGGTCCAACATATTCCTGTCATGTGACGCACATGCCGTCATCAATGTCGTATAGAATATATCAGACGTGTTTTCCTGTGGAGGAATCGGTTGACCTATGACCTAGCGATCAATTGTTTCAGGTTCCCATTGGGGAGGCACGTCCTTTCGTCTACTAATCGCACGGTTTTGCGGTGCGGTCGCAAAACACAGACACTAAACTTGTTACAGTGAACGGAGACGTCAATGAACGAACGGACAGATCATAGCTTTTACGAAAATGAAAAAAGTAAACTTCTCGCTCGAGGGAGGAGTTGAACCAAGGACCTCTCGTTCTGCAGCTGCTCACGCTAACCACGGGACCACGGCGCCCCTAAACTCATATTCTCCTTGATGTTGCCTATGTTGCACATGGACTACTCAGTTTGTATATTTCGCTTATTTTTTTCAAATTTCCACACAACTTCTTCCTGTTTTCTCGATTGATCTGTCTTCAGTTTTTCAAGGCCTATCCACTGTGCCAACTTTAAACTAAACCTGAGAGGGGGGGTGGGGGTGCGATGGGAAAGTTCCCTTGTTAGAATAACTTAAACGTAACTAACCTAAGGACATCACACACATCCATGCCCGAGGCAGGATTGAAACTTGCGAACGTAGGGATCGCGCGGTTCCAGACTGCAGCGCCTACAACCGCCCGGCCACACCGGCCGGCTTTCCGTATCCTCTCATTGATCAATCCCTGGAGTACACGCCATAGTGATGCGATGACTTCCCGGAGATACTTTACAGTAGCTTGTGGAGTACATATGTAAATGTAGAAAGAAACATTCCACTTTCTATTTTGAAACTCCGTAAAACATTGTTCATTTGGTAAGAGCTCTGCCCGAGAGAAGTAAGGCACCTGGTTTCGAATCCTAGTCTGTCACTTAGTTTTAACCTAGCAGTAAATTAAATATTAGTTTATAAATTAAACATTAAACCAATGTTCATCTGAGCCGATAAATGCTCTTTGTTTGCACAGATCAGAGCGTAGCAAGAAGATGGAAGCAACTTCACTACGCAAGGCGAGGTTGATGTTCGCGCTGCCTCAGGCGATGGTGATGTTCGCCGTCGCTACGCACTCGGTGGTGCCGCTCTTGGGACATGAAGATGATGGTGCGACCATCTGCGCTTCACCGCAGACTGAGGACGATGTCAGCATTGCCGGCGGCTGCTTCTCTGGGCGCTTTCCGCTGGAGCTGTGGTACCCCACTGCTGTGCACACTGCGCCACTGTACCACGTCGTCTACGTACTGCAACTGGTGGCCATCTACTACACGTGCCACACGGCGATTAATGTCGATTTGTTTTTCTTTGCCGTTACCAACCACGCCAGCTCCCAGCTCGAGCAGCTCAACAATGCTCTCTGTCAGATGGGTTCGCGACGTCCTGTTCGCAATTCCCCTCGTCTACAAAATCGACGACGAGGCAGTACTGAAAGTGAGCACTCGTCGAATGGCAACCAAGTGAATGGTCCTTTGTGGGACACGAATGAGGAGAATCTAGCGCTGGTCGAGCAGCAAAGGGCGGTGTACCAGGATTTAATTCGTCTCGTAAGGCAGCACCAGAAAATCATGCGGTAATGAGAAAAAAAATTAGCTGTTTTCTCCTCAATTTGTATTACAATACCTTTTTCTACAGTGAAACTTTCAGCCTGTAGTGTCATGTGCTCAGTCCAAATAAGACTGTCTGCTGGGTACCATTTTACATAATTTGTCCTAACGTTTCTTAACGGCATACACCCCAGTACAAGGAGAAAGTTTCAATTTAAAAATTAGCAGTAGGATGTGGCTAAGTCATTCTCAACTGTATACTTCCTTCTAGGAGTTTTAGTCCAACAAAGTACGCAGCTTATGTCTGTAGAGCTGGGAGCAATGAGAGAATGGGTATAAGCTAGGGACAACACTATGCATTCAGAAAGGACATGTTTGGGTTTATATAAAAGATGTTTGCGTAACAGGCGGATCTGATATCCAGTAATAAAGACATCTATCATCTACAAGAGTTCAAAAATGGCTCAAATGGCTCTAAGCACTATGGGACTTAACATCTGAGGTCATCAGTCCCCTAGAACTTAGAACTATTTAAAACTAACTAACCTACGGACACACACACATCCATGCCTGAGGCAGGATTCGAACCTGCGACCGTAGCAGCAGCGCGGTTCCGGACTGAAGCGCCTAGAACCGCTCGACCACAGCTGCCGGAACAAGAGTTCACCAAAGCGCTCTGTAGTGTTTATTAGTTTACACATCTGGTAGTAACCAGTTAAAAAATGTCGTGTGACTAGGGCCCCCCGTCGGGTAGACCGTTCGCCGGGTATAAGTCTTTCGATTTGACGCCTCTTCGGCGACTTGCCCGCCGATGGGAATGAAATGATGATGATTGTTGTTGTTGTTGTGGTCTTCAGTCCTGAGGCTGGTTTGATGCAGCTCTCCATGCTACTCTATCCTGTGCAAGCTTCTTCATCTCCCAGTACTTACTGCAACATACATCCTTCTGAATCTGCTTAGTGTATTCATCTCTTTGTCTCCCTCTACGATTTTTACCCTCCACGCTGCCCTCCAATGCTAAACTTGTGATCCCTTGATGCCTCAGAACATGTCCTACTAACGGTCTCTTCTTTTTGTCAAGTTGTGCCACAAACTCCTCTTCTCCCCAATTCTATTCAACACCTCCTCATTAGTTATGTGATCTACCCATCTAAACTTTAGCATTCTTCTGTAGCACCACATTTCGAAAGCTTCTATTCTCTTCTTGTCCTAACTATTTTTCGTCCATGTTTCACTTCCATACATGGCTACACTCCATACAAATACTTTCAGAAACGACTTCCTGCCACTTAAATCTGTACTCGATGTTAACAAATTTCTCTTCTTCAGAAACGCTTTCCTTGGCATTACCAGTCTACATTTTATATCCTCTCTACTTCGACCATCATCAGTTATTTTGCTCCGCAAATAGCAATACTCCTTTACTACTTCAAGTGTCTCATTTCCTAATCTAATTCCTTCAGCATCACTCGACTTAATTTGACTACATTCCATCATCCTCGTTTTGCTCTTGCTCATGTTCATCTTATATCCTCCTTTCAAGACACTGTCCATTCCGTTCAACTGCTCTTCCAAGTCCTTTGCTGTCTAAGACAGAATTACAATGTCATCAGCGAACCTCAAACTTTTTATTTCTTCTCCATGGATTTTAATACTTAATCCGAATTTTTCTTTTGTTTCCTTTACTGCTTGCTCAATATACAGATTGAATAACATCGGGGAGAGACTACAACCCGGTCTCACTCCCTTCCCAACCACTGCTTCCCTTTCGTGCCCCTCGACTCTTACAACTGCCATCTGGTTTCTGTACAAATTGTAAATAGCCTTTCGCTCCCTGTATTTTACCCCTGCCACCTTTAGAATTCGAAAGAGAGTATTCCAGTCAACATTGTCAAAAGCTTTCTCTAAGTCTACAAATGCTAGAAATGTAGGTTTGCCTTTTCTTAATCTTTCTTCTAAGATAAGTCGTAAGGTCAGTATTGCTTCACGTGTTCCAACATTTCTACGGAATCCAAGCTGATCTTCCCCGAAGTCGGCTTCTACCAGTTTTTCCATTCGTCTGTAAAGAATTCGCGTTAGTATTTTGCAGCTGTCACTTATTAAAGTGATGGTTCGGTAATTTTCACATCTGTCAACACCTGCTTTCTTTGGGATTGGAGTTATTATATTCTTCTTGAAGTCTGAGGGTATTTCACCTGTCTCATACATCTTGCTCACCAGATGGTAGAGTTTTGTCAGGAATGGCTCTCCCACGGCCGTCAGTAGTTCTAATGTAATGTTGTCTACTCCTGGGGCCTTGTTTCGACTCAGGTCTTTCAGTGCTCTGTCAAACTCTTCACACAGTATCGTATCTCCCATTAAATCTTCATCTACATCCTCTTCCATTTCCATAATATTGTCCTCAAGTACATCGCCCTTGTATAGACCCTCTATATACTCCCTCCACCTTTCTGCTTTCCCTTCTTTGCTTAGAACTGGGTTTCCATCTGAGCTCTTGATACTCATACAAGTGGCTCTCTTTTCTCCAAAGGTTTCTTTAATTTTCCTGTAGGCAGTATCTATCTTGCCCTTAGTGAGATAAGCCTCTACATCCTTACATTTGTCCTGTAGCCATCCCTGCTTAGCCATTTTGCACTTCCTGTCGATCTCATTTTTGAGACGTTTGTATTCCTTTTTGCCTGCTTCATTTACTGCATTTTTATATTTTCTCCTTTCATCAATTAAATTCAATATTTCTTCTGTTACCCAAGGATTTCTACTAGCCCTCGTCTTTTTACCTATTTGATCCTCTGCTGCCTTCACTACTTCATCCCTCAGAGCTACCCATTCTTCTTCTACTGCATTTCTTTCCCCCATTCCCGTCAATTGTTCCCTTATGCTCTCCCTGAAACTCTGTACAACCTCTGGTTTAGTCAGTTTATCCAGGTCCCACATTTTAGCAGCTTCTTCGGTTTTAATCTACAGTTCATAACCAATAGATTGTGGTCAGAGTCCACATCTGCCCCTGGAAATGTCTTACAATTTAAAACCTGGTTCCTAAATCTCTGTCTTACCATTATATAATCTATCTGATACCTTCTAGTATCTCCAGGATTCTTCCACGTATACAACATGATGATTAGGACAACACAACATCCAGCCCCTGAGCGGAGAAGATCTCCGACCCAGCTGGGAATCGAACTCGGGCCTTTAGGATTGACATTCTATCGCGCAGACCACTTTTATTTATTTTTTTAAATCTCATTTTGTTCGTTATTGCTCTTTGCATTTGTTCGGTGCGGACGTCCCTTGACAACCGTCCAAGTTCGTCATTGATGCAGTCACTCGGTTTTTTTATTACAGAGGTCAACTAACCCTCTGACCGAACACGCTGAGCTACCGCGCCAGCTAAGCACTCAGCTACCGGGGGCGGACATAGTAAGCAGTGATCTGTAATAGTTACTTGAGAGAAGGTGAACTTCGCAGCCAAGAACGTTTGTAAATAACGCTTACTGTCGGTTACCTGTTTCGGTAACTATCGTTACCCTCTTCAAATCTCATAATAGGTTACTGCACGTCTTACTTATGCAGCTGGTATATCGAGATCTTAAGACCGTAACCATGATTACCGAAACCTGTAAATCGACAATAAAGGTTCTTGAAATGAATGAAAATGAGCGTATGGCATCTTTGGCCAGGGAAGTTCGGCCGCGGAGTGCAAGTCTTATTACAGTCGACGCCACAGTGGTGAACTGGCGCGCCAGTGATGAGGACAACACAACACCAATCCACGTGCGAAAAAAAATATCCAACCCGACCGGGAATAGAACCCCGGCCCACTGCATGGGAGGCAAGTACGTTACCGCCCAGCTAAGCAGAAGGGCGAGGAGTGTTCATAAGGCATCTTGACTAAGAAGTTCACCTTCTCTCAAGTACCCTGTATCATTGGTTAAAGGACTTCATACAATCAGCTGCCCAGTGGTTTAGGAATTCGTATGTCTACCCATTCATAAAGTGTCGGGAATGTTAAAATAGTGTCGGGCGTACACTGTTCTGCAAGTTCCATTTTCAATAGGCTTCTAACGGAAAAAAATGAGGTAGAGAAACTACTGACACTCAAATCCAAATTGAAAGGATTCCCTACTGCCGATTCCTTTCATTTTTCAGAGGAACTTTTCAAGATAGGTACTTTCACTCTAATGTAATATTTACAGGCATACAGTAATAATGATATGTGAAGTACATATGTATTGATTCACTCCATGATCAAGAGCCTTCGATGCAGTGTTTAACTGAAATTAATAAAATTAGGAAAGTAAATAAAAAATATGGGTGCATTGATTCAGACCCTGGAGCACGCTCGATGCATCTCCAACGATTTTTACATATAGACAACAATATATTCCAGTTTCCAACAAAAGCCCTAAGCTGACTATTGTAGATATTGTATCCCAGAATAAATTTTTCGCTGTGCATCGGAATTTTCGCTGATGCGGAACTTCCTGGCAGATTAAAACTGTATGTCTGACCGGAAGCAGGGTTCGAGTCCTGGTTTGCCACCGGCCGGGTGGCCGAGCGGTTCTAGGCGCTTCAGTCCGGAACCACGGTGCTGCTACGGTCGCAGGTTCGAATCCTGCCTCGGGCATGGATGTGTGTGATGTCCTTAGGTTAGTTGGTTTAAGTAGTTCTAAGTCTAGGGGACTGATGACCTCAGACGTTAAGTCCCATAGTGCTCAGAGCCATTTTAACCTGGTTTTCCACACAATTTTAATCTGCCAGAATCTTAGATATTGCAATACTGGCAACTTCAAAGAGAATAGTACAGGAATTAGCCAGTGTACAAATCAGACTTCACCTCATATTTTGATTCAACAAACAAGGCCAAGGAAGGAAAAAAAAACACATTATTGAATTAGGATCAGTACTGGAGATGCATACCGTGAAGATCAGCAGTAGTATACATTTTTAGGAGATCCATCACACGAGCGCCATCACGAAAACATGAATCCTCCAGTGTCATTAGATTTTAATGAGAGTTCAAGATATAGAAACTATCTTGTTATGGGACAGATTGGAGCCTAATGACGATAGTTTCGGAAAGCACAGTCCGAAGATACGTAGTTGGAACTCAAATAGTGGCAACACTGTAGAATGAAGGCTTTCACGACCGGTTGACATGGCTGTTGATATACTTTCCGGGATGTGAGGTCGTGGTCCAAGAACTTTTCTGCTCCTTACGTTTCGTCCAGGACTGCGCTGGACTTCCTCAGAGGCGCTGCTCCGCTGAGACTGGTCGGGTGTCTGAGAGCGACTTATATATTGTGAGAAAGGGGGGCGCGGTCGACATGTGGTGTGTATAAAATTCCATGTACCTGTGGTAAAGTTTACATTGGTACTGCCAAAAGAAGCGTAAACACGCGATTGAAAGAACATAAAAGTCTTTGTCGACTTGGAAAAATAGAAAAGTCAGCTGTAGCGGAACATGCTCTTCAACCAGGCAACCACCAAGTGAAGTTTTCGGATACCGAAGTTTTATCTACAACGTTAAATTACTATCCACGGCTTTATAGAGAAGGTATCGAAATTTATAAACATAACGATAATTTTAATAGGAAAGAGGAGGCTATGAAACTCAGTGATATATGGACAGTGGCTCTACAAAATTGCTAACAATTTTTATCTTTGACAAGGTGGTAATCGATAGTCAACCTTATCTTTGCTATGGACTATCACTGCTCATCACGTGTTACCTGAACCACGCCCCCCTTTCTCACAATATATAAGTCGCTCTCAGACACCCGACCAGTCAGTCGGCAAGACTCAGCGGAGCAGCGCCTCTGAGGAAGTCCAGCGCAGTCCTGGACGAAACGTAAGGAGCAGTAAAGTTCTTGGACCACGACCTCACATCCCGGAAAGTATATCAACAGCCAGTGGCAACACTGCTGTGGAGACACTATGCAATGGAATCTACTGTTGTCGAAGATAGCACAAGTTGTTGAATACCTACCTTACCTCCGAGCAAATGGACTCGCCCGTCCCACGTCACAGGCGTGCGCACAGTCGGGGGAAACACAGTCACTTGTGAGCGAGCGGTCTAACGCCACGGTGTCACAATGTTTTCGAAACAGGAACAACGGAGTTGGATCAAGATTGAATGTGCCAGAGGTCGTACAGCACTACAGTGTCATCAAGGTCTTCAAGAGGCGTGCGGGGAATAGGCATTGCCGTACAGAACAGTGACGCGACAATGCGCGAGCACATACAACGCAAGCTGTGGCTGCTCTGTTCAGTCGATGGGACTGGGAAGTACTGTCTCATCCTACATACTCCCCGCATTCCGAAGGATCCACTTCTTGGCATTCGCTTCGGAACTGTCCCAGAGATTCGACAGGCAGTAGACCGCTCCAATCGCACCATCAACAGAACAGGCACTGTTAACGGTATACTACGCCTTCCACATAGCTAGCAACGGGTTCTGCACAACGCTGGTGGCTACATTGAAGGACAGTAACAGGTACAAACATGTAACTCTGTTGTAAAGGTTGTGAATAAATAGTTGCCACTATTTAGGTTCCATCCCTCGTATAAAAGTCTCAGCCTAACGTCTGAGGGGAGACAATTTTCTACCACGCAAGTAGCAGGACCTGTGATACTCTGTGTGGTTGTTGTTGTTGTTGTGGTCTTCAGTCCTGAGACTGGTTTGATGCAGCTCTCCAAGCTACTCTATCCTGTGCAAGCTTCTTCATCTCCCAGTACCTACTGCAACCTACATCCTTCTGAATCTGCTTAGTGTATTCATCTCTTTGTCTCCCTCTACGAACCCTCCACGCTGCCCTCCAATGCTAAATTTGTGATCCCTTGATGCCTCAAAACATGTCCTACCAACCGATCCCTTCTTCTAGTCAAGTTGTGCCATAAACTTCTCTTCTCCCCAATCCTATTCAATACCTCCTCATTAGTTACGTGATCTACCCACCTTATCTTCAGCATTCTTCTGTAGCACCACATTTCGAAAGCTTCTATTCTCTTCTTGTCCATACTAGTTATCGTCCATGTTTCACTTCCATACATGGCTACACTCCATACAAATACTTTCAGAAACGACTTACTGACACTTAAATCTATACTCGATGTTAACAAATTTCTCTTCTTCAGAAACGATTTCCTTGCCATTGCCAGTCTACATTTTATATCCTCTCTACTTCGACCATCATTAGTTATTTTACTCCCTAAATAGCAAAACTCCTTTACTACTTTAAGTGTCTCATTTCCTAATCTAATTCCCTCAGCATCACCCGACTTAATTCGACTACATTCCATTATCCTTGTTTTACTTTTGTTGATGTTCATCTTATATCCTCCTTTCAAGACACTGTCCATTCCATTCAACTGTTCTTCCAAGTCCTTTGCTGTCTCTGACAGAATTACAATGTCATCGGCGAACCTCAAAGTTTTTACTTCTTCTCCATGAATTTTAATACCTACTCCGAATTTTTCTTTTGTTTCCTTTATTGCTTGCTCAATATACAGATTGAATAACATCGGGGATAGGCTACAACCCTGTCTCACTCCTTTCCCAACCACTGCTTCCCTTTCATGCCCCTCGACTCTTATAACTGCCATCTGGTTTCTGTACAAATTGTAAACAGCCTTTCGCTCCCTGTATTTTACCCTTGCCACCTTTAGAATGTGGAAGAGAGTATTCCAGTCAACATTGTCAAAAGCTTTCTCTAAGTCTACAAATGCTAGAAACGTAGGTTTGCCTTTTCTTAATCTTTCTTCTAAGATAAGTCGTAAGGTTAGTATTGCCTCACGTGTTCCAACATTTCTACGGAATCCAAACTGATCATCCCCGAGGTCCACTTCTACCAATTTTTCCATTCGTCTCTGTGTGGTTAATCGGCCGAAAGTATCGGCTGGAACTTAACAGTAATTCATGTGTGTGCCCTCAGCTCATGTAAAAGAATTCTGGACTTGTATTTATTTGTGACTCGTAATGATTTGAAGAAATGGAAAACATTTTAAATGTTTTTCAAGAACAATGAAGAACAAGGGGAAGAAAGACGAGAACAACGAATAAGAAACAAAAAAAGAAACGGTAAAGCGCTTGACGCGAAACCGAGGGATCGGGGAATCGAATCCTGGTCGGACAACAGTCATTTCAGTTTGCGTTTGAACATAGCCTTCACCTCTCAACGATGTCAGTAATCTACAGAAACGACACGTGGTTTGGATTCCACGTTAAACTGTAGGTCCCCTTTCCTCGGTTGGATAAGTGGGGTACGTTAGGGACACTCAGGTCGTCGAAGTGGTGTCCAATTGAATGACTTGAATCAGGCCATTGAGCCTCACGAAATTATTATAGTGCTAGTGTGTACTCGGTATTCTGTTGCATCTCTCTATACATGATACAGGCCCCAAGCCACAGAGAGAGTCTTTCAAACTTGGGTTAGTAGATGACGCATGGTCTTTGTCCCCAGCTGTGCTTCCCTCTGGAGTTCCAAAATCTGAAAGATATGAGAAGTTATTTTTGTTTACTACACCACTGTTAGTTAAAAAGCTAACGCTGTATTAATGCACAAATTGAACGTGATGTCTCAGTATCAGTGGCTCTTGAAACAAAAATTTTATTCCTGCTATTTTGTCGAAAAGTGACGTTTTTGAGACCGTGGGTGTGTACAAAATACAAATTGATTCAGCAAACAAGAAAACAGCAACCGGCCACTGTTAATAATTCTACTTATTTACACAAATAGCACCGTTATCGGTTGAGAACCGACAGCGCTATCTTCAGACGGCTGTTTACGTTCATATTACATTTGCTGTTGTTTCCATTAGATGATGGCTCTTTTATTTCAACAACTAATGTAAATAACAAAATGGTTCAAATGGCTCTGAGCACTATGCGACTTAACTTCTGAGATCATCAGTCGCCTAGAACTTAGAACTAATTAAACCTAACTAACCTAAGAACATCACACACATCCATGCCCGAGGCAGGATTCGAACCTGCGACCGTAGCGGTCGCTCGGTTCCAGACTGTAGCGCCTAGAACCGCACGGCCACTCTGGCCGGCTAAATAACAACAGATGCAATATGAAAGTGAAGAGCTGTCTGAAGATGAAACTGTCGGTTCGAAATTGGTAACTGCACTATTTGTTAAGTATGAAAAAATTTTCTTATTAGCACTTACCACATTTTTAATAAAGTATTTATTTTCTAATTTGTCTCATTATTTTTTGCGGTGATGTGATGAACGGCGTATTTCTGTGACATCAGAACATCTCAATGTTTTGGATACAAATGGTTCAAATGGCTCTGAGGGCTATGGTACTTAACTTCTGAGGTCATCAGTCTCCTAGAACTTAGAACTACACTCCTGGAAATTGAAATAAGAACACCGTGAATTCATTGTCCCAGGAAGGGGAAACTTTATTGACACATTCCTGGGGTCAGATACATCACATGATCACACTGACAGAACCACAGGCACATAGACACAGGCAACAGAGCATGCACAATGTCGGCACTAGTACAGTGTATATCCACCTTTCGCAGCAATGCAGGCTGCTATTCTCCCATGGAGACGATCGTAGAGATGCTGGATGTAGTCCTGTGGAACGGCTTGCCATGCCATTTCCACCTGGCGCCTCAGTTGGACCAGCGTTCGTGCTGGACGTGCAGACCGCGCGAGACGACGCTTCATCCAGTCCGAAACATGCTCAATGGGGGACAGATCCGGAGATCTTGCTGGCCAGGGTAGTTGACTTACACCTTCTAGAGCACGTTGGGTGGCACGGGATACATGCAGACGTGCATTGTCCTGTTGGAACAGCAAGTTCCCTTGCCGGTCTAGGAATGGTAGAACGATGGGTTCGATGACGGTTTGGATGTACCGTGCACTATTCAGTGTCCCCTCGACGATCACCAGTGGTGTACGGCCAGTGTAGGAGATCGCTCCCCACACCATGATGCCGGGTGTTGGCCCTGTGTGCCTCGGTCGTATGCAGTCCTGATTGTGGCGCTCACCTGCACGGCGCCAAACACGCATACGACCATCATTGGCACCAAGGCAGAAGCGACTCTCATCGCTGAAGACGACACGTCTCCATTCGTCCCTCCATTCACGCCTGTCGCGACACCACTGGAGGCGGGCTGCACGATGTTGGGGCGTGAGCGGAAGACGGCCTAACGGTGTGCGGGACCGTAGCCCAGCTTCATGGAGACGGTTGCGAATGGTCCTCGCCGATACCCCAGGAGCGACAGTGTCCCTAATTTGCTGGGAAGTGGCGGTGCGGTCCCCTACGGCACTGCGTAGGATCCTACGGTCTTGGCGTGCATCCGTGTGTCGCTGCGGTCCGGTCCCAGGTCGACGGGCACGTGCACCTTCCGCCGACCACTGGCGACAACATCGATGTACTGTGGAGACCTCACGCCCCACGTGTTGAGCAATTCGGCGGTACGTCCACCCGGCCTCCCGCATGCCCACTATACGCCCTCGCTCAAAGTCCGTCAACTGCACATACGGTTCACGTCCACGCTGTCGCGGCATGCTACCAGTGTTAAAGACTGCGATGGAGCTCCGTATGCCACGGCAAACTGGCTGACACTGACGGCGGCGGTGCACAAATGCTGCGCAGCTAGCGCCATTCGACGGCCAACACCGCGGTTCCTGGTGTGTCCGCTGTGCCGTGCGTGTGATCATTGCTTGTACAGCCCTCTCGCAGTGTCCGGAGCAAGTATGGTGGGTGTGACACACCGGTGTCAATGCGTTCTTTTTTCCATTTCCAGGAGTGTAGTTAAACCTAACTAACCTAAGGACATCACACATATCCATGCCCGAGGCAGGATTCGAACCTGCGACCGTAGCTGTCGCGCGGTTCCAGACTGTAGCGCCTAGAAGCGCTCGGCCACCTCGGCCGGCGCTTTTGGATACAAATCAGTTATGTGCAGAGCTACATTGTTTTTATATTCTCCTGAGAAATTTCGGATTTGGCATTTAGAACGTTTCCCATTTCCATTTTTCATTTATGCTAGCTGATATTAGAAGCTTTTTTTGTAGTGTAACGAACAGTCGAGAGTTGAATTTATCATCTTTTGGCGAAAAGGTATTTACAATGTTATCTAAGTTGTGCTGCGGCTCACGAGTCAGTTTACTGATTTTTATAACTCATCTTAAGCACACTTGAAGCAGGACTTTGTCGTTAGTACCACCTGAGGCTGACAATAGTCACTAGTGAGCAGCGTGTTTGATATCAGGTTAGATAAACTTTCAGTTTTTTGACAAATAAACCGTCACGACTACAGTAATTTATAGTAGCTCGACACGTCACTATTCTTTATGCTTTTACTCACAGGAAATTGTGTGCAGTTGATTTATCAATTGAGGCGGTTAGATGCAAAGTGGTGTAAGTAACAAAACTGAATATTTGGAGATACATGCACCATATTATAGTGGAAGAAATAACCCATTTGGTGGCGAATAGTTATGGGTGTAGGGGGTTATCTGAACTGCTTCCCAGCTGTTATTTGAAGAACTGCTTAATAAGAAATGTTTTCTCTTGGGATGCAAAGAGATGCAAGTGTGCGTACATCTCTATGGTTACATATGTTTCGTAAACTGTTTGGATCAGGCGATTCAGTGCATTAGAATCTGGCAGATTAGAAGCTGTTTTTGTGTTCAAACAATTAAAATAGAAGGCCGGAAGTAGGTGAAAATATCAAGAAGGATGGAGATAATGAACGGACAGCAGTAAAAATACCAATAATAATGGTCTGCCGAGGTATGTACAACGACTTTGTCAGTCTATAACGAGTCTCATTGCAGTTAGTGAAAATGCAGGCGGTCAGAACAAGAAGTTTTGGATGCACACCCTAAAGCAGACCTCACTGGAGACCATTGACCGTACGTTCCCGATTTCAGGCTACTCCTGTACGGAATGTTATATAAGACTATCCTTAATGATGACACGAATTATGATGCCATTGACTTAAAACCATCAAAACCAGGATGCCCAAGCTCAATGACAGCGACTACAGTGAGACTGAAGAGATTGAGGAGGTGGAAGATGAAATGTTACAGTAAATGAAACACGTGGAATTACGAATCAGAAATAATATGACAAAAAGCAATGACAAATTGCACATATCTGTCAAATAACAGCGAAGGATAGCGAATGTTAGAGTAAGTGCAGTGTAAGGTGCTGCCAATGCAGCCAAGAAAGCTAATCTTAATGCATAGGATTAGCAATGGCATTTATCTCCTACTAACTATAAACTATTTTATACAATTATATGTGTGATTTCAGTCCTTTCAGACATGTCCAAAATAAAATACACCATGTATATAATTTTATAGAACGCCTCGACGGGCATTTGACTATTTCAGTGTGAGTGCATACCATGGTTCATCTCCTTGTGGGAATACAGTGTGGCTGAGAGCAACTGGGAAAATCAATGGCTTCACTACATCAGTGGTGGACAGTAAAAGGAAATTTGAGTTGGATGGAAAGCGCATCTGGGTATCCAATGCCGTTAGGGGAACTGTTCTACGAAAGAGGAGCATCCAGGTTCGATTCCCGGTCCGATCACAAATTTTAAGTGCAGCTGCTCAATTACTTCAACGCCCAAAGCAACTGCATCATACAAATTTCCCTTTAGTTACAAACTGTTATTTTATTACTGACGCAGCTCGAAGAAATCATTCTGAGGTATTCATCGCCAGTCACAGTCGGTGATGGCACTAACAGATCTCACCCCTATCCCTGCGATGGCCCCAGGGGGTCGAACCAACGACCCACCGTGAACTGGAACGCTGGCGCCCCATCTGCTGCTGTCTGTAGCCGGTGGTGTGAAACGCCCCGCCATCCAGGAGAGCTGCCAGACTTGAATGAACCTCGTTAGAAGACGGCACCTATATATACTCAGCTGTGCGCCTCTGTTTTGCCAAGCACACCGCTTCGCGTCACAGACTCATAACACGCTAGGTTGGCCAGTGGGTCCCTTCTGCCTGCGACCTGAAACATGTAAAACAGCTATGTATACTCTTTCAGCAATTTGACGGCCCTGTGGCCTCTATTCTACTTCGCAACTGTTGGTATGCGTAACCCACTGCAATCCGGCCCGCACCTGGCTGTAACTCGTGCTCAGAATATCACACAAAACTACACTCCTGGAAATTGAAATAAGAACACCGTGAATTCATTGTCCCAGGAAGGGGAAACTTTATTGACACATTCCTGGGGTCAGATACATCACATGATCACACTGACAGAACCACAGGCACATAGACACAGGCAACAGAGCATGCACAATGTCGGCACTAGTACAGTGTATATCCACCTTTTGCAGCAATGCGGGCTGCTATTCTCCCATGGAGACGATCGTAGAGATGCTGGATGTAGTCCTGTGGAACGGCTTGCCATGCCATTTCCACCTGGCGCCTCAGTTGGACCAGCGTTCGTGCTGGACGTGCAGACCGCGTGAGACGACGCTTCATCCAGTCCCAAACATGCTCAATGGGGGACAGATCCGGAGATCTTGCTGGCCAGGGTAGTTGACTTACACCTTCTAGAGCACGTTGGGTGGCACGTGATACATGCGGACGTTCATTGTCCTGTTGGAACAGCAAGTTCCCTTGCCGGTCTAGGAATGGTAGAACGATGGGTTCGATGACGGTTTGGATGTACCGTGCACTATTCAGTGTCCCCTCGACGATCACCAGTGGTGTACGGCCAGTGTAGGAGATCGCTCCCCACACCATGATGCCGGGTGTTGGCCCTGTGTGCCTCGGTCGTATGCAGTCCTGATTGTGGCGCTCACCTGCACGGCGCCAAACACGCATACGACCATCATTGGCACCAAGGCAGAAGCTACTCTCATCGCTGAAGACGACACGTCTCCATTCGTCCCTCCATTCACGCCTGTCGCGACACCACTGGAGACGGGCTGCACGATGTTGGGGCGTGAGCGGAAGACGGCCTAACGGTGTGCGGGACCGTAGCCCAGCTTCATGGAGACGGTTGCGAATGGTCCTCGCCGATACCCCAGGAGCAACAGTGTCCCTAATTTGCTGGGAAGTGGCGGTGCGGTACCCTACGGCACTGCGTAGGATCCTACGGTCTTGGCGTGCATCCGTGCGTCACTGCGGTCCGGTCCCAGGTCGACGGGCACGTGCACCTTCCGCCGACCACTGGCGACAACATCGATGTACTGTGGAGATCTCACGCCCCACGTGTTGAGCAATTCGGCGGTACGTCCACCCGGCCTCCCGCATGCCCACTATACGCCCTCGCTCAAAGTCCGTCAACTGCACATACGGTTCACGTCCACGCTGTCGCGGCATGCTACCAGTGTTAAAGACTGCGATGGAGCTCCGTATGCCACGGCAAACTGGCTGCCACTGACGGCGGCGGTGCACAAATGCTGCGCAGCTAGCGCCATTCGACGGCCAACACCGCGGTTCCTGGTGTGTCCGCTGTGCCGTGCGTGTGATCATTGCTTGTACAGCCCTCTCGCAGTGTCCGGAGCAAGTATGGTGGGTCTGACACACCGGTGTCAATGTGTTCTTTTTTCCATTTCCAGGAGTGTAACTTTCCTTATCCTAAACAGTGGCGGATAAGTAAATGATTAGAGTTACAGTTCTGTGACAGAAAGAATGGCCACCAAAATGTGTAAGTGTTACTCGTGTTTAGTATTGTTACTGGTCCTTGTATAAAAGGAAAGTGAACAGCATCAGATCTTGAGAGACCACTGTGAAGGATGTGGAGATGCCTTGTACCAGGGTGAGACAGATTAACGATACCTGGCGGAGTTTCAAACGGTCTCATTCTTGGCCTACATTTGGCCAGGTGGTCGAAACATGCAGTATTCAGATTAGTGGTGACTCAGATGTGACAGTTGCTCTGTATTGGACTGCATGGGATTGTCAGGGTGAGCATACCTGCCGTCGACGTTCTGGTCGGCCATGACTGACTACCACAAGTGCCACAAGGGAGGACCGCTGTATTGTGGAGCAAGTGCATCAAGATCTTTCCACACCTGCGCCTGCCATCTGAGGAAAAGTAATGGACTCT
This sequence comes from Schistocerca cancellata, assembly GCF_023864275.1. Taxonomy (NCBI): domain Eukaryota; kingdom Metazoa; phylum Arthropoda; class Insecta; order Orthoptera; family Acrididae; genus Schistocerca; species Schistocerca cancellata. Next base: position 561,646,778 of record NC_064631.1, read on the forward strand.
CTGTAACATTCTGTGTCATTCCACACCACTGGTTGGGGACTAGCAACCGTCAGAATAAGGTATTGTATGTTGTATGTATGTTAACCGGGGACCTAGAAACGTCGGAGAGGCTCTGTCCCCGCCGCAGCCGCAGTGGTCCACTTCACCCTTCCGCCGCCTCACACTGATCCCTGAACCCAGGGTTACTGAGCAGTTCGGCCCACAGTGGAACCCCCCCCCCCCCCCCTCCCAAGGAACGTCTCACACCAGACGAGTGTAACCCCCATGTTCGCGTGGTAGAGTAATGGTGGTGTGCATGTACATGGAGAACTTGTTTGCGCAGCAATCGCTGACATAGTGTAGCTGGGGCGGAATAAGGGGAAACCATCCACAGACTGGCCGGCTCACTGGACCTCAACACAAGTCCACCAGGAGGATTCGTGCCAGGGACCAGGCACTCCTTCCCGCTCCAGAAAGCTGTGCCTTAGACCGCTCCGCTAACCGGGCGGGCTTGAATAAGGTATTGCTATCCCATGTGTAAACTGCCATTAACACCACAACACAAAGGGCTGCGTTTCGAGTGGTTCCTTGATGAAGAAGATGGGGTGCTGATGAATGACATTGCACTGTGTTCAGTTATGAATCATGGTTCTCTACTACATGGGATGACCGTTGCCAGCACATATAGTGCTGACCCAGAGAGAGCTACCATTCTTCCAATGTTTTGGAGCGGCACAGAGGTGTTACTCTTGCGGTCATGGCGTTGGGGGCCATCGAGTATGAATTCATACAAAGGTTGGCAGTGACTGAACGAACCATGATGACACAACAGTGCATCACACACTTCATGGATCTTCATGCGACTGTAGCATGGTGATAAGACAGTACTTGTCCACATGTGCACGTGTCTCTATGAACAGTCTGAGTGATTCCAAGGTACTTCTGTGGCCAGCAATATCTGTCTGATAGAACATGTTTGAGACCACCTCGGATATCTACTCTGTGCCAGTGTGAATAACCAGATGTCAAGGAACCTTTACCAGAGTTGTGAGCCAGCTTGATTCAGAAGAGAATATAAGGGCTTTATGATACCTTTCCCTGCCGAATCAGTGCGTGCTTCAATGCAAGTGTTGTAGTAATGTCATACTGATAAATCGGCTCACACTGCCAAGTTTTTTTTTTTTTTTTTTTTTGTAAATATGACGCGATTTTGTAATCACTGAAGTAACACCACATACCCTCTCAATCTAGTGAAGTTTCATTTCGTTTCCTCCTCTCTTTCAGAGTGCTTAACTTTTTCTTGTCAGGCAGTCATTTCTGATGAGTTTGCTATGAAAACTACTATCTACAAAGATGATAACAGTCATGCTCACAGGATTGCATGCATACGTTGCTGATTTGTCCAACACTCAAACACCCAATCACATGTCGACTGTTCCGCTAAGTCACCAGACCTCAGTCCCACAGAAAATAATCTGGCACTATTTGGAACAGTGGGTGAAATGTAGGTATCAATATCTCAGCAGTTTGATAGCTCCACTGGATCTAATCATCCGTGAATGATTTCACGGAGTACCTGGAGAAGAATATGAACTCTTTTCATCACTGACTTGAGGCAGTTATCAAGACTGGATATGGCATTAAAGTGTTGTCTACAGTGGTGACTAATTTTTTGTTTTGTCTGCATGTCTTTATATGTACGATTCGTGCATTTCTCTTTGTCTGTTGCGAGTAAAGTATCGGAATCTTTACATTTATACTCATATTAAGTGCAATTATCTACATCTTATGAAAAGCTGCTAGATGCATTAAAGTAAAATTCGAATGTATTCAAAGTAATTAAGATCCTGGCATAGATATAACAAAAAATATGCAGCTTTAATGCAAATGGCTGTCGAGCCAAGACAGTATTAAACGTTCTAGACGGCAGTATTCGCTGAAAAAGCCCAGATGACATTATCTAAACAGTTAGTTCAAGAAGTTGTATGCATTATCCGATGTAGTGCACAACCAAAATGTACTCATGTACTTGCGTATGATATGCATTTTACATTAATGAAATATAGACTCATTACCAATGAATATCGAAATGTACTCGTATACTTGTGTATGTTATGCATTTTACTTACATTAATGTATTATAGACTCATTACCGATGAATATGTGATCATACTTACCTTATTATATTTTCAAATGTTTCAGAGCTGTTAAGGAGCTGGAACCTGTCATTAGTTACGCGCTCTTCGTTCCAATACTAACAAACATTCTAAACATATGTCTCCATATGCTGGTCCTAACAACGGTTTGTATAGCAGCACGATTCTTTCAAATTGACAGTATCAATGTGTGAGAAAGTGTTTGAAAACAAATTCCTATTACGTTAATTTTGAGATCACTTCACATGTCAAAAGACAATAAAACATTAATTCAAGTCCATTGAAGAAAATAATCGGCACGACATTTTATTTTTGTTGTGGAGGGAACATGTAGAGTTGATATTTCTTACTTGACATGAGAAGGTAAGTTCAAATAAGTGTTAATTTACGCTCAGATGCTGACAATCTGTAGCACTTGTTATACAGTTCATACAAACTCTTCTTTTTGAGTAAAGTTATTTTTGTTATCCATTTAATTAAACAATAACATTTTAAATATGTATATACTGGCCACAATTTTTAAAGAACACCTCAAAGTGAATGTGTAGTTGATTTCTGTACGACGGTTCCTCCCAAAAAAAGTTACAGCACTACCCTTACATGGGTAAGAAGGTGCCCTGGTGTGTCGTCGTAATAAACAGACCCTACACATGTGAGTGGTGATTGAGGTGCAGAACCGTTACACCGCACCAATAGTATCTATGGGGATCTCCTACCTGGCTTCTTCTACAAATGATTTGCCTTTAGCATCAGCCGATACCACCAGGTCGTGGATTCGTTGAGATGTCGTAGTACTCGTACAGTTAAGTTAAAATTGTAAGGCAGTGGGGAACTTGTCTTCACTTATGAACACTTCCAGTAAATTTTAGGGATCTCATCTGTAATATCTATCTGAAGTTCCTGCTGCAGCACAGTACCAAGACATTTTGATAATCATTGATCTCACACTGCTCATTAATCCGATGGTGCTTAACAACACGCTATAATACGCAATGATTCGCAATCATCACATTCATGTCCTATTTAATAGTTACTAATGTCAACACTCTCGTGACTGTTTCTGTTGCTTTAGACTATGATATTGACATTAACTGACGATAATTAAGATATTATGTAACATTTTGTGCGAACCATGAAAACAGCAGGTTTATTTCCTACCTACACTGAAGATGGTCTTGGGCACTACTACACCAACTTACGAAACCCAGTTAACATAAGTGTTAAAGAGTTATGAGAGCAAGATATCAAACGGGATAAAAAGCTTCACGATTATTTCTATCAAATAGCATTACTTTTGAGTTGCATGTGCAAAATTATCGTGCAGTTTGAAGGAAAACTGTAGTGGCTATCATACTCTGTGCTAAAGGCTCTATAGTGGAACCAAGTAAGAGACTGCGTACGTAGATACACATATTTTTGAGGTTCTTATTCTTATGCAGTTGTTGCACTTGACTTTTGCTTTGAGTGACTGAGTCTTGCAAAATTTTTTTGACACCGAGCGTGGTGGTGCATGCTGAAGGACGGCAGTTCAAATACGTTCGTTACCTTTTATGTTTTAGCAGATGCTGACATTGCATGATAGGTTTTTTGTAGAGAATTCTATGCAGCCCTCTGTGGCATGAGGGACTCAATTTTTCGTAAGTTTCTATGTGGTGGTAAATACACTCCTGGAAATGGAAAAAAGAACACATTGACACCGGTGTGTCAGACCCACCATACTTGCTCCGGACACTGCGAGAGAGCTGTACAAGCAATGATCACACGCACGGCACAGCGGACACACCAGGAACCGCGGTGTTGGCCGTCGAATGGCGCTAGCTGCGCAGCATTTGTGCACCGCCGCCGTCAGTGTCAGCCAGTTTGCCGTGGCATACGGAGCTCCATCGCAGTCTTTAACACTGGTAGCATGCCGCGACAGCGTGGACGTGAACCGTATGTGCAGTTGACGGACTTTGAGCGAGGGCGTATAGTGGGCATGCGGGAGGCCGGGTGGACGTACCGCCGAATTGCTCAACACGTGGGGCGTGAGGTCTCCACAGTACATCGATGTTGTCGCCAGTGGTCGGCGGAAGGTGCACGTGCCCGTCGACCTGGGACCGGACCGCAGCGACGCACGGATGCACGCCAAGACCGTAGGATCCTACGCAGTGCCGTAGGGGACCGCACCGCCACTTCCCAGCAAATTAGGGACACTGTTGCTCCTGGGGTATCGGCGAGGACCATTTGCAACCGTCTCCATGAAGCTGGGCTACGGTCCCGCACACCGTTAGGCCGTCTTCCGCTCACGCCCCAACATCGTGCAGCCCGCCTCCAGTGGTGTCACGACAGGCGTGAATGGAGGGACGAATGGAGACGTGTCGTCTTCAGCGATGAGAGTAGCTTCTGCCTTGGTGCCAATGATGGTCGTATGCGTGTTTGGCGCCGTGCAGGTGAGCGCCACAATCAGGACTGCATACGACCGAGGCACACAGGGCCAACACCCGGCATCATGGTGTGGGGAGCGATCTCCTAACTGGCCGTACACCACTGGTGATCGTCGAGGGGACACTGAATAGTGCACGGTACATCCAAACCGTCATCGAACCCATCGTTCTACCATTCAGAGACCAGCGAGGGAACTTGCTGTTTCAACAGGACAATGCACGTCCGCATGTATCCCGTGCCACCCAACGTGCTCTAGAAGGTGTAAGTCAACTACCCTGGCCAGCAAGATCTCCGGATCTGTCCCCCATTGCGCATGTTTGGGACTGGATGAAGCGTCGTCTCACGCGGTCTGCACGTCCAGCATGAACGCTGGTCCAACTGAGGCGCCAGGTGGAAATGGCATGGCAAGCCGTGCCACTGGACTACATCCAGCATCTCTACGATCGTCTCCATGGGAGAATAGCAGCCTGCATTGCTGCGAAAGGTGGATATACACTGTACTAGTGCCGACATTGTGCATGCTCTGTTGCCTGTGTCTATGTGCCTGTGGTTCTGTCAGTGTGATCATGTGATGTATCTGACCCCAGGAATGTGTCAATGAAGTTTCCCCTTCCTGGGACAATGAATTCACGGTGTTCTTATTTCAATTTCCAGGAGCGTATATTCCAATAAGCATGATCCATGTTGCCAAACTTTCCTCTGTATACGTTTGCCTTCCTAGGCATTACATTTTGCCATACTTTAAATGAATGTCTACACCAAGTAATGCTCCATATTTGACAATCTGACATGAACTGTAAACACAGGTACTTTCCAGCATGGACCAAGGACGATAGTGTACTACTTTTTAGGGTAGCACCAGAAACGTTGAAGCAAGCATTTACAAACATGTACTTCATAGGTATTACTGTCCGCCCTCGGTAGCTGAATGGTCAGCGCGACAGAGTGTTAATCCTAAGGGCCCGGGTTCGATTCCCGGCTGGGTTGGAGATTTTCTTCTGTCAGGGATTGGGTGTTGTGTTATCGTAATCATCATCATTTCATCCCCATCGACGCGCAAGTCACCGAAGTGGCATCAAATCGAAAGACTTGCACCCGGCGAACGGTCTACCCGACGGGAGGCTCTAGTCACACGACATTTACATGTACAGGTATTACTCTCCTGAGACCTTGTACCGCCTGAAATTTTCTTTTACCAGCATTGTTTCGTTCTCTCAGCCACCCAGTGTAGAATGCACTACTGTCTGCATAATTTTGATCCTAAAGACATGGGACATCGTCTAAACAGGCGACTGACGTGTTACATTGCCCTAGCACAGGCTGTCTGACCCGCACGTCGGCTATTTGCCCACATCTGCCCCCTTTGCATGTGGGGGTACAGCTGGCTATTGAATAACCTGCATAGTGAACTGGATGCAGAGAATACCACTTGAGTAGTGCATATATAAATGTAAAACAATAAACGGGGCATTTATAGGTGAGTACGAGGGCACAGCATTCGGTGGTATTCAGTTCACATCTGAAGGAGCTCATTTGTGTTCTGCTGGTATCCGATCTTCCAACGACTCATTAAACGACCTATGCTTTGGGGCTTGTCCCCATAAACAGTTTACAGCATTTGCTACCTCAATTGTTTTTACACACGATTTTCACTGTCTTAACCTGCTACGTACATTTTATGAGCGTTTTAACAATATGACAAAAGGGTTCTCGTGTTAGTCGAAGAGTATCTGAAGCATGCACTATCTGATAAAAATATACGGACACTTACTAATGGACATCGATACAAGTTGTGTCCACCCTTCGCCTTTCTGATTGCGTGAGGTCTACTGGTGACGCTTTCAGTGTGGTGTATGAATGTCTATGGAGGAATGACAGCCTAACGTTCTTCAAGATTCTAAACTAGGGAAGGTAACCATTGTCATGCTGATACAATCATTATCTCTGAACTGTTCCTCTGCCGTACACAGTAAACAGTGCCGTAAAATGCGTTAATAGCTTTTCGAGTTCAGCGTTTTTTAAGACGTCATAAGGGATCCACACCCTAACCACTAAAAACACCCATCACCATAACACCACCTCCTCCGTACTTTACTGTCAGCACTATACATGATGGCAGGCACGTTCTCCAGGCATTTGCCAACCTAAACGCTTCCATCGGATTGCCACAGTGTATAGCGTAATTCATCAGTCAAAATCACTCGTTTGTAGTCAAGTGGTTCAAATGGCTCTAAGCACTATGGGACTTAACATCTGAGATCATCAGTCCGCTAGACTTAGAACTACTTAAACCTAAGAAACCTAAGGACATCACACACATCCATGCCCGAGGCAGGATTCGAAACTGCGACAGTAGCAGCAGCGTGGTTCTGGACTGAAGCTCCTAGAAACGCTCGGCCACAGCCTCCGGCTCGTTTCTAGTCATCCTCTGTGTCAAAAACATGTATAATATTTGGTACAAAATTGTAATATGTTTTATTTAACTCCATAAAGTCAGTTTTTACTTATTGTTTCTAAAAGTTTATAAAGTTTCACAGTCATTGTAGCTCAGTAAGACAATCACACAAAAACAGAATACAGGTAATGACTGCACATCATTATACACTTTTAGAATTACTAGGTAAAAATTAACATAATGAGGTGAAACAAAACATTTTACAATTTTCTAAGAGATATTCTTTTATTATGTACATTTTCGATACAGTTATTTGTACATTGTTAAAACATTGTCACCATCCACTGCAACATTTTGCAGATAACTGTTTTTCCCAAGCTATGAAGTTTGCCTGTATTGTATTCAGGACTTAAATGAAATGAACACCCTTAGGTGCTTACAGGCGTTGACATACGTCAACGGGGACAGATGAAAATGTGTGCCCCGACCGGGACTCGAACCCGGGATCTCCTGCTTACATGGCAGACGCTCTATCCATCTTTTTTTTTTTCATTTTGATCGTTGTTGATCGTTGGGTTTGCTCGTTGCGGACGTCACATGACATCCATTATAGTTCGTTTTTGTTGATCCTTCCACTCAGTTTTTTTATTACAGAGGCCAACCAGCTCTCTGACCGAACACGCTGAGCTACCGTGCCGGCTGACCCATCTCAGCCACCGAGGACACAGAGGATAGCGTGACTGCAGGGATTTATCTCTGGCACGCCTCCCGCGAAACCCACATTCTTAACGTATTGTCCCGCACTACATTCGTAGTGCCCCCGCCCATTATACTCATTACTAGCGGCGCGTTGCCGATTCCCGTGAGTTCGGGCACTGTTTGTGCATTCGCACAGAAGAAGAAGATGGTCAAGTGGCCGGTGAGCCTTAACTATATATATACTAAGATGGTATTTGTTCTTTCGGACATGTCCGAAAGAACAGATACCATCTTAGTATATGTATTCAGGACTATTGGAGGAACGACAGTTGCAGGAATACCGTTTGTAGACACTCCCTCTACTGAATTTCTGCTTATAAGAGTGATTTTAGCAGATCGGAGCTTGACAGAGATACACATGTCCATCCCCTCAACCACATGAACTTCATCTTGTATCGCATACTGGATAGCATTGTCGTTCGCTTTGACGTACAGCTGCCATAAACTCACTCTATCCACATGGAGCTGTACAAATGGCATAAGTTCACAACCGTTAAACATTTTGAATTAACACCCTGCTCCTGGCCTTGAGATGAGAACTTCAATGTGGCGTCACCATGCATATTGATGATGGTTCCAGTGATGGTCCTGATGTGAATGTTTTGAGGTGGTTTACTGTAGTCAAGTAGATCCTCGATATGCTTCAAATTGCTGTGCAGCACTTCCCATTCCTCAGCCAACGTCATCGTCACATTTCACTGAACACTTTCAACTACCAGTATAACTTTAAAATCTGGCTGCACTGGCAGCCATGTGATACGTGGTGGCGAAGAGTAACACGCTGTAATGAATTAGCTGCAAAGGACAAGTGCTGAGACTAATATACAAACGATATTCCTAAATATAAAAGTATCGAAGATGGAGAGTATCGGACCACCGTCCTACATTGAACTTCCACTGTCCCCTTGACCTTGAGGGCTAGTTCTGACTATTTGGATTGTGACGTCGTACTGGCCGCCATCTTGGCTCAACGTACTTATATGACACCCCTCATTGCCATCTTGGAATGTGATGCTATAAATGCCTATCAAGTGTTTCCTGCGATCACACCTGTGGGCAAGGGTCACATCCTATGCTCACACTTGCATCTGGTTCCGTTGACCTTCAGGGACAGTTTTTCCGTCTTAGAAAACATCCAGCAACCATGCAGACTGACCCATAGTTCCCAACCAATAGGATAACCTATCCCTGGATTCCATACCAATAGGACAAGTGATCTACAAGGATGAGAGGAGGCTAGGAGGGTGGGGGAGAGGGATGTGTCCCTTAAAACAATATAGGGAGGCAGAATAAAGCTGGAATGCTAGACTGCTTTTTACCTTCGCATACTAATTGTTTTGAGGTGAAAAAGAGCCACAAATGGGAAAGCAGGATTGAAAATGATCATTTTTAGTCTGCAGTTGAGGTAGGATTTAAACAAGACTCTACGCTGAACCTGAATCTGTGCTTTATTTCATTTAAATTTCCTGTTATAGTGAAACCAGGCGCAGAGATCGCTGTCAGAGAGCAATAAGTTGGGTGATGGTTGACCATGTTAAAATGCAGTACAATGCGATAATGTATGTAGCAGCGTGTAGCAAGAAGAATAAGATTTCATATAACAAGCCACTAAGACTGCAGTTTCTAAGAGAAAGGGTGCAAAAATGCATATGATAGCACAGCGACGGCAGGTAATCGTTCATCACGAAACCTCCGTGTCCCAGCGTAATTAAGCTGCTGAATCATGGACTAAACCTGTACACATAATAAATGACGGGTAAGGTACATATTCAATAAAACAGAATGTAATTTTAACCAAAAGTAATTTTATTATTTACAGTTACCTTATAGCTACATAAATGGCGTTCTTTCATTCATAAAGACAGAAGAAAGAAAGGTAGTAAAGAGGACTCTAAAGGAACTTACTTTGTTTGATACAAAACAGCAACACAATCATTCCATTAGCTCTTAACACATTGAGTTCAAGGATATGCATGTTTCGCAGTATGCTACTTAAATAAACGACCAAATTTAATTTGTTACATTGCCCTCTTGAATGGCTTTGGTAAGGATTGGAAGAACCTGGAGTGGCCACTCAAATGCACTGTCAGGGGGTTGGTTAGCTAGACATACGATGGTTGCATATTGTTGACAGTATCATAGTTACAATTAGTTTGAAAGTAGTTGTATTGTTCAGCAAGTGTTTATTGATGGGTGGTTGTGAAGATTCCATCTTTGTAATATAGTTTCAGATAATTGCGGTACACAGTGCTTTATCTACCATAGCAAGTTAAATGGATAAAATTGTCATTATAATTTGGTAAAAGTCTTTCAGACAAAATTTTTGCAAACAATAGGGGTGATTGTTTATTACGAAATATAGGAGAAACTGGAATCACTTAGCAGAGTTGGTGTCTGAGAATATTTTTTAATCGACAACGTAGTATAAACCACTGCACTTCCCAGTTTAAAATTCCTACTACAAGTTTTTTTTTGTTTACTACAAATGCTTTAAATGTTTCGTTATTACTTTTAGTGTTTTTCAGTTCTATGTTGATTGTGAACAACATAAAAACACAGTGACACAACACAAAGTGATCACACTTGTTTCGTGTTCTCTTGCAGTACTGACAACAGATGTAGCTCGTGAGGTACAGGATTTCAGCAGTGGATGAATGTTGCGGCAGATGATGACAACGAGTGTTGGAACCAAAGGAATGGTACAGGTGATGCCATCCGGCTATGTTAAGGTGCAACATGGTACTCAGCTTCTCGATAGTAGGTCATCGGTGAAAACAATAGGCAGGAAGAGTCCGTCCATTTTGCCTGGCATGTCAAAGTTACCTCAGTGAGTTCAGCGTTTTCGAAACAGTTGTGCAACGTAATTACTAGCACTTAGTGTTTGACCCGAGTTTAGCATGGGAAATATTTGAATCTTTCATTATTAGAGACTAGCGTTATCGGTCATTAGTCGTTTTGTATTATCACCGTTGTTTATAAACGAGTTTATTCACTCAAGATCAAAATTTTATCAATAGTTTAGCATGCACAATGGGAATGCCTCTGCAAAATAAGTCCATAAAGTTTTAATCATAATTCAAATCAATAATGACGGCGTGTTACATAAATGTATCGACAGTCACAACTGACGTCACGTCACACAGAGCTCTTCACCCAGGCCGGTATGCCGTTGGCTCTCGTGCTTTCGAGAGATGTAATTGCTTAGTGAGTGCTTGTGTCCGCCCCCGATAGCTGAGTGGTCAGAGAGACAGAATGTCAATCCTCAGGGCCCGGGCTCGATTCCCGGCTGGGTAGGAGATTATGACTGTGTGTTGTGTTGTCCTAATCATCATCATTTCACCCCATCGACGCGCAAGTCGCCGAAGTGGCGTCAAATTGAAAGACTTGCATCAGGCGAAGGGTCTGCCCGACGGGAGGTCCACGTCGCACGACATCAACACAGTGAGTGCTTGTGAAGCCTTTGGAAAGAACTGGAACTCACGCACAAACCACTTTCCATTATTACGCCTTAAACTACAAGAGTCGCTAAGCCCATCTCAAGATAAGTACGTAATCCATCGTACAGCATGCTGCAACATTGTAGTTTGTGGCCCATAATAACAAATTACCACACCGCACTACGGGGACTGTGCCGCTGAACGTTCACATTGTATGTGCTCATCACTGTCTTATGTTTTGTCGTATTACTAACACAGTAACTTCTTGAAGTAGTATTCACTCTAACACAGCTCATTATTACATTATTTATAGTCCAAGCTCTCACGATTTTCCACACTGATCCCAAGATTTTCAATGTAATATAACTAGGTAATTTGTTCATAGCCCTTTGCCTAATGGCTGCTACATAGATATGTTTACATCCATTTATCACTTTCTATCTGCGATTCTGGTTTGACTTCATCTACTACTATTTTGCGAACGTAACATAATTACACATGATAGTAGTGGTCTATTTCTGGTAAAATTCGACTTTTGTATTCAATGCCAGATCAAATCAAAAGCGGAATTTGACAAAACTAGAAATAAAATAAAGCAAACGCTCAAAAATGAGCAGAATATATGCTCATAATGATGACAAAAATCTCGAAATACAGTACGCATTCAAAGCTTGTTTACTCTCTTATCCTAATATCCACAAAGTTTTGATATGAGCAACACTAATAATATTTTATATACTGAGCGAGTTTTAATAAAACAGACAAACTGCAGGGACGAAGTCTTAATGGAAATGGAGGGAAAATGGTACTAAGAACATGCGTCCGGAAATGCATCGTTGCCATGGTTGATGGTGCTGACGAATGAAAGGTCCTCCGACAACGTTCCGTGAGCTACTTGTGAGTTGCAGGTTCTGTGATTGACACAACTTACTATAAGCATCACAATGGTACAGTACTCACGTCGGGAACAAGCCGAGATGGTGTTTGTGTACGGCCAAGCACATGGAAACGGTCGAGAGACAGCACGGCTATACCAAACAATTACCCTAACAGATACCAATCACACCACACATTTAAGGCCCTTCTGCGCATTTGTGTGTTCATGCGCCCTTTCAGACAAACGAACGTGCAGGGAGGCGGCGGACTGTGCGTACGGCAGATTTAGAGGACGGGGTTCTACAGGATATTGAGACGAAACCTAGTACGAGCTCCAGGCAAGCGACCCGCCATGATGTAAGCCAAAGTACTATTATGTACGAAAGCGTGAACTTGTGTATTGCATCCCATGGAGGTCTCTTTGAATATCTGTTGTGACGTGGATGCGATGCAACTCTGTACTGTGTTCCCGGACGATCTGTTGTCGCTACACGCTCGCCATCCCTTTCCAGACAAGTGTTCATAACAGCTTTTTTTTCTCCATTTCCAGTCAGGAATCTGTCCCCGTAGTTTGTCGGTTTAAGGGCCTCCAGAAAGGCTCAAAATCATGAAAAGTTCAATTTTTACTTTTTTGCGTTTTCTGAATCTGCAGACTATTACCTTTTAATAGATATATAGTTTATTCAATTCCAAAGACTACAACTATTTTTAATTTTTTTTTGAAATGTGTTCTACATGGGCGTGACCCACTGTGGCGCTGTTAAACTGCTGTCAAATGGTGTTATTATTAACGTCCGTGTTCATCAGGCACATTTTAGTGATGTGAGATAAAGTATGTGTTGTGGCTAACCTGTGATGGTTCAATATATATCGCTGTTGAAAAAGTGTATTCACGGAAAAACTCAAAACCCCAATGAAAGTGTAAATAGTGTTATATGGTCGAGAATCCCCAAGACTGTATTTGTTGGAATAGAAACACTTCACTTTGGTGTGTATGATGCTGTTGCGACTTTCAATGATGGCAGCATTGTAAGGTGCAAGGTATTTAGAAATATGGGAATGAAGATGGGTTCTAACATGGTACGAGCGATGCTTGCTTTAGACAAGGAACGCCTTCGGGCTGCAGACAGGGCTGTAAAGAATCTAGAAATACAAGCAAGAGTAAACAGGAGGAGGAGCAAGAGGAAGCTGGAGGAGGAGTTTGCAGAGGATGAAGATAATCCATCCTATGGACCTGGAATGCACTAAAAAGTTAATCCAATCTTTGTCGCTCGATACCCAAAACTTTTATTTTCTCATACTAATTACATGTTTTCTAAGGATCTTCGAAACATATTTGTTTCAAACTTTCAGTAAAAGGTCAGATCATATTCACATGTTAGTGTCCTTTATATCCTCTATTCACAGATATACTAAAATTCCATGTTATCGAATCCCTTTTTTTAATCCTATTTAGAAATCTGAAATAATGAACATTCTCTTTTGCTTTTAACTCAATCTTCTATCTTGCGGAACATGACAACCTGTGGGTCTAGGTTTTGACAGAGCATTTGCGCATACAAAGCTCAGACTAATACTACAGTGTCTTTTAACCGATAATCTTTACAACTACTATTTACATGCATATACATATATTGACAAGTATACAATCGGTTCAGGTAGCAGTCTACCAAGCAAATTTCTCTTTCTCCAAATAAGTAACCAGAAAGTGAGAACTACGTCCACCAAAAACATTATCATTCGACCTCCTTTTCCTGGGAGCACTTAAATATTAGCTTCCTTAACTTAATAGTATTTTTCATTGTTGTTGTGGTATCCAGTACACAGACTGGTTTGATGCAGCTCTCCATGCTACTCTATCCTATGCTAGCTCCGAGTAACTACTGGAACCTACATCCTTCTGAATCTATTCATTTGTTGGTCTTCCTCTACGATTTTTACCCTCCACGCTTCCCTCTATCATTAAATTGGTGATCCCTTGATGCTGCAGAACGTGTCCTACTAACCGATTCCCGTCTTCTAGTCAAGATGTGCCATAAATTCCTCTTCTCCTCGATTCTATTCAATACCTCCTTTTTAGTTACGTGATCTACCCATCTATTCTTCAGCATTCTTCTGTAGCACCACATTTCGACAACTTTTATTCTCTTCTTGTCTGAACTATTTATCGTCCATGTTTCACATCCATACATGGCTACACTCCATACAAGTACTTTTAGAAAAGACTTCCTGACACTTAAATCTAAACATTGTTAAAATACCTTTCTTTCCTGTTAGACTCCTAACTCCTGTAGGCGGTACTAGTTAACCAGTTACAAATTACCTTCAATAAGTAGACTAAATTCTGTATAAATATTACAGATATCAAAACAAAATCATCTACTTGTGAAAATACTTCTTAAAATCCTGATGGAAATATAATCCCTGCATATTTTCATTATGAGGATAAACCAGAAGGAAACTTCCATCATGGGATTCCTCAGAATCTTATAAAGATCACTATATAAAAGCTGCCACATACTATTTCTCTTGTGCAGAAGTGACGACTTCGAGTGAATTCTTGAATGAATATAATCCACAATCTGGTATTTTTGCACTTTTTGTAGCTTTCTATCATTGCATAATTTACCTAAGTGTGCCTGTTGTGTCCATAACTAGTACTTTCCTTAACTTCTCCTCCCAGGAACACACTTCTCCGCATAACCGAAGAAGTGGATTATCATTCATTCTTCTTTTTTAATTTACCAGTAAGATCTCCTGGAGTGAATTGTGTGTTATGCAGAAGAAAACTGTTTACCATCTGCTCAAAGAATTCTAAAATACTCGATCCATTTCGTCTGATGATTGTGTGCATAAGTAATAATGGATCTGTTGAGCTCTCTAAAGACGTGCCAACATAGATTTTCTTGTGTATGAAAAGTGAGATTAATACCTATCTAATGTCACGCTCACGTGGAAAATGATAGTTTGACAAGTAAAGTTAGATGCATTGTCAGATAGCAGCGCTGCAGGTTTGCCAGCTGTTGGTATGCAGTGGTTTTTTATCCTCTTGATAATGGGAGCCTGCTGCTGCAGAACTTGTAGTGTATAACTTAACATACTTGGTGAATGTGTAAAGATACAACGTATTTACGACCACCTCTCGCAGGGCAGAGAGGTCCTGCAATATCCACACAGACTATCTGAAGCGGTTGTGTTGGTATAAAAGGCTGTAACCCTGTGTTATGGGATTTATTGATGGATTTGGATTTTTGAGAAACTTGGCATGTTTTTAGCAGTTGTTGCGTTCGTTTTCTCACGGTTGGAAAAAGATAAGGGTGTAAGTTATTCTTCTGTACACACTTAGATGTATATAAAGCCCCCAGGCATCATGTATATACCAAATTAATGTGCCTGCATATGTGCTAGGAATGCAAATGCATCAAGTGTCACAGTTAGGATTTCGACTATAGAACAGGACATCATTCCGAATCTTGTAGTGGCGTTTCTGTTTGACAAAACGGTTTCGTGAAAGTAACGTTTTTAACTTGTGCCTACTATTGTCTTCATTCTGTAAATCAGCCTTGTTCCTGCGAGTTTCTAGGCAATACCAGCGATAATTAGAGTTTGCCATTAACAGCACTCAACAGCCAGCTGCTTGTTCAATAAGTTCCATATATTCTGATAAACCTCCTAGTAATTGTGACAGTGCATCTGCTACAATGTTATCTCTTCCACAGATGTAAATGACCTCAAACTTGTATTCCTGAAGAAACAAAGACAACTGTGCTAAGTGGGGAGGGTGGAGGTGGGTGGTGGGAGGGGGGCGGGGGCGGGGATGTTGCAACTTGCAGACTTGAGAAAACTCAGTGCTTATTGGTGACAATAGACTTTAATGTTCTTTCTATAAATGTAATAGTTGTTTCTTCTGAATGCCAGAACTACTGCTGAAGTTTCTAATTCTGTGGTGGAGTATAAGCGTTTGCATTCAGATAAGATGCGACTAGCCAAACTTATGACTGCAGTTTCTCGTTTTCCTTCTTTCTCACGAATCTAAAAAACAAGTTATTAATCCATAAAATGATGCATCAGTAACAAAACAGAAATCCCTATTCAGATGCAGAATGTCAGAATTTACTAAAGCCTTTCTTCCTGTTTTAAAATCATTCTCACAATCACTCGCGTCGACCCATAGTGCATTTTACTTTAGAAGTCTTAGCGAGCTTGTACTGTTTAACAGCTGATTGGGTACCAATAGACGAAAAAATGAGCATAAGCCAAATAATGCTTGAAGCTCTCTCTTAGTGCGAGGGTATAGAAAATGTTTGATGGCACTAATCTTATCTGGATCAGGTGTTATTCCATTAGAGGTAATTATGTGACCAAAAACTTAACCTTCTCCTTAACGCACTTAGACTTATGTAAATTAACTGTCACTCCCGCCTCTGAAAATTTGTCCAGTACCCCTCTAGCAATCTTACAAGTTCTTTCCTTCTGTGAGGAGCTATCAGTATATCATCAACTTATGGCATAACTTGGTCAAGCAGCTCGGATCCTAAGGCAGTATCCAAAGTGGTTATAAATACCCCTGAACTCACATTTACGTAAAACGGCAGTACAGACAACTGGTAGCTTCTTCCACCGTATATAAAGGCAGTGTGTTCGATACTCTCCTCAGTGAGCTTTACCTGCTATTACAAACTTCGTAAATCAATGCTGTTGTTGTGGGTGTGAAATCTTATGGGACTTAACTGCTAAGGTCATCAGTCCCTAAGCTTACACACTACTCAATCTAAATTATCCTAAGGACAAACACACACACCCATGCCCGAGGGAGGACTCGAACCTCCGCCGGGACCAGCCCCACAGTCCATGACTGCAGCGCCTTAGACCGCTCGGCAAATCAATGCTAGTGAGGAATTTAACCCCAAGAAATTTCTGTAATTGTTCACCCAAATTCTCTGGACGAGTTTGTACAAGGAAGTAATCTTGTTAATTGCCCTTGTATCCAAAATCAAGCTAACAGTGGACTACAACTGTGTGACGTAGAAGGTTCTATTATATTACAGTCAAACATCTGTTTTATTTCACTATTTACTACTGTCCTTCTAGATCATGAGATGAAATACAAATTGTAGCCATAAATCTCATAGTGCCAGACTTCTATACAATACTGATAAGTGTTTATGATACCAAATTTTTTAGGAAATACATGCACATACGTAACAATAATTTTTTTTATATTCAACTCGTTCTGACGAATCATTAGCGGTAGGCCCAATTACTTACACCATAATCTGTTTCTCAGTATCTTCAACCTGACTACCTTGTACAGATGCGCTACATGTGGGCACTGTCTTGGTTTTAATTAACTTGTAATCCTTGCCTTACATGGTCTACTTTTCTCCTTACCAGATCAATTATATCCTTTGGCTATTGACATTCAAATAGCATTTACCCAAATAGCAGTCTATTATTGCATCCTTCTCTTGTAAAAAGTCAGCTACCAAAATACATCCTACCATTAATCCACTAAGGATTAAGAATGGGCATTTTATCACTCCATTTCCTAACCTTACTTCCACAATTGTCTGTATTTTAATGTTGTGTGGTTTAGTGCAAATAGCTCCCACGACCCTACAGTTTTGGACATGATATGTATGACCTTTGCAACCTCACGTATTTTATTGTATAAAGTAGTTGATATAGTGCTTATCATAGTACTTGTATCAATCACAATGTCTGCTGGTATACCTTCTACCAATGCATGTATAGCAGCTTGTACAATCTCTTTAGCTTGATTACTACATTTAAACTGACCTGTCGATAATTCATCGCTTATGTTCGTTTCATCATTACAATACAGCATATTTATTAGATTTTCTACGTTGCCCAAAAACCATCTAACGATCAGCATTTGAGGGCTTAATGTGATCGTGTCTAGTTTCTTGACCCCAAATTGGACGACTGCGGCTCATCATCATCATCTTCTTCTTCTTCAGTAGCGCTACAGCACTTGGCGAGCCTTGGCTTCTTCATCGATCTTCCTTCACACTTCTCAGTTATTTGCTGCTCTTTTCCACCCCGACTCCCATACTGGTGAGATCCATTATTACTTTGTCGATCCATCTTCTTCTACGTCTCCCTTTTCGCCTAGCTGAGTGGATCACACCTTTCATCATTTTCTTTGGAATTCTATCCTCTTCCATTCTTTCCGAGTGTCCTAGCCATCGTATTCGCTACTATGTCCTACCTTGTATTAACTCTTGTAATTCGGCATTGTAGCTTATTGTCCAGCCTTCTTCCTCCCTTATTGGCCCATAGATTTTGCATGGTATTTTCCGCTCAATGGTTCTTAGTACATTTTATCATATTCTGGCAACGTCCATACCTCTGCCCCGTATGTGATAACTGGGCAGACTAGGGAATTATATTTTAGGAGCTTTGTTTTTCTTGTAACAAGCCTATTTCTGAAAAGCTGCATATTTGCAAAGTAAGCTCTGTTTCCTGCTTGTATTCTTTCCCTTATAGCCTTTCCAATACAGTTATAATTTGTTATTAAGGCTCCCAAGTAGTTAAAAGAGGACACTCCTTTGAAACATTTCCCATTGATGTTTAGGTTTTTAGAGGCTCTTCTGGTCTCAGATTGTGACATTACTATATATTTTGTTTTGTTTTCATTTACTATGAGGCCAATTTTTAAGGCTTCTGTTTCCACTTCCCGGTATGTTTCTTGGAGTGTATTGATATTTCTTCCTACTATAGCAATGTCATCAGCGTATGCACATATCTGACTAGTTTTCATAAATATGGTGCCTCGTTTGTTGATTTTATTTACCACACTATGCAGGGCTATATTGAATAGAACAGTGGAGAGACTACCACCTTGCTTCACGCTTTTATTAAAGTCTAAGCTTTCATTGTTCTGATAAGGACCTTTACTTCTACTCTTGTCTCTGTCGTTGTCATTCTGATTAGTATCATTAGTTTAGCACTTATACCAACTTCTTCTGCGGGAATTAGATTAGGAAATGAGACGCTTAAAGTAGTAAATGAGTATTGCTATTTGGGGAGCAAAATAACTGATGATGGTCGAAGTAGAGAGGATATAAAATGCAGACTGGCAATGGCAAGGAAAGCATTTCTGAAGAAGAGAAATTTGTTAACATCTAGTATAAATTTAAGTGTCAGGAAGTAGTTTCTGAAAGTATTTGTACGGAGTGTAGCCATGTATGGAAGTGAAACATGGACGATAAATAGTTTAGACAAGAAGAGAATAGAAGCTTTCGAAATGTGGTGCTACAGAAGAATGCTGAAGATTAGATGGGTAGATCACATAGCTAATGAGGAGGTATTGAATAGAATTTGAGAGAAGAGAAATTTGTGGCACAAATTGACTAGAAGAAGGGATCGGTTGGTAGGGCATATTCTGAGGCATCAAGGGATCACCGATTTGGTATTGGAGGGCAGCGTGGAGGGTAAAAATCGCAGAGGGAGACCAAGAGATGAATACACTAAACACATTCAGAAGGATGTAGGTTGCAGTAGGCACTGGGAGATGAAGAACCTTGCACAGGATAGAGTAGCATGGAGAGCTGCATCAAACCAGTTTCCGGACTGAAGACCACAACAACAACACACCACCTTCTTCCAGTACTCTGTATAGTCCTTGCCGATTTATGCTGTCAAAGGCTTCTTTGAAGTCCATGAATAGGAAATGCAGATCTATATCATATTCACAGAACTTTTCCATCATTTGTCTTGTCACAAATATTTGATCTGTTGTTCCTCTATCTGGTCGAAAGCCACACTAATATTTCCCTAGTTTTCCATATATCTAATATTAATGTGTGCACTTATTTTATTACAGCCTCACCACCAGTTTTTATTAGTTCAGCAATTATGCTGTCTTTCCCAGGGGCTTGACTGTTTTTTGACTCGTGCACAGCCTGGGAGACATCTTGTAGTGTTGGCTTTCTTGCCTCATTGGTATCATTGTCTACTTCCAGCTTCACTCTTTCCTCCTGTGCAGCTGTCTCTTCATTTTCTAGGCTGTTGCTTAGTGTATCTTTGAAATACTCTGCCCATCTTCCCAGTATCTGTTCTTCCTCCCTTGTCATTTTCCTATCTATACTGGAACAGGCGATTGTTTTTGGGTGGGATCTATTCTTCATTTTGCCTGCAGCATGATAGAACTTTCTTATTTTACTCTGTTCCCTTAACTCTTCTGTTTATTGAAATTTCTTCTTAGTCCACTCGCCTTTCTTTCTCTTGTACAGTCTGTAACTCTTCTCGTTAATTCTCTATATTGTTTCACATTATTTCTGGTTTTCTCTGTAGCACTTTTGTTTTTACCCTGTTCTTTTCCTCTATTGCTGACCTGCAATCTTCATCAAACCATTCCTGGGGTCTTCTATTCCTTGTTATGCCTATTATTTCCTCTGCAGCATCTTTAATGGCTTTTCAATCCTGTTCACCTTTCGTCTACTCCTACTGCGATCTCTTCGTTGCTCAACTTTCTGCTTAGTGTTACTTGGTATTTTTTTTTACTTCATCAGGGATTTTCAGTTTGTCTGTATTCCATTTCATTATCTTTCATATTCAGTTGCCGTTTGTTAGTGACAGTTTCCCTCTCAAGAATGATTTTATCGCAAAGTGGTCTGAGTCACCGTTTGGTCCTCTGCAGCTCTGTAGATTTGTAACTGACGGGGAGTGGCGTGCAGTCACTAAGGTCAATCTAATTGACTACTCCATTGACTGCATACTTCCAAGTACCCAGATGTATCCTTTTGTGTGGGAAGCAGGTACTTTTAAAAATCATATTATTTCTTGCTGCGAATTGACATAGTAAGTCTCCATTCTCGTTGTTTTCTTCATATAGTGAATATTTTCCAGAAACTCTGTATTGGTGTTCATTCCTCCCTATTTTTGCATTAAAATCTCCTATTACTAGCATCAGGTCATATTTAGGTACTGTGCAGCAAACTTTTTCCAAGTCTCCGTAGAACTGTTCTTTAATTATATCCTCTTTTTCCATTGTTGGAGCGTGTGCTTTCACTATTGATATATTCCTAAATTTCCCTCTTAGTCTCAGTCTGCACGTCCTTTCATTTATGGGTTCAAATTCTAGAAGGCTTTTCCTAACTTCGCTAGTTATTATAAACCCTGTTCCAAGTTGGCCTGTTGTTTCTTCTGATCCCCTATATACCAATGAGTACTCAAGTTTGTCTATATGTCCTTTTCCTTACCATCTTATTTCCTGTAGCCCAACGCCATCATATTAAAATTTTAAAATTTCGTTGGCTATTTCTTTCATTTTTCCAGGCTGAAGCATTGTCCTTACATTCCATGATGCTGCTGTCAGATCCTTTATCCATTTCCTTTGCTGGGGTCGTGATACATGTTTCCCATCCAGTTTCCGAGGCTTCTGTTGAATTTCCGTAATATTGTCTTTTGTTTTTTACAGGAGGGGGGCTATTAGCCCCATTCTCAACCCCCAACCTGGAGGACCAAGATTTGTATTAGATTTACTCCTCTAGGGAAGCTGGCTTCACTACGCCTCTAGAGTCCTCCCTGCCGCATGTTGTGGGACACACTTCGTCTGGTTCCTCAGTCGACACCAATCCGGCTTGGGTGACTCTGCCAGTAGCTATGCTACCGACGGCATAGCTCTCGACTTCAGCGAAGTATGTGAACCCTCCCGCCCAGCACTGAAGGTGCCTACTATAAGGCGGTGTCTCTGGGGAGGGAGTGTGGCTCATCCACCACGTAATTACATTTACTATTTGAAGTTGGATTCGCCAGTCACCTTTAATAGTATGAGTATGTGCGTGCCTCTTATTACGATTATATGTTCCTGATTGGTCACGACCTCTCATAGACGAATAACGTCTGTTGTTGTCGTTGTCATTTCGGTTTACTAGAGTGGTTTTGCCAGTGGTGATTCCATGTACATAATACCTTGGAGAATACTGGCTACCGCCTTGCTTTCTTTTATTAAACTCAGGAAGCCCGCGATCTATGAGCGCAAATTTCGTTTGGGCGGTGGTCCTGGCCATGTTGCGTAGCGTATTCTATTCTCTCTGGGGCACTGCTGTTGGTATCACTTATCCCATAGCAGAGAACATTATGCCACAATGTTATTTTGTAGTTGTTCACCCTTCAATCCTCTTGTATGAGATCAAGAGAATCCATTTCTGACATAAATTGATCAAGGTCAGTTCTCGGTACTTGTTTTGTCGCGTACTGATATTTTTCAAAATACTTTTGGAGACAAACTTGTCTGCTGTTAGAGGGCTCTGGATTAAATACCTCCAAGTCTCTCCTCCACACACTCAGACCAATATGTGGCTAAGAACATCTACTAAAACTGAGCATAATCCTGGAAAGGCTCCGCTGTCTCAGTGGCCTAAAGGGGAGCTTCTCCTTGGATGGAACCCGTGATGTGCTACATTTTTTGTTTCTCAGTCCACTTATGAACGCAACGGGGTGTATAATTTTTTTCCTCAGGAATGAATACTTGAAACTATGTTTCAGTACGCTTTTGTCCAATAGGATGGATGACAATTGTGATACTGCCCCTATAACACACAACAAATGGTCAGGCAACACGCCACTGTGATGAAAATCATTCCTGTAGCCTTGCGCACAAGGCATGGCACAAATATTTGAGCCTGCCCTAACAATACTGGCGATGACCCGTTGACACATTGCTTAACCTTCGCCAAGCTGTATTTCCTTAAACTGTGATGCAGTATTCTCTCGTCACTGTGGCAAATCTTCGTCTTTAATTGTTTTAACTCTGTATTACTAACTCCTACTAGATTACCTCCTTGCGACAAAATCTCGTTAACAGATTGCTGAACTACACTCTGCAGTTCAGAATCTAAACATTCATTTATAAATTTATCTTTACTTGAAAGCCACTCAGAATCGTCTTTATTAAGATTCCCATGCTGAGCATGTAATAACAATCTAATACTGGTCTGTTGTTCTGTAGTGATATTTTGTTCTTTGGTATCTAATTTACATGTAGATTATACAATAAGTTTATGCTCATCAGGCAATTACTTCATTTTGTTGGGCAAATATTTGTTTGCGTCCTTCAATGCCGCTACATCAGTATTTATGGTAATTGGCTGCAATGAAAAATTTGCTACATCAGCTGTAAGGTATTACACTTTAATGTTAACTTTGATACGTCCATAGACACACTTGTTATTTGAGCACTAATTTCGGCTCAGAGCCTATCATGTTTTGCAGAAATTTCAGACATTAATTTCGCTGATACTTGATCACATTTCACTAAGAACTAATTTGACAATTCATTACATTTAGTGGACATTTCATTGCAAAGAATGGACATTTTAGATGATAGTTTAGCTGACATTTGCTATGACTTTGTACATTTCGTTTCTTAGTATCTCTGCTAAACAGCGAAGCAGCGTGGTGTTCGAATCTCGTGTTTGGCAGGTGGTTGGATGAGCCATAGTATTGACTGTAAGATTAACTGTAGGATTAACCACTTCACTTTGAGCTCGTAAATCAATCCCTGTTGCTGAAGCGTCCATACCATTTACAGCTACTTCATCAAACTCATTCTCATCAGCAGCTGATGCAGTGTCTTACTGTCTAGCTCCAATGTGTTTAGCTACCTTTACCATAACAATGCAATAAGACTAAACTCACACATTTTATATATAACATAAATTAAATAGACTTAGCATTCAAGTAATTAAATAAATTGACCAAGAATGCTCTCAGAGTACAACAAGGGTAAGCTGAAACAGTGAAACAGCTCTGCACCATTATGTGTCCTGGGATATGAATTCAGCTACATTGTATAACTTAATTCCTAACTGCTGTTAAACATGTTACTATGGAATTTATCAGTCATGCATTGATAAGCAAATATGTTGAATGAATACTGACTGCGTATGATACCACCCTATACATACACTTGAGTTATAGATAATATCATCCTTAACTGTCTTCGTACATTGAGCACAGTCAGTAATTTTTCAGTCTTCTCAGAAAAATCTTAAAAATATTTTCTCTTTACTTCAACGAAACTTATTGTCGTTGTTCACCTTTTATTCTTCTTTAGTATACATTGTCTTCCATTTATCAGTTTTCTCCAATAAATTGTGTGTTGGTTGTTTGTAAATGAAATGGATACAGAAAGATTAGAACATTGTAATGAGAAGCAATATACATATAATATTCACAAAATTATATGAGTCTTGTCTTATGGGAGCCAGTGTGACGCTTAAAAATATAGGGGGAGGATCAGAGTAAAGTAGGAATACTAGATCGCATTTCACCTTGACACACTAATTATTGTGAGGTGAAAAAGATCCACAAAAGGTAAAGCATCACTGAAAATGATAATTATCAGTCTGCAATTGAGATAGGATTTTAACAAAACTCCACGCTGTACCCGAACGTGTTCTTTCTTACCTTTTAAATTTGCTGTTCTAGTGAAACCAGCTACAGATGTTGCCTTAGGAGAGCAATAAGTTGGGTAATGATTGACCGTGTTAAAATGCAGTATGGTGCAATAATGTAAGGCGCAGTGTACAGCACGAATAAAATTGCACTTCATATAACAAACAATATAGGCTGCAGGTTCTAAGAGAAAGAATGCAGATATGCATATGATAGCACGTCAATGTCAAGTAACTGTTGCATCACTAAACCTCGCATCCCAGCGGAATTAAGCTGCTGAAACATAGGCTAAACCTGAACAGATAATAAATGATGGTTAAGGTAGATATTCAATAAAATAGTAACTCACTATAGCTAATAGTAACCTTATTACTACAGTTATCTTGTAACTACTAAAATGGCGTTCTTACATTCATCAAAACAGAAGAAAGAGAGATAATTAGAAGGACTCTAAAAGAACTTACTTTGTTTTATACAAACGAACAACATACTCATTCCATCGAATCTAACATATTGATTTCAAAGATAGATATATTTTTCAGTACACTACCTAAAATATGGCCATATCTAATTTTGTACAGGGAGGAGAACTGACAACAATGAAGCCTGTCCCAGATGCCACATTTCCTCGTTACTATTAATTTGCATTCAATACTGTCACTGCACCTTCGAAAAATGTATCACGTTCCACACCACTCACACAAAAATCAGGACACTGAATGGCATGGTCTATTAGGTGCCTGAAATTCAGTCTTCTAAATGTTACTTGCAACAGTATAGATCTTGTTCCCCGAAGACTCTATCGCTGAGTGACTATGAGCACACCAATTATTCATGCCCTTTTCTGCTACTGCTATCTCGTCAGATAATAAGGAATCAGAATTTGAACAATAACAACGATAATAACATATGCAAACAGTACGTCTAAAGCATCACAGTTCTTTTCCGATCTCAAGTGGTAATACAGAGTAGGCAAAATATAACTTTCCCGGAAAATGTTACAGGTATCGTAAGTTAGACAACCATATTTACTTGATATGACCAGGGTGTGTATTATTAAAATTGGATTATCTGTCTCACGATGCATGAAATAATATGTTGGCCCGTTTTTAATTTGTTCGTCCTGTATAAAGACAGGATGGTTAACTATTATGGGTACAACGACAGGGGACAGTAGAGAACAATGAAACATGCAAATAATCCTACCAAACTCAGGCACAGAAACCAATGGTTTCCCTGATAGTTATAAGATACTCTTTCAGGATCCAAACTGCAGATATGCATTTGAGAATAAAGATATTACAGGAAGTGTTCCACAAGGCCACAGTTCATGTGAGGGCAGGTTTCAGCACATCTCCTCATCGATTCCAGCGAATGTTTAGAAATCCCAGACAAGCCCCGAATATATTGACAACCATCCACAATGTGCTCCCAGTGTCCACTGACACTGTCAGTTGAGCTTGACTACGCCATTGTTTTTAAATTTCGCTACACAGAAACATCCACTGGGCTCTAGCAGGGGGCCAGGGAGACCATGGTATTTGGCGAGTCATGAGCAACGCGCTTGTCATCGAAATGCTATTCACCAGTAGTTATATGTCCAGAATGACGATCAAATGAGGGCAGTTTACCACTTTCTAATTTAGATTCGCTTGTCCATTATAATTATCCGGGCTGTTATGCCGTGGTCGGTTGATGAATGCTGTGGTGATTCCCAACGTTTCGTCTCCGACTGCGGGAGACATCTTCAAGGGGGTCCGTAGCTTGATGGAAGGTCCAACACACACACTGGCTCGCTACTGACTGCCGCTAAATTCCGTGTCCGCGCGCCCACGCGCCGCGGCGTGACGTCACGTGTTTTGAAAACGTCAGTGCAATTGGCCGCTGTCCGTCGCCGTCGATCGCCGTTGCCATCACCCAGTAGTGGACGAGTGGTACACATCTTCTTTAACACCGGCATCCATATACCGTTTAATTTGACGCCCTCCTCCTTTCTGTTGAAATTATTTGGGTGTTTAGCGATTTGGATTGCCTCCCTGTAGAGCCTTTCGTAATATCCGCTCGTGGCCGCTAGTACTTGCGCATCCTCGAAACGAATATTGTGGTTCCCTGGCTGGAAAGCGTGCTCCGGAACGATCAGCTGTTGCGGAGCACGCTTTCCAGCCAGGGAACCACAATATTCGTTTCGAGGATGCGCAAGTACTAGCGGCCACGAGCGGATATTACGAAAGGCTCTACAGGGAGGCAATCCAAATCGCTAAACACCCAAATAATTTCAACAGAAAGGAGGAGGGCGTCAAATTAAACGGTATATGGATGCCGGTGTTAAAGAAGATGTGTACCACTCGTCCACTACTGGGTGATGGCAACGGCGATCGACGGCGACGGACAGCGGCCAATTGCACTGACGTTTTCAAAACACGTGACGTCACGCCGCGGCGCGTGGGCGCGCGGACACGGAATTTAGCGGCAGTCAGTAGCGAGCCAGTGTGTGTGTTGGACCTTCCATCAAGCTACGGACCCCCTTCAAGATGTCTCCCGTAGTCGGAGACGAAACGATGGGAATCACCGCAGCATTCATCAACCGACCACGGCATAACAGCCCGGATAATTATAATGGACATGATATTTCCGGCCGTGAAAGTTTACATTATAGTATTAGATTCGCTTGTCGTGCTTCGACTTTCATAGTGTTGTAATATTGGCATGACTGCCTTTATGCATCCATTGTATCAGGGAAACCATTAGCTTCTGGAGATGTACAAATAGAGATTTGACGTTTCTCATATTTCATTTGCTTCGTAACTGTTGATGCAATGGTTTCCCAAATTGTTTGCCACATGTCATATTGGAACATTACTCTTTCTCCATCATCTCTGAAATGTTGTTTTATCAATGGAAGATATCCCTTAGAAGTATGAATGTAGTCAAACAGTCGAATAAATATACTCGTGGTGCTGATTCAATCAGTCCAGAATCAATGGGTTTTAAGTGACAATTTTCGTGACCGCAGTATTTTATCTATGTAACACTTATTTCTGTAGTTTGTGAAGTGCAACACATCAAGTTAGAAAAAAATGAACCTACGTCAATTTTAAAAACTAGCTGATCCTTAAATAATACGTAACAAATTTTATTACTGTTCATAAATTTTGTTCATAAATAATTTATTTTTCAGGAGCGTGATAATATGGGAACGAACAGCAAAGCTTTTGTGGGAATAGTGTTCAACCTCATTCAAAATGGACTGTACTGTTCTTTCGGCGAAACACTCACTCACCAAGTAAGTATCACCATGCAGGGTTGCAGTGATTCTGAAAAGTTCGTACGCTCAGTGTTCTTATAGTTTCGTAAAAGTCATAACATAAGATATAGTTCCATTCACTCATGAAATGGATGTTTGAGATCAGACAAGTAAAAGGAAGATCTCTTTGCAGTCGACAAAATTTTGTGTGCATAACGGGTTATGATGTGCTTTTCCTCTATTTTGTGGAGCAGGATTTGGTAGGAGTGGAGTTCGGCTGGGGATTGCGTAAGCATGGGCTCTTAAGTACCTTGATTTATTAACAAAAACTAACAAAGCCGGAACACCTTTATAAACAAACATGGCAAGCATTTGCGCTCAGTATTCCAAATTAGTTGACTTCTGACCTAACAATATACAATTGATAAAAATTATCACTTACTCCACAGTCATAAAATGATTAAAATTCCAAATGTGTACCAAAGGACATACAATGAAAAAGTTAAATAAGATAGATGCATACAAAATCTTTCATAAGAAATATTGCTTTGCACACTGAAACCAACTTTACAGCGGAGTCTTCGAGATAATGCTACAACAGCAACATTAGCTGACCAGAAACTACAACAGCACCCAAGGACAATCGATACCTCACACGCTGCACACACAACACATACGAACAATGCAACCTACACTGACACAGCAAACTAACAAACCATCAACTATAAAGGTACACGGAAAGGCAAAAGACTCACTACAGTTCATTACTAGAATACAATTAGATCACTCCGTGGCCTCACCATTGTTTATCAGATGATATAAATATAATACTATTGTTTGATGACTCCATAGAGTGCTGTGTGCACAATGACCATATGATAAATAAAATTAGAAGGAAGGTCAGCATTGGCCGTAATTTTGATGATTTATTAACAGCAAAATCGATTTTCGATCACATAATGATCATCTTCAGTGCTTTAGCGCGCAAAGTAAAGCTCGTAGGCACTGGTGTCTAGTTATAAGCAGCAACAGACGATCGTTTCATAGTTTCTGTTACTGCTAATAACTGACACCAGTGCCTACGAGCTTTAATTTGTGCGCTAAAGCACTGAAGATGATCATAGTCATTGCTAAAGGGTGAAATTTGAAGTTGGAGATCTCTATGTTTCGTGTTAATGCGCCATGTCACTGGACCACAGTTATTCGCGACTGGATCATTCTGGACAATTCATGCAAATGATCTGGCCACCCAAATCGCCCGACATGAATCCTATCGAACATTTGTGGGACATAATGAGAGGTCAGTTCGTGCACAAAATTCTGCACTGTCAACACTTCCGCAATTATGGATGTCTATAAAGGGAGCGTGATTCAGTGTTTCCTGCAGGGGACTCCCGACGATTTGTTGAGTTGCTGGAGCTGCTGCACTATGCCGGGCAAAAGCAGATACAACACGATATTAGGAGGTATACCATGACGTTACTCACCTCAGTGCATATACGAGGTGGAATGCAAAATTTTCGGGACTGGTGCTGCCATCTGGAAAGTAGGAGTAGTAGGTCTTTGTACCGCTAGGTGGCGGGAGCTGCATGTCTGATGAGTCAGTGTGCGGTGTGGCATTCAGCTGGGAGGACGCGTTGCGTGTCCACAGTGATTTCCGTAATTCTCTGTGTTTGATGTGTGGCGATTTTACGATGGATCCGCGAGCAGAAGAGCGTGTGTGTGTATCAAACTCTGTGCGAATCTCGGGAAAAGTGCTACGGACGCCCTTGCAATGGTTTAACAAGTGTCTGGGGGACAGAGGATGAGTCGTACGCGTGTGTTTGAGTGGCATGCCCGGTTCAGAGCCGGCTGTACAGACGTCGAAGATGACGCTCACGTTGGAAGGCCCGTTAGCCGCACAACACCAGTGATTGTTGCCAAACTTCCACAACTCATATGTGCAGATCGACGTCGAACAATTCAAGACCTTGCAGATGAAATGGGTATTGGTTATGGACATGTCAACGAATGTTGACTGCTGAATTGGGCATGCATCGTGTCGCCGCAAAATTTGTGCCAAGGATCTTCACTGCCGATCAGAAGGCACAGTGTGTTGAAGTGTGCATGGAGCTTCGTCAGACCGCATCTGGTGATCCAACCATCTTGTCATGGGTTGACGCTGACGCTAGAATGACGAGCCTGTCCTTGGCTCGTGGTGGTGCAGTTTCGACAAAATTTGTCATTCCTGCGGTTCCTGTAAGAGAGAGAAATATATATTACCACTCTTGTCGATTGGTCCTGTCTGGTTTAACCTGAATTGTCATGGGTTATCACCGGCGACGAGAGCTGGATTTACGGTTATGACCCAGGGACGAAGCAACAATTGTCCCAGTGGAAGAGCCTGGGCTCTCCAAGAGGCAGGTGAAGAGCAAAGTGAAGAGCACGATCATCGTTTTCTTTGATACCAAGGGAATTGTGCACAAAGAATTCGTCCCATCCATCCAAGCAGTGAATTCCGCGTACTACTGTGACGTTTTGCTATGGCTCCGTGAAAACGTGTGGCGACGAAGGCAAGAACTTTGGCGTCAAGGGAACTGGCTGCTGCATCACGACAACGCGCCCTGTCACACGTCCTTGCTCACCAGGACCTTTTTGGCAAAAAACAACATGGCGGCTGTACCCCGTCTACTGTACTCTCCAGATTTGGCACCTTGCGACTTCGCGCTATTCCCAAAACTGAAACTCAAGTTGAAAGGCAGTCGGTTCGACGCTCTGTAGAGGATTCAAGAAGCATCGCTGGCAGTGATAAACACCTTCAAAGAACAGGGCTTCCAGAAAACGTTTGACCAGTGGCCGAGGTACTGGGACCGGTGTGTACGTGCAGATGGGAACTACACTCCTGGAAATGGAAAAAAGAACACATTGACACCGGTGTGTCAGACCCACCATACTTGCTCCGGACACTGCGAGAGGGCTGTACAAGCAATGATCACATGCACGGCACAGCGGACACACCAGGAACCGCGGTGTTGGCCGTCGAATGGCGCTAGCTGCGCAGCATTTGTGCACTGCCGCCGTCAGTGTCAGCCAGTTTGCCGTGGCATACGGAGCTCCATCGCAGTCTTTAACACTGGTAGCATGCCGCGACAGCGTGGACGTGAACCGTATGTGCAGTTGACGGACTTTGAGCGAGGGCGTATAGTGGGCATGCGGGAGGCCGGGTGGACGTACCGCCGAATTGTTCAACACATGGGGCGTGAGGTCTCCACAGTACATCGATGTTGTCGCCAGTGGTCGGCGGAAGGTGCACGTGCCCATCGACCTGGGACCGGACCGCAGCGACGCACGGATGCACGCCAAGACCGTAGGATCCTACGCAGTGCCGTAGGGGACCGCACCGCCACTTCCCAGCAAATTAGGGACACTGTTGCTCCTGGGGTATCGGCGAGGACCATTCGCAACCGTCTCCATGAAGCTGGGCTACGGTCCCGCACACCGTTAGGCCGTCTTCCGCTCACGCCCCAACATCGTGCAGCCCGCCTCCAGTGGTGTCGCGACAGGCGTGAATGGAGGGACGAATGGAGACGTGTCGTCTTCAGCGATGAGAGTCGCTTCTGCCTTGGTGCCAATGATGGTCGTATGCGTGTTTGGCGCCGTGCAGGTGAGCGCCACAATCAGGACTGCATACGACCGAGGCACACAGGGCCAACACCCGGCATCATGGTGTGGGGAGCGATCTCCTACACTGGCCGTACACCACTGGTGATCGTCGAGGGGACACTGAATAGTGCACGGTACATCCAAACCGTCATCGAACCCATCGTTCTACCATTCCTAGACCGGCAAGGGAACTTGCTGTTCCAACAGGACAATGCACGTCCGCATGTATCCCGCGCCACCCAACGTGCTCTAGAAGGTGTAAGTCAACTACCCTGGCCAGCAAGATAGCAAGATCTCCGGATCTGTCCCCCATTGAGCATGTTTGGGACTGGATGAAGTGTCGTCTCACGCGGTCTGCACGTCCAGCACGAACGCTGGTCCAACTGAGGCGCCAGGTGGAAATGGCATGGCAAGCCGTTCCACAGGACTACATCCAGCATCTCTACGATCGTCTCCATGGGAGAATAGCAGCCTGCATTGCTGCGAAAGGTGGATATACACTGTACTAGTGCCGACATTGTGCATGCTCTGTTGCCTGTATCTATGTGCCTGTGGTTCTGTCAGTGTGATCATGTGATGTATCTGACCCCAGGAATGTGTCAATAAAGTTTCCCCTTCCTGGGACAATGAATTCACGGTGTTCTTATTTCAATTTCCAGGAGTGTACTTCGAGGGTGATGGTGACCATTAGTCCAAAGGTAAGGTTTCCAACAGATGGTAGCACTAGTCCCGAAAATTTTGGATAGCACCTCGTACTTGCTACGACGACATTTGCTGGTAGAAAAGTAGACTGTTGATCACTGGGCTAGCCGATTCTGAGGCTTCAGCACATCGGCGTACTTTTGGCGCACTGCATTGACACCTTCGAAAAACAGGAAGTCTCCGACCTGAGCTTGTTGTCAGTGGACAGAGTGACGTGGAAATTCCAGTTGTAGAGGGTGCTGTAAGAGAGAGGTACAGTAGAGCCCCGGAATTTCGAGGTTCTGTGTAATTCGAGTAGATCTTAAGAAAATTACAATTTTACGTAAAACTAGAGAAAAGTCCCACTTAGGGTTTTTGTTCATAATGCACGGATATAATCTTGGCCTGAGACTGCTAATGCATTTCTGTTACAGATGGACAGTTACCATTAGGTTTCTTTGTCGACCCTTCACCAAGTGCGACCACCTGACAATCAGCTGTACAGCGCATACCATCCTTATTGGTATCCCTACTGTTGTGCCTGCCCAGCAGCAGTGGTCATTAAAATACAGGACGCCTAAGTAAAAATATAGTACACGTTTTACAACATTGGCTGGCCATTGTTGTATGTACTGTAATCGATTGCGTAGTAACATCTGTACTGTAGTGAGCCCAGGTTTGTTACATTAATTTTAAAGTGTTGTACGAATGTCCAGCCTACTGTACGTACGTAACTGTGTGTTTCTTAATGTTTTAATTCGTACATTGCAATGGATGGTAGGAATAAGAGAAAATTTGTGCCATTGAATGTGAAACTGGTGGCTCTGAAAAGACGAGACAAAGGAGAAACATAAAAAAAAAACTTGCTACTGAGTATGGAGTTAGTAACGACAATTGGAGATTGGCGTAGAAACAGAGACAAAATTGAGAAGTTTTCATCAAACAAGTATTCTATTTCGTCATTTGAGCTGAACTCGGTGAAGAAATCTGAGTATGAAAAAAGAGTGAAGCTTTGTTCTTTAGTTTACTCAACAAAGACAAAAAAGGATATCCAATTTCAGTGCCTATTCTGCAAGAAAAAGCTGTATTTTTCAGAACTGAGTTAAAGGAAGGCGAGGATGAGTTTACTGCAAATTCAGGATTGGTGGAAGAAGAGATACGGTATAAGTCAACTTGAAATTTGCTGTGAAAAACTTTCTGCTGGTTCTCAAACTGTTACAGAATTTTTTGATAAACTAAGAAAAATTATACAAGAAGAATATCTTACTCCTGAACAACAGCATAGTTGTGATGAAACAGGGCTAAATTATGAAATGCTTCCATCTAAAAATCTAGCCTTACAAGAATAAAAGGCTGCCCAGGGCTACAGAAAACGTAAAGAGAGGTTAACAGTTCTTGCTGCATCGAATACAAGTAGAGACCATAAACTGAAGCTGCTCCTAATAAGGAAGTCTGTCAAGCCCAGAGCTTTAAATAATATCACTGCTTCTGCACTGCCTGTTGCATGCCATATGTCCACCACAAATCTGCTTGGATGGAAAAAATATTTTTAAGATTTAGTTTTTCGAAGGATTTGTTCCATAGATCAAGAAATACCTAAAAAAAGTGCTTGCCTTCCAAAGCAATCTTACTGCTTGTCAACGCTGGTTCACACCCTGATGAGGAAGAATTATAGTGTAACGGTATTCACGCCTTGTTCTTACCTCCTAACGTGACGAGTTTAATACAAACTATGGACTAAGGCGTTTCACAATACTTCAAAAAAAGAATTTCTAAGAAAAAAGTACGATGAAAGATGTAGCTTACTGGATAGCCGATTCATGGTCTGAAATAAAGGCGGAGACAAAAAGGTCTTGGAACCAGATTTTACGGAATGAAACGGATACCTACAGTGCAGACGAAGATGATCTAGCGTTGGCAAAACTGATGAAAAAGCTTCGTGAATGTCAAAATGTGAACGCGAATGATGTTTCAGAATGAATGAACAGTTTGAAGTGACCGATTTTGCAATTGAAATGGCTGGTGAACCTGCTGAAGACAGAGATGACGAGGAAATGACTGAAGAAACTGTACCACTCATCACTCACACCGACGGTCTGGCAGCGTCAGATGTGGCACTGCGTTATATCGAGCAGCAAGCGAAAGCTGCTTCAACTGATGCCACGCTTCTTAGAAGATGGCGCGACATTGCTGCTTAAATTAAAAAAAAAAAACACGTTCTATTCTAAAACGGACTATGGGCAATTTCTTTAATAGGTAACTTATATTTCTGTAACTTGGAAATCTGCTCCCATATATGTACACATGACAAAGGTATATACCATATTGTTATTTATTTTTTAAATAATTATTGTATTCACTAAACATCTATTCATGATTTATCCATTGGTGTAGCAATATTTCCATATTGTCCGAGTTTTTTGTAATTCGAGGTAGCCTCAGCCAGAATTATCTCCACTTACTACTGTACTCAAGTTCAGGACCTTCAAGGTAAAGCCAATATCGGTTGCGTAGGTTTTATTTTTTAGTTATACCACATCGATATCGAGCCGCATGTCTTATCTTCAGCGGCACACTACAGGCAAGCGTGAATCTGAAATTATACATAGTTAAATGCCTAAGTGACTTGGTCAACAGTTTTGAACAAAAAATTGATACGGAATACACACACGATTTAAGTTTGCTTTTTTATATATTCAGTGCCTATTGAAATGTTCTGAGAATACCAGAGTGGTCCATTCTATCTAACGATTTTTCAGTTTTGTATACGTTCTCTTATACACTCCTGGAAATGGAAAAAAGAACACATTGACACCGGTGTGTCAGACCCACCATACTTGCTCCGGACACTGCGAGAGGGCTGTACAAGCAATGATCACACGCACGGCACAGCGGACACACCAGGAACCGCGGTGTTGGCCGTCGAATGGCGCTAGCTGCGCAGCATTTGTGCACCGCCGCCGCCAGTGTCAGCCAGTTTGCCGTGGCATACGGAGCTCCATCGCAGTCTCTAACACTGGTAGCATGCCGCGACAGCGTGGACGTGAACCGTATGTGCAGTTGACGGACTTTGAGCGAGGGCGTATAGTGGGCATGCGGGAGGCCGGGTGGACGTACCGCCGAATTGCTCAACACGTGGGGCGTGAGGTCTCCACAGTACATCGATGTTGTCGCCAGTGGTCGGCGGAAGGTGCACGTGCCCGTCGACCTGGGACCGGACCGCAGCGACGCACGGATGCACGCCAAGACCGTAGGATCCTACGCAGTGCCGTAGGGGACCGCACCGCCACTTCCCAGCAAATTAGGGACACTGTTGCTCCTGGGGTATCGGCGAGGACCATTCGCAACCGTCTCCATGAAGCTGGGCTACGGTCCCGCACACCGTTAGGCCGTCTTCCGCTCACGCCCCAACATCGTGCAGCCCGCCTCCAGTGGTGTCGCGACAGGCGTGAATGGAGGGACGAATGGAGATGTGTCGTCTTCAGCGATGAGAGTCGCCTCTGCCTTGGTGCCAATGATGCTCGTATGCGTGTTTGGCGCCGTGCAGGTGAGCGCCACAATCAGGACTGCATACGACCGAGGCACACAGGGCCAACACCCGGCATCATGGTGTGGGGAGCGATCTCCTACACTGGCCGTACACCACTGGTGATCGTCGAGGGGACACTGAATAGTGCACGGTACATCCAAACCGTCATCGAACCCATCGTTCTACCATTCCTAGACCGGCAAGGGAACTTGCTGTTCCAACAGGACAATGCACGTCCGCATGTATCCCGTGCCGCCCAACGTGCTCTAGAAGGTGTAAGTCAACTACCCTGGCCAGCAAGATCTCCGGATCTGTCCCCCATTGGGCATGTTTGGGACTGGATGAAGCGTCGTCTCACGCGGTCTGCACGTCCAGCACGAACGCTGGTCCAACTGAGGCGCCAGGTGGAAATGGCATGGCAAGCCGTTCCACAGGACTACATCCAGCATCTCTACGATCGTCTCCATGGGAGAATAGCAGCCTGCATTGCTGCGAAAGGTGGATATACACTGTACTAGTGCCGACATTGTGCATGCTCTGTTGCCTGTGTCTATGTGCCTGTGGTTCTGTCAGTGTGATCATGTGATGTATCTGACCCCAGGAATGTGTCAATAAAGTTTCCCCTTCCTGGGACAATGAATTCACGGTGTTCTTATTTCAATTTCCAGGAGTGTACTTTATACTTCCAATCCATGCCATAATAGATATTTTCCTGTATTAAAAATATGGTTCGGATTGTTCTTAGTCTGGATGATTATAATATTGAGAGAGCATTTTCGGCCAGTATTTTCATGAAATATTTTTTTAAAAGTAATTAAACCTTAAAAATCACTAAATTTCAAGATTTGGCCACAAGATCGAATACGCTATCTTATTGGCTGAAGTTCCGGTGACGTCACAGGCTAGGAGTAAGAAGATGCAGAAGTGTTGGCCGAAGTTACCAGTGTTTTCCCGTACTTTTTCTGCTAACAGCCTAATTATTTAGTGATGTAAAACCCATTTACAACTGTATAAAGTAACAATGGAAAGGAATTTTGTAAAGGCCGATAGCTGAAACCTTTAGAAAGCTGATACATTTATGATCTCTTCGTTCTTCAATACTATCCTAGATTTTTATGGAAATAAGAAACGTGAAAAATACATTGCATGGCGTGACTGGAACGATGTACTGTGACGCAGCAATAAGATGCAAAACTGTACTGCAAGTGAGCGAATCTGGAACTGGATTATTTGCTGGATGATGCTGATAAGGTTTTGCAGTACAACATGTGAAAGATGGCTCAAGAAAACATAATGCAAACGTTTTCACTCGGAAGGTAATTCTGGTTATTGATTTCTGTGGTTGTCGCCAGAGCAGCTACTGTTTTCCAGGTACGTCGTTCCTTAATTTTCAAATTTTCAGACAGCATAATAACACTCGTAGCGAGCTCTAGAGCATTATAGTTTTGCCCTCAACAGCTTTACACATTGTTGTTTTTCTGTTCACCCAGGTCATTAATTTAAACCACCGGAGAATTATCTACAGCTACATTTACATGGATACTCTGCAAATCACCTTTAAGTGCCTGGCAGAGGGTTCATCAACCACCTTCACAATTCTCTATCATTCCAGTCTCGTACAGCGCGCGGAAAGAACGAACACCTATATCTTTCCGTACGAGCTCTGATTTCCCTTATTTTATCGTGGTGATCGTTTCTCCCTAAGTAGGTCGGTGTCAACAAAATATTTTCGCTTTCGGAGGAGAAAGTTGGTGATTGGAATTTCGCAAGAAGATTTCGTCTCAACGAAAAACGCCTTTCTTTTAATGATCTCCAGCCCAAAACTTTTATCATTTCTGTGACACTCTCTCCCATATTTCGCGATAATACAAAACATGCTGTGCTTCCTTGAACTTTTTCGGGTAAGTCTCCTGCCAATAAAACGCAGTCTATGTTTACCCTTCGCCACAACATTTTCTGTGTGTCCCTTCCGATCTAAGTTGTTCGTAATTGTAATACCTAGGTATTTAGTTGAATTTACGGCTTTTAGATTAGAGTGATTTATCGTGTAACCGAAGTTTAACGAATTCCTTTTAGCACTAATGTGGATGACCTCACTTTTCGTTCATCATCATCATCCGTTATCTGCTATATTAGCGTGTCCTTTGCCTCTCCATTTTCTGCGATCCATTGCTTCCTTCTTAAGGCTGCTGTATGTTGTACCGTTCATCATGTCATCCAGTATCTGGAATCTCTTCCTTCCTCGCTTTCTTTTCCCTTCTACATAACCTTCTAAAACTGTTTTTATCAGTCCGTCATTCTTTCTTAATATATGCCCAATCCAATTTCTTTTTCTTCTCTTTATTACATCTAGTAACTGTCTTTTCTCTCCCACTCTTCTCAGTACCTCTTCATTTTTTACTCTGTCCATCCAACTTATTCTTTCCATCTTCCGCCATGTCCAGATCTCAAAACCCACCAGCCTTCTCTGTCTTTTTTCCTCATAGTCCATGTTTCAGCGCCATATAGAAGAACACTCCATACAAGACATTTTATGAGTCTCTTTCTGAGTTCTCTGTCCAGACCGCTGCAGAAGATTCTCCTTTTCTTATAAAACGCCTCTTTTGCCATTGCTATCCTTGTTTTAATTTCTGTGGTGCACTTCCAGTCGGTGTCTATCCTGCTTCCAAGATACTTTTGCACCTATGCTAGTGTTTCTCCATTCAGCACAATTTTTATTTCCTTATTTCCTCCTATTGCCAATACTTTTGTTTTATTTCTGTTAATTTTAATTCCATATTTTTTTACGTTAGTTGCAATGGTGTCCACCAAATCCTGTAATTCTTTTTCCCCTATGGCTAGAAGGACCATGTCATCAGCAAATCTCAAGCACCCTACTCTTCTTCCTCCAATTTCTACTCCTTTGTCATCTAATGAGCATTGGTCAATCATATTTTCCAAGTACAGGTTGAAAAGAGTAGGTGATAAACAGCATCCTTGTCTTACTCCTTTCCCTAGTCTGATCCAGTTTGTACTTTCTCCTCTCACTTTTCATTATTTAGGATCAACTGCCAATTTTCGCACCATTCAGATATCTTTTCTAAATTGTTTTGCAATTTGTTTTGATCTTCTGATGACTTTATTAGTCGATAAACAACAGCGTCATCTGCAAACAACCTAAGACCCTAAGACGGCTGCTGAGATTGTCTCCCAAATCGTTTATATAGATAAGGGACAGCAAAGGGCCTCTAACACTACCTTGGAGAACGCCAGAAATCACTTCGGTTTTACTCGAAGACTTTCCGTCAATTACTACGAACTGTGACCTCTGACAGGAAATCACAAATCCAGTCACATAACTGAGCGTACTCCATAAGCACGCAATTTCACTACAAGCCGCTTGTGTGGTACAGCGTTAAATATTTCTATGAAATATGCAGCTGACGCGAACCTTAAAGTGTCTGATCATACAATGTAAGCTTTCACGGCCGGTATTGTCTTCACTTAAAACTTCCGGGCTGATAGGCCGTGGTCGAAGTATAAAACACTCTCCTGACGTTTCGTCTCCAACTGCGGGAGACATCCTCGGAGGCAGTTCGCCGCTTTACCTCAGAGGATGTCTCCCGCAGTTGGAGACGAAACGTCAGGAGAGTGTTTTATACTTCGACCACGGCCTATCAGCCCGGAAGTTTTAAGTGAAGACTTAAAGTGTCTGTTGGTCTACTGCTGCTGAAACACTTAGTTTAAAAGTAGTTAAACAGGACCAACTTTCACTATATCGTTATGCCCCAGTCTTATTAGATTTCCATGTAAGTTCCAAGCAATGTTCAATTTTTCTCTTCTTCAAAATCACAGCTTTACAACAGGCTCGATGGAGACAGTTGGAACTGACAAATTACTGTCTTCAACGAGATATTTCGGAAGAAACTCCAATGGTTTCTCAGATTCTTCAGAATAAGAGCTGCATCAGGCATGACTTACAGGTTCTTAGGAGCATGTGTGTGATTTATCTGAAATTGATAAGGTGTAAAATAAAGCTAGAAAATGAAAACAGACATTAAAATGTAATATGATACGGAATTTAAAACTCTTACGTAACTGTATTACGAAGAAAGTAAACTAAAGAAGGCAGTAATAGTTAGTGAAAGAGAAAGATGAAAAAAATCTTGCTCCGACTGAGAATCGATCTTGCAAACTTTGTTACGTCCAGCATGCTATTACGCTGCAAGCAA
Source organism: Schistocerca cancellata (assembly GCF_023864275.1). Taxonomy (NCBI): domain Eukaryota; kingdom Metazoa; phylum Arthropoda; class Insecta; order Orthoptera; family Acrididae; genus Schistocerca; species Schistocerca cancellata. The sequence goes on from NC_064631.1 coordinate 561,686,537, forward strand.
CAACGTGTTCATATAATTTGTTGACTTACTTCAAAATTATTCTCACAGAAATAAACACACTTAGTGACCATCTGGATCTCTACAAGTGAGATGCAATGATATTTTATGCATCTTCTCATTCTTTGGAACACCCAAAAACAATTATGCAGACGTTCCTGCAGATGTATTTGTACAATGTGGTTCTACACACTATTTGTAGCCCATTTTTCATAACTTATGTTCCAGAACAAGATATTCGTTTGAATGAGGTTTACGATAGGAACAGCGTGCTAGCCAGTGCCGTCACAGGCATCACATGACTCAAATGGAGTGTTATAGCAAACTTACAAATTATTTGAATTTCGTTTCAGTTTTTTCAAAAAAACTGAAATTGATGGCCGGTCGAGGTGGCCGAGCGGTTCTAGGCGCTACAGTCTGGAATCGCGCGACCGCTACGGTCGCAGGTTCGAATCCTGCCTCGGGCATGGATGTGTGTGATGTCCTTAGGTTAGTTAGGTATAAGTAGTTCTAAGTTCTAGGGGACTGATGACCACAGCAGCTAGGTCCCATAGTGCTCAGAGCCATTTGAACCATTTTGAAACTGATGACGAACAAAAACATGTTATGAACATAAAATGGCGTAATCAACCATTTAAAATGACTTTCAGGAAACACTCCAGTGCCCTATTCTATATTTAGTGTCCTGTTCATTATGGTGTAGCCTGCTGCTGTTCCCAAAAACGTCATTTCTGTTGCCTGTGACCGGATTTCTTTGTCTTTCGTTAGACTCAGTCCCCTTGGTTGCAAACATTAGGGTATAAATAATCACGTAAGCATCAAATCTTATTATACTTTCTCTTCGTTATGTATTTTTTAAAATTTATTTAAGCGTGTCATTAATGCAATAGAATGTTATATTGCTTCCATTACCCACTATTCTTGGAAAGGTAATATGTATAATACGAAACATAATTAAGTTAACCTGTGTATGTCTTTGTTTTGTTATTACTGTTATACAGTTGGTAGGTTATGCTGTGGCATTAGCGTTATTTGGCGAAATACGGGGTTCTGTTCTGAGGCTATCAACTCTACCACGTAAACAAGACTACAGTAAAGTGACAAGACAATCTGTGAGCAGTACTACCATCAACAGTGGTATGGCGTAGTCAGTCGCACCCCTTCTGCATTGGTGGTTCTAACATTCAGAACTGAGCGCACCCTTTCCGGCAGGAGGCAATGTCCTGCTTCGCTCACAAAGGCCCAAGCGCTACCGTTCGCGCGTCTTTATGCGTGGCGGAATAGCGTATCACCTGGGACGGTGGCATGCAGTCGAGTTAAACCAAAAAATGTGTTTAGTTTTTCACATGATGAAACAACATGAGTTCGGAAGGCAAGCCAGAGAGTGATTAATCAGCTTACACTCGGAGGTTTCGCGTAATTACACAAGAAATCAGTGGAGCGATCAGTATCGTCTTTCTTATCCAGTTGCATGTGTTCGCGGGCTATGTAGTTACCTGAAAAATTACTAAGACAGAACCGTGTACTTTTATAAAGTAATAGTTTAATCTGAAAAAGTATTAAAGTTTGCCAAACGTCAGTGTGCAAACGGAACTGAGTTTTATTGTTATTGTGAGTCTCGTTGGCTATAGTATACATTTACATCATACTCCGCAAGCCACCTTATGGTGTGTGGCGAAGGGTACTTTCGGTACCACTATCTGATCCCTCGAAACCTGTTCCACTCGTGAATAGTGCGTGGGAAGAATGATTGTCGGTAAGCCTCTGTATTGGCTCTAATTTCTCGAATTTTCTCTTCGTGGTGAATACGCGAGATGTGTGTGGGGGGAAGTAATATGTTGTCCGACTCCTCCTGAAAAGTACTGTCCCGAAACTTCAATAGTAAATCTCTCCGTAATGCACAACGTCTCTCTTGTAAACGTCTGCTAGTGGAGTTTGTTTAGCATCTCCGTAACGCTCTCTCGCGAGCAAACGCGCCGCTCTTCGTTGGATCTTCTCTTACTCCTCTATCAGTCCTACCAGATAGGGATCCCAGGTAGATGAACAATGCTCAAGCATCTGGCGAACAAACTCCTTATAAGCCACTTCTTTCGTGGATGAGTTACATTACCTGAAGATTCTTCCGATGAATCTGAGTCTTGTGTCTGCTTTTCCCACTATCTGTTCTATAGTCATTGTTGGTAGCGTGCTACCTACGAACTCAATGAACGATATAAATGATATGAACTGTCCTCCTTTCAAAGCAACCTTTTCACTTAACATGAAGAACTGATGACTTAAATATTCATAAAGAAACGAGACATGTTTTCGTATAGGCAACACTGTCAAGTTTCGTGTCTCCGTTAGCTACCCATTACAAATGCTCGATCCCCGTAAAGAGGTATCCATTTAAGAAGCAGCAAAGTGTAAGGGCAGAAAGGTTACAATTCGTTCTGTAGAGATCGAATGGGTTTAAATGGCTCTGAGCACTATGGGACTTAACTTCTGAGGTCATCAGTCCCCTAGAACTTAGAACTAATTAAACCTAACTAACCTAAGGACATCACGCACATTCATGCCCGAGGCAGGATTCGAACCTGCGACGGTAGCGGTCGCTCGGCTCCAGACTGTAGCGCCTAGAACCGCACGGCCACTCCGCCGGGCTGTAGAGTTCAACCTACAATGCTTGACATAAAGGGAAGCACCCACAAAGGGAGCAGGAAACGAATGAAGCTTCATGCGTTGAGAGGGTATGTAATATTATTGCAGTGATGAACACATCGTGTTCCCTTTACAAGAAAACGTAAGAGCCCACATATCAGTAAGACGCTGTACCCCCTCTGGCCTGGACACACAAAGCCGCTGTTTTCCTTCTTGAGGCAAACTGGCCCAGCACTGTTGAAAGTGGCCCATCATATCCTCAACAATGGCACTGGTGCGGAGTTGATGTCTGAGCTGCTTCCCCAATTGTTCTGTCAGAGACAGATATAGAAATTTTGCTGGCCAAAATATTACTACAAAATTAAGCAGACAATTCATAGAGACACGAGCCATATGTAAACGAACATTTTTCTTTTGAAAAATGTCGCCACTATATTGTCGCCTTAAAGCTAACATACGAGCTCGCAGTACATCCGTGACATCCTGTTGTGCCGTCACAGTCCCCTCAATCACTACCAGCGGTCACTTGAAGTCATACCAGATGGCCCGCCACACCATGAAGCCATTAGATATAGCGCTGTGCATCTCCAAAACGTTGGAATAACGTGACCTATCCCCAGGTCGCCGCCATGCTGGACAATGATGATCATCCGAGATAGTTCAGGACCGCGATTCATCGGTGAACACAGTGCGTCGCCGTGCATCACCAATCCAAGTCTTGTGACAGCACCACTCCAAACGCAACCGCCTGTGTTGTAGTGTTATCGGCAGCCTACGCATGAGACGGTAATTCCTAGTTCTGCTGTTGCGTGTCTCATATCAATGGTGTTGGGGTTGGATTGTGTTGTTTGGGGGAAGAGACCAAACAGCCAGGTCATCGGTCTCGGGAAGGATGGGGAAGGAAGTCGGCCGTGCCCTTTCAAAGGAACCATCCCGGCATTTGCCTGAAGCGATTTAGAGGAAATCACGGAAAACCTAAATCAGGATGGCCGGACGCGGGACTGAACTGTCGTCCTCCCGAATGGCCTGCCGGTGTCGCCGAGCGGTTCTAGGCGCTTCAGTCTGGAACTGAGCGACCGCTATGGTCGCAGGTTCGAATCCTGCCTCGGGCATGGATGTGTGTGATGTCCTTTGGTTAGTTAGATTTAAGTAGTTGTAAGTTCTAGGGGAGTGATGATCTTAGATGTTAAGTCCCATAGTCCTCAGAGCCATTTGAACCATTTTTTTCCTCCCGAATGCGAGTCCATCAGTGGTGTGACGTGCCCCAGAATGCTGTAGGGAGTCCAGTACTTGTCGGATTGACGTCCTACCATGTCTTTTGGATACTTCTCTTTTTTATCAGGCAGTGGAACATTTTATCAGGTAGTGTTACCAGCTTAGCACACAAGGCGAAGAAAAATTCGTGCAGTCGGACTTCGCAGCGCGATTCCTGACTGCCATCAACACAAAAATGTCTCATAAAATTTCGTCCTGTTTATATTTCCGGCAGTAAATTGCCGTCAAATATTGGCAATCTGGCAACGCTGTAATCGCATGTACGGTAACTACCTCTGTCAGCAGATGGAGCAGTGGTGTGGAATAGGTGCAGTGGATAGCCATTTGGGTTGGCACGCAGAAGATTGAGGGCTCGACGCTTATTTGTTTTTATTTGCTAAAACTGGTCTGCGTGGTACAGCATCTGGCGCCTTGCTCGTCATACAGTGATTACAGTGGGTCTCCTACAAAACATTTGCAGTTGCGTACTACAAACACAGAAATGGAAGTACAATCGTTTTCATTGTCAGCTTTTAAAGAAACCTTCTGCACGTTGTGGACACGAATTGTTTTGCGCCACTGCATCTACTAGATTCCAAACCTATTTTCTGTGTACCTTCCTCCAATGGTCCCACCGAAATTATTTCCAAAGCACGTTGCTAGTCCTACTGGTGACAAAGGCGCTAACGATATGTGATGGTCGTGAACGTCGCAAGAGTAATAGTTGGTATTAATCGATGGGACCATTGGCGGAAGGTACACACATAATAGGTTTGGAATCTAGTAGATGCCGTGGTGCGAAACAATTAGCGTCCACGATGTGCAAAAGGTTTCTTTAGAAGCTGACCAATGAAACCAATTGTATTTCCATTTCTGTGTTCATAGAACGTATGTCCGTTCCTTGTGCGACTTCAACACTCTACACAACCCACTGCTCACACACGCAGTTGTTCAGAAAACTTAAATTTCTCGAAAAGTATTCTTAAACACCGTTATTAATGTCCGCTCCTTGCTCGACTTCAACCCGCTACACAACTCACTGCTCACACACGCAGAATATGCGAGAAAAAAAGGGGACTGATAGCATTTGCACGTGTGTTGATAATTCAGCAAGAGACTGGCTAACGACATTGCTGGTTCTAAGGACATACCAAAAAGTTTGTGAGTGCACAAGTGGTAGTTTATGGACTTGCTATATTGTCTGCAAGACTCTTTAATGGTGACTGTACACTCGCACAGTCGGAACAGATGGCTGCTGGCCATCTCTACAATGATTACAGTGGGTCAACACCTTTGATAACCCACCAATACCATTATTTCTACAATGGATGCAGTGGGTTGCACCTCTGGTGGCCCACCAATACCATACTACAGTGGGTCTGGTCTGTGATGACCTACCTACCAATATTCTTTAACTTCGACTGACTCTGCTGTGGGTGTGCTCTGTTGTGGCCCATTACCTGTCTGCATGTCAAGAGTCAGTACTGTCTTTCCGTTGGAAGGACAACACTACTTCTTCAAGACTGCATGGAAACCACTACTTCAGTGTGCATTTTCTTTTACTAATGAGACTTAGTGAAAAATACTGTAATTACTATTGTGATAAATGATCAGGACTGTCTTTATGAGAACAATTTTTGTTTTCGACCAACATTGTATCAATAAGTGTGTGCATTTGATAGCATTGTTATTGTAATTATGAAAATTTTTTTCTAATCTGTATAGGCCACTGCCCAAAACAATTTATAACACTTTTTGTGGGGAGCATGGGGGCTATGTAAGTAGGCTGTTTAGGTTTTTATGTTGCTAACGCCATGTATCAACTATATGGAAATCACTGACTGTGCTGTGTGCAGTCTGTGGCTGGTTTGCATTGTTGGAATTTGCTATGTAGTGTTGGGCAGTTGGCTGTTAACAGCGCGTAGCGTTGCGCTAAAAATATTGTGTGTCAGTTTAGTGTTGATCAGAATAAGTAAAGAGAGAAATGTCTGAGTACGTTCAGTTTGCTCAGCTGTTTGAAAATCAAATAACTTAAGAGGTTTATCAGCACAATCATTCATAAATTTTTATAAGGGAACGTTTCAACTGCAGATGTTTTGTAGATGACCCACTGTAATCGCTGTGTGATGGTTGAGACGCCAGATACCATACCAAGCAGACTACTGTTAGCAAATAAAAACAAGTAAACCTCGACCCAGAATCAAACTCTCGACCTCCTGCATACTAACCCAAAATGCTATCCACTGCACCAACTGCACAGCACTACGTCCATATCCTGACAGAGGTAGTTACCATACATGTGATTACAATGTTGCCAGATCGCAAATAATTAACGTCAATTTACGGCCCGAAATATGAGCGGTACGAAATTTCGTGAGACATATTTTTGTGTTGCTAGTCTGTGAGGAATCACATTGCGAAGACCGAGTGCGCGAATTTTTCTTCACCCTGCATATGTTTTAAAATTTCGTCCACAATCATGGTTAGAGCCCTCATCACCGTTACTTTACTCATTCCAGAGCGACCGGCTGTTCACCTCAATATATTCCAGCGGCTGGGAGAACGGCTGCCGCAGATTCAAGAAGGCAGCGGCGATTCTCATGTCTCAGACGAGGGAGCCGCTACAAATCAGAGTGGCAAAACTGTACATGCTATCGAGAAGGACGTTCTTGCAGGTACGCTACAACAACGTCTGATGTAAAATGTAGTATGATATCATATGCACTGTATGTCTCTCATAGCGGCTTCCTTTCTCTTTCAGCTACTGAACAACTCCTACGGCTTGTTTAATTTACTTTATCAGGTAAAGAATCCTGAGTAGGAAAAAATGCACTGGCATTTTGTCTCTTCGACAAGAAAGATTTGCATCAAAATATAAAGAAAGAAAATTTGGCTGCAGGTGTTGCAATTCCTAGCACTTATGTGGACACAAAAAAAGAAGTTCCTATGTTATTTACAAGGCTGCGGCAGTTTTGTTTTTGTGCGTCACAATCTGTTTGCGATGAATCAAATTAAAATCATTTGTTGTAGTGGTTAGGTCTGTTGTTCGTTGAGTGCTATGATGACGTAATGTCATCTTCTGGCCAACATACTACTGCTTCGCTATCAGCTTTACCCTCTTTATGCTGCTTTGCTTTGTACTGTTCACATTATATTGTACAATTTGATAGACTGTTTCTTCCATTACTCATATAAAGTTTTCGTTGCACTGCAACTGTTCGCACAATGAAACGCGGGTTGGAACTCGTCTCTGAATGTAGCTTTGCACCGCACATTTGAGCGAGAACGATATTTCCCCTGTTGTCTCCCTTGTTTTAAGTTTTCATGTTACGAGGGTCACTCCAAAAGAAATGCACACTATTTTTTAAAAAATCCATATTTTATTCTACATGTTTGAAAGTTTTACAGTGTGTAGATACATCCTTTAGGAACAATATTTTCATTTCTCCGCAGTTTCCATCCCTCTCAACTGCCATACGCCATCTTGGAACCAGCGCCTGTATACCCGCACGGAAAAATTCTGGACCAACCTGTTGGAGCCACTGTTCGGCAGCGTGTACAAGGGAGTCATCATCTTCAAACCTTGTTCCACGAAGAGAGTCTTTCAGTTTCCCAAAGATATGATTGTCACATGGAGCCAGGTGAGGACTGTAAGGCGGGTGTTTCAGTGTTGTCCATCCGAGTTTTGTGATCGCTTCCATGGTTTTTTGACTGCCATGTGGCCGTGCACTGTCGTGCAACAGCAAAACATCCTGTGGTCGAACATGACTCAGTCGAGCTTGAAGTTTCTTCAATGTCGTCACATATGCATCAGAATTTATGATGGTTCCACTTGGCATGATGTCCACAAGCAAGAGTCCTTCGGAATCGAAAAACACTGCAGCCACAACTTTTCCAGCAGAAGTGTGGTTTTGAATTTTTTTTTCTTTTTTGAATTTGCATGATGCCACTCCATTGATTGCCTCTTCGTCTCTGGTGAAAAATAATGGAGCCATGTTTCATCACCTGTCACAATTTTTGCAAGAAATTCATCTCCACCATTCTCGTACTGTTCCAAAAGTTCGCTGCATACCGTTTTTCTTTTTTCTTTGTGAGCCACTGTCAACATCCTGGGAACCCACCTAACACAAACCTTTTTTAACGTCAACACTTTCAGTATTCCGCAAACACTTCCTTCCCCTATCCCAACGTAGCGTGACAATTCGTTCACTGTGATGCGTCTGTCAGCAGTCACCAATTCGTTAACTCTCTGCACATTGTCTGGAGTGTGTGCAGTACGAGGACTGCCGCTGCGAGGACAATCGTCAATATTGCCGTGACCGCTTTCATCACGTGACCCGCTTTCCCACCGATTAACTGTACTGCGATCGACAGCAGCATCTCCATACACCATTTTAACCTCTTGTGGATGTTTCCCACTGTCTCGTTTTCATAGCACAGGAATTCTATGACAGCACGTTGCTTCCGACGAACGTCAAGTGTAGCAGCCATCTTGAAGACATGCTTTGACGGCGCCACTCACGGTAACAGGTTGAACTAAGTTTGAAAACAAGCGGGAAGGATGTATCTACACACTGTAAGACTTTCACACATGCAGAATGAAAACTGTATTTTTAGAAAAATAGTGTGCATTTCTTTTGGAGTGGCCCTCCCATTTCCTTTGAAGTTGATTTCGCTTCGTTCCAATCTGATGGCACTGGTACAGGCTGTTTGATATTGCTTTTTCATTTACGGTCAGCTTTATTTCAATCTAAAGGTGACATCGCAGGATTTCCTGTGATAAATATACTTAGTTTTCGATAACTAGTAACTTTCTTGTCATTATACTTATCTTGCTAAGTAGTTTTATTATTGTGTAATTCGATAGACGATGTTTAAGTAATAATGACGACGTTTATTAAAAAGGCAATTACAAAGTATGAAAGCTTTCTGCTACAGACTCAGCAATATTTCGCCAAACTTCTCATTTTTTACATGTTCTCACCAATCAGCAATTAAAAAAGTTCTTCAGTTCTTTTCGACACCACCTACAAGTTTCATTCTTGGCCGTCCTGGTGTTGTTCTTCCTCCTGCGGATTGTCCATTTCTTGATGAATCTATTTTCTTCTGATCTCAGCAGATGACGATTTAAACCCTTCAGTTTTTAGTTTTGCTCCATAACAGCATAGCCGAACGGGGAACACTTCTGCTGAACGCAGTCTTTGAAGTTTAACCTACCTGTAGGATCTGTTAATGGAAATTTTTCAATTACACTATACCAAAATGACACATATTGGTTAACGTGTCCATTAGCACTTCGACGTGAAGTAATCATGTATTTTTTGTCAGTTAGCACGCATAAAGTTTGTATCCTCTCGCAGTCGATATCAATATTCTGAAAAGAAGTGGCGTGGGTATTTAATATGAGCTTCAGTAAATAAACTCAAGCACACACACACACAATTTTATCATTTGCCTGGGACAATGGATACCATTTTTCTAGAACTGAAGTTAATATGGTTCCCACACACACACAATTTTAGCATTTGACATGGACAGATGACACAATTGTTCCAGCACCCCCTCCCCCCCCCCAGACGGGCCAAGGTTTTTGGGAGGCGAATACAGGAACTGAATATCCCTTCCTAAACATTCCCAGCTGGGATTACATCTGAAGCACTCCCAGCCTGTTCGCATATTTGGCTGAGAAGCACGAAGTTCTACAACAAAGCGCTTGCTCTGTGTTGGAAATGGAAAAACTGCTACAAAAGAACACCAAAATTTTGCAAATACTATTTACATTTTGATAGACATAGACGAAGACGAGAAATTTATCATAGTAATGCATGCTTTTCAGACATAACTGTTGCTGTGATACGTTGTTCCGCAAAAACATTTACAATAGTTAATATTCCAGCTTGGTTACTGGAGCCGTCAATTTTCTTTGAATGTACAGTGTTCTGTGTTTTAGGTGCATTTCCAATTCCTGCCGTAAGTTTTAGTAGACTTAAACCTTTCTATGATAGAATCACAATAAGCACGCCGCGTTATATGATTTGGACAAATAAGCAGTTTCATTCATCGCATATTTTTTGAGTATCTATGATGAGGGAAATTGCACCCCTAAAACGAGCAAAACTCCTGAGAAGGTACTAACATTACTCATCTTTTCTGTGGCAACATACTACACTACTGGCCACTAAAATTGCTACACCTCGAAGATGACGTGCTACAGACGCGAAATTTAACCGACAGGAAGAAGATGCCGTGATATGCAAATGATTAGCTTTTCATTCACACAAGGCTGGCGCCGGTGGTGACACCTAGAACGTGCTGACATAAGGAAAGTTTCCAACCGATTTCTCGTACACAAACAGCGGTTGACCGGCGTTGCCTGATGAAACGTTGTTGTGATGCCTCGTGTAAGGAGGAGAAATGCGTACCATCACGTTTCCTACTCTGATAAAGGTCGGATTGTAGCCTATCGTGATTGCGGTTTATCGTATCGCGACATTGTTGCTCGCGTTGGTCGAGATCCAATGACTGCTAGCAGAATATGGAATCGGTGGGTGCAAGAGGGTAATAGGGAACGCCGTGCTGGATCCCAACGGCCTCGTATCACTAGCAGTCGAGATGACAGGCATCTTATCCGCATGGCTGTAACGGATCGTGCAGCCACGTCTCGATCCCTGAGTCAACAGATGGGGACGTTTGCAAGACAACAACCATCAGCACGACCAGTTCGACGACGTTTGCAGCAGCATGGACTATCAGCTCGGAGACCATGGCAGCGGTTACCCTTGACATTGCATCACAGACAGGAGCGCCTGCGATGGTGTACTGAACGACGAACGTGGGTGCACGAATGGCAAAACATTTTTTCGGGCGGATCCAGGTTCTGTTTACAGCACCATGATGGTCGCATCCGTTTTTGGTGTCATCGCGGTGAACGGAAGCGCGTATTTATCATCGCCATACTGGCGTATCACCCGGCGTGATGGTATGGGGTGCCATTGATTGCACGTCCCGGTCACCTCTTGTTCGCATTAACGGCACTTTGAACAGTGGACGTTACATTTCAGATGTGGTACGACCCGTGGCTCTACCCTTCATTCAACATTCTATCCCTGCGAAACCCAACATTTCAGCAGGATAATGCACTACCGCATGTTGCAGGTCCTGTACGGGCCTTTCCGGATACAGGAAATGTTCGACTGCTGCCCTGGCCAGCACATTCTCCAAATCTCTCACCAAATGAAAACGTCTGGTCAATGGTGGCCGAGCAAGTGGCTCGTCACAATACGCCAGTCACTACTCTTGATGAACTGTGGTATCGTGTTGAAGCTGCATGGGCAGCTGTACCTGTACACACCATCCAAGTTCTGTTTGACTCAATGCCCAGGCGTATCAAGGCCGTTTTTAGGCCAATGGTGGCTGTTCTGGGTACTGATTCCTCAGGATCTATGCACGCAAATGGCGTGAAAATGTAATCACATGTCAGTTCTAGTGTAATATATTTGTCCAATGAATACCCGTTTATCATCTGCAATTCTTCTTGGTGTACCAATTTTAATGGTCAGTAGTGTACTTGGAAATGTAACAAATATTTCGTCATCTCTACGCCTCACTTCAACCAGTTGAAGTCTCACTTATCAGTAATCATTTGAAATATCTCAAAGTTACATTGAATATACACTGCCTGAAAAAAAAAAGCACGCAGGAAGCGAGGAGTAAAAGAATAAAATTTTGTAATGGTGGCATGTCATTTCAATTTTTAAAAGTTATCGATGATCACGTCAGACAAACAAGTTATGTTACTATTAAATAATCCTTGGTCTTGTTGTGGCACAGTCTTTGCCTCTGAGCAATCTGATACATTCTTAGTTGAAGTGTGGTAGGTGATGGACGTATTCAGTAGTGCTGTGTTGACTTGTGATTGTATCTGTTAGATGAAGAAAGGTTTATTGTAAAGGACAGCAAGGATGAATTTGATGTATGTATTGAAAGGCGAAATGAAACAAATTTTTTGTTGGAAGAAAAGAAGTTTGAGGTAAGACTGCAGCACTGCGCAGCTACACTACTGGCCATTAAAATTGCTACACCAGGAAGAAATGCAGATGATAAACGGGTATTCATTGGACAAATATATTATACTAGAACTGACATGTGATTACATTTTTACGTAATTTGGTTGCATAGATCCTGAGAAATCAGTACCCAGAACAACCACCTCCGGCCGTAATAACGGCCTGGATATGCCTGGGCATTGAGTCAAACTGAGCTTGGATGGCGTGTACAGGTACAGCTGGCCATGCAGCTTCAACACGATACCACAGTTCATCAACAGTAGTGAATGGCGTATTGTGACGAGCCAGTTGTTCGGCCACCATTGACCTGACGTTTTCAATTGATGAGAGATTTGGAAAATGTGCTGGCCAGGGCAGCAGTCGGACATTTTTGTATCCAGAAAGGCCCGTACAGGACCTGCAACATGCGGTCGTGCATTATCGTGCTGAAATGTAGGGTTTCGCAGGGATTGAATGAAGGGTAGAGGCACGGGTCGTAACACATCTAAAATGTAGCGTCCATTGATCAAAGTGCCGTCAATGCGAACAAGAGGTGACCGAGACCTGTAACCAATGGCACTCCATACCATTGCGTCAGGTGATACGCCAGTATGGCGATGACGAATACACGCTTCCAATGTGCATTCACCGCGATGTCACCAAACACGGGTGCGACCATCATGATGCCGTAAACAGAACCTGGATACATCCGAAAAAATGACGTTTTGCCATTCGTGCACCCAGGTTCGTCGTTGAGTACACCATCGCAGGCGCTCCTGTCTGTGATGCAGCGTCAAGGGTAACCGCAGCCATGGTCTTCGAGCTGATAGTCCATGCTGCTGCAAACGTCGTCGAACTGTTCGTGCAGATGGTTGTTGTCTTGCAAACGTTCCCATCTGTTGACTCAGGGATCGAGACGTTACAAGCATGCGAATAAGATGCCTGTCATCTCGACTGCTAGTGATACGAGGCCGTTGGGATCCAGCATGACGTTCCGTATAACCCTCCTGAACCCACCGATTCCATATTCTGCTAACAGTCATTGGATCTGGACCAATGCGGGCAGCAATGTCGCGATACGATAAACCGCAATCGCGATAGGCTACAGTCCGACCTTTATCAAAGTCGGGAACGGGAACGTGATGGTACGCATTTCTCCTCCTTATACGAGGCATCACAACAACGTTTCACCAGACAACGTCGGTCAACTGCTGTTTGTGTATGAGAAATCGGTTGGAAACTTTCCTCATGTCAGCACGTTGTAGGTGTCGCCACGGGCGCCAACCTTGTGTGAATACTCTGAAATGCTAATCATTTGCATATCACAGAATCTTCCTGTCAGTTAAATTTCGTGTCTGTAGCACGTCATCTTCGTGGTGTAGCAGTTTTAATGGCCAGTAGTGTAGTTTTTCGGAATGATTATTGTCAGCTCTTTAACTTTGTTCAATTGCTAAGAGCTGAGACAAAGACTACCCCACTTCCCTGAGTCATGCATTAACGTATCAACTGATCGTGCTGTTTGACTTTTATAGAAATTCTCTATTAACATATACCCTTTTTAAATCATTGTTCACTTTGTTTAGCATTGAATTGTTCTGATTAATGTTACGTGCGATGATTGCGAGAAGTTTTACTCTCTCTTTTTAAATACATACTTCATTCTAAAACCGTTGTCTTGGAATTTCACTTCACGAGAGTAGTTACTCTCCTCACTCCACCGTTTAAGGAATGTTTGTCTCTACGTATTACCACATTGCACCATATGGTATGCAACAGTTTGAATATTGTCTGGAAATTTTATTTAAAAAAGAAATCTAAGTTAGCCGCTGCCTGTTTATTGTTTGCTGTTGTGCCTTCGAGAGACCTGCAACAATGTTGTCAAGACGCGAGGTAAGTGGAAATTTTGATTAGGGCGAGATAATTGTTTTACTTTAGTTGCGCATTTAGTATAAAGACAAGTTGTATTCAGGCTAGCTGCAGTTCAATTCAGATTAGGTTCTGTTTAGTCAAAGATAAGCATTCGAGTTTAAGTTATATAACAGTTTGTGGGTACATAGTTCTGTTAATACACAGACTTCTTATATACGGGAGGTAAATCTGGGCTAAATTTCAGTGAGTAACACATAGTGCGGAACTTACAACTTCATGGGTTGAGATGGTCTGTGATGTTATTTCACTAATTACGAAATGGAGTCAAATACCTAAAGAACTGGCAGTGTGAGCCCCTTGTCAGTATTACGTTGAGCCGCCTCTAGCATGGATGCATGCACTGATTCGGTTGCTGGATACAGGCAGTTGGACGAGCGGGACCCACACATGTTGTACCGGGCACAGTACTAGGGATCTTGCTGGCCACGGAAGTACCTCATCATTACGCAGGCAGTTCATAGAGATATGTATCATATGGGGACGAATATTGTCTTGCTGAAAAATGACACCGCAATACTCTCATATGAGACGTAGCACGTAGGGGATGTAGCTTGTCCGTGACGTAGTGTTATGGCGTCGGAGCTCTCTGAGCCGAGCCGGCCAGTGTGGCCATGCGGTTCTAGGCGCTTCAGTCTGGAATCGCGTGACCGCTACGGTCGCAGGTTCGAATTCTGCCTCGGGCATGGATGTGTGTGATGTCCTTAGGTTAGTTAGGTTTAAGTAGTTCTAAGGTCTAGGGGACTGATGACCACAGATGTTAAGTCCCATAGTGCTCAGAGCCATTTGAACCATTTTTCTCTCAGCCGAGACCTGAAGCCGTACCGGATGGCTCTCCACAACATGCCGCCATTAGTACAGGGGACAGGCAAATGAATGTGATCACCTGTACTTACTTGGGAAGGGATTATTAATCAGTGGTTGGACCCCCATTTGCAGCTGCGATTCTTCTTGGAATGCTGACATAATGATTATATAGTATCCAGTGGAATGTTACGCTACTCTTCGATCAGAACGTCTTCTAACTCCTCTAGTGACGACGGAGGCGAAAATCTGTCCCAGAGTCTGCGATCCAATAGCGCCCACAAGGATTCGATAATGTTCAAGTCCGAGAACTGTGCTGTCCAGGAAAGACGCTGCAGTTCAATTGCATGCTCCTCATACCACGATTGTACTGTCCTGGCTCTGTGAATGGGAGCATTATTGTCCTGTAATATGGCATCGTTTTTGGGGAACAACATTTGAATGGCTATGGCTCTGAGCACTATGGGACTTAACATCTGTGCTCATCAGTCCCCTAGAACTACTTAAACCTAGCTAACCTAAGGACATCACACACACCCATGCCCGAGGCAGGATTCGAACCTGCGACCGTAGCGGTCACGCGGTTCCAAACTGAAGCGCCTAGAACCGCACGGCCACACCGGCCCGCCAACATTTGAATCATGGGGTGCACATGATCACCTAAAATGTTCACATAATCGTTGGCTGTAACGATGGGACCAGCAGAATGCCATGATATGGCTGTCCACACCATCACACTTCCACCTGCCCGCTTAACTGCTGGAATCAAGCAGTCATGATTGTAGGCTTCTTTTGGTGTTCTCCAGTCTCATGTTGGCAATGTTAGCTTGTCGGACCGTTTGACGTGTTTCCATTGATCAGCCGTCCACGATTTATGATCCTGACACCGATCACACAAATGGTTTCGGCATAGCAGCTCGTCCATGAATATTCGCTTTATGGTGTTCTCAGCGGACACTGTCCATAGGTACGGCGTCTCGAAGATCGATATTGAGCTCTGCAGTCAATTTAGTCGCCATTTTTTGTTGTTTTGACACAATTCGTGTCAACGTACGACGACCTCTGTCATTTAGTTTTGATCTGCGCCTACTGTTACGCTTACATGATGATGTCTTTGCATGTTTTGTGAAGGCTGCCATAATTGTTGAAACAGTTGCTCTTGAAACATTGAATAAGTTGGCTCTGTTGGTTACTGATGCTCCAGCTAATCGGCCCCCACACACTGCCCTGTTTGGAACTCTGTTAGATCTCTCATTGCACGTCGACTTCGGCCTCTCAATGCAAGTACGATGAGTGCACTACTCGTAAACAACCTGCACTGATGCCTAGTCCGTACTGAACACGCACAGTCCAGCGGGACACGTGCCGTATCTGTGTTGTTGACCGTCAAACACAACCGTCCTGTTACTACCACTGTTCACATTATTTACCCTATCCCCTCTATAGCCGCTGTGCGTCTCTAAACATTGGAGGAACGACATCTGTCTCTAGGTCGTCGAACCCCGATTCATCGCTGAACACAATGGGACGCCGTTCATCAGAAGTCCTTTCCCTAATATTCACTTTGGCTTACCTGTGCGACAACCAATGAACATCTATGTCCTCAAACTGCTTCCCTTAAATAAATCATCCTGCTTTGCCTTTATTTAAATAATCTTCCTGTGTGCAATGCAAGATATAGCCCCAGCTTAATACACAGTTAACATTCGGATCCCGCAACTGCAGTGTGCGTCCGAAATTTCTTTAAATTTAAAAAAAAAAAATAGCTAATGGGATGTGTAGTCTCAATGTCGAATAATTTGAAAACTAATTTCATTACCAATTTTATATTGTTTAACAGAAACCAAATATGAACATATCTACGTCACTAGACGTTGTTATTAACAAACAGTTGAAATTTGGAAATAAACAGCACATTTACAAAGTTAGATCTTCGACAAAATTTACATGAAATTAACTTTAAGTAAAATTTATATTCAGCATTAAACAATAAAGAGGGGTAAAGAGTGATGTATTAATTTCCCGAGTTAAAGCATATCAGAGACCGAAAGAACAGTGCCACACAGTCGTACAATGGAACTTCCGAAAGTTAACAAAGCAAAACTGAAAATGTTCCCGAAACAGGACATCCCACGTTCTGCAAAGCTAGTCCACACGGCTGGATACTACCTTCTTAGATAAATTCAAAATTACAGCAACAGCATTCCGAAATTAGGTCTCCGCGCCATTACACACGTCTGCTTCAAACCATGCTCCGTAACCTAGTCCCTCTCTCTCTCTCTCTCTCTCTCTCTCTCTCTCCCTCCCCCCCTCTCCCTCCCCGCCATGCACTGACTACTTGACAACAACATAAAGTGTGGAATCTGGAATCCAGAGAGCCTCCTTTATACAGATACTTAAGAAAGGTCGTTAGTGTAGTCAATATCGCATACGAAACTGCCATTTCTCATTAGTAGCAACCTTTCACCTGATAGTGCTGTCTCACACGAGTATGCCCCTTCTCCGTGTCCTTCACTCTGATCATTCCAACAACTGACGCTGTTCACGCCCCTTTTGTACCCTACAAGGTCCGATGACAACACTAAACGCTGCCAACACTAACGCACTTTGGTGGTCATTTTGTCTATCACAGATCATTAAATCTCTAAGCATTTACATATCCGCTGATTGTATGTGAATGAAGTTACATTGCCGGCCGGAGTGGCCGAGCGGTTACAGGCGCTACAGTCTGGAACCGCACGACCGCTACGGTCGCAGGTTCGAATCCTGCCTCGGGCGTGGATGTGTGTGATGTACTTAGGTTAGTTAGGTTTAAGTAGTTCTAAGTTCTAGGGGACTTATGACCACAGCAGTTGAGTCCCATAGTACTCAGAGCCATTTCAACCATTTGAAGTTACATTGACATCTGACTGTGTCCTCTGGTGCACCATCTTGTTTGTCAGTCATCGTATTTACAACTTAAGTTCAAATGGTTCAAATGGCTCTAAGCAGTATGCGACTTAACATCTGAGTCATCAGTCCCCTGGACTTAGAACTACACTACTGGCCATTAAAATTACTACACCACGAAGATGACGTGCTACAGACGCGCAATTCAACCGACAGGAAGAAGATGCTGCGATAAGCAAATGATTAGCTTTTCAGAACATTCGCACAAGGTTGGCGCTGGTGGCGACACTTACGACGTGCTGACATGAGGAAAGTTTCCAACCGATTTCTCATACACAAACAGCAGTTGACCGGAGTTGCCTGGTGAAACGTCGTTGTGATGCCTCGTGTAAGTAGGAGGAATGCGTACTATCACGTTTCCGACTTTGATAAAGGTCGGATTGTAGCCTATCGCGATTGTGGTTTTCGTATCGGGACATTGCTGCTCGCGTTGGTCGAGATCCAATGACTGTTAGCAGAATATGGAATCGGTGGGTTCAGGCGGGTAATACGGAACGCCGTGCTGGATCCCAACGGCCTCGTATCACTAGCAGTCGAGATGACAGGCATCTAATCCGCTTGGTTGTAACGGATCGTGCAGCCACGTCTCGGTCCCTGAGTCAACAGATGGGGACGTTTGCAAGACAACAACCATCTGCACGAACAGTTCGACGACGTTTGCAGCAGCATGGACTATCAGCTCGGAGACCATGGCTGCGGTTACCCTTGACATTGCATCACAGACAGGAGCGCCTGCGATGGAGTACTGAACGACGAACCTGGGTGCACGAAAGACAAAACGTCATTTTTACGGATGAATCCAGGTTCTGTTTACAGCATCATCATGGTCGCATCCGTGTTTGGCGACATCGCGGTGAACGCACATTGGAAGCGTGTGTTCGACATCGCCATACTGGCGTATCACCCGGCGAGATGGTATGGGGTGCCTTTGGTTACACGTCTCGGTCAACTCTTGTTCGCATTGGCGGCACTTTGAACAGTGGACGTTACATTTCACATGTGTTACGACCCGTGGCTCTACCCTTCAGCCGGCCACGGTGGCCGTGCGGTTCTAGGAGCTTCAATCCGGAGCCGCGAGACTGCTACGGTCGCAGGTTCGAATCCTCCCTCGGGCATGGATATGTGTGATGTCCTTAGGTTAGTTAGGTTTAAGTTGTTCTAAGTTCTAGGGGACTGATGATCTCAGATGTTGAGTCCCATAGTGCTCAGAGCCATTTGAACCAATGTACCCTTCATTCGATCCCTGCGAAACCCTAAATTTCAGCAGGATAATGCACGACCGCATGTTGCAAGTCCTGTACGGGCCTTTCCGGATACAGGAAATGTTCGACTGCTGCCCTGGCCAGCACATTCTCCAGATCTCTCACCAATTGAAAACTTCTGGTCGATGGTGGCCGAGCAACTGGCTCGTCACAATATGTCAGTATGTCAGTCACTACTCTTGATGAACTGTGGTATCGCGTTGAAGCTGCATGGCCAGCTGTACGTGTACACGCCATCCAAGCTCTGTTGAACTCAATGCTCAGGCGTATCTAGGCCGTTATTACGGTCAGAGGTGGTTGCTCTGGGGACTGATTTCTCAGTATCTATGCACCCAAATTGCGTGAAAATGTAATCACATGTCAGTTCTAGTATAATATGTTTGTCCAATGAATACCCGTTTATCATCTGCATTTCTTTTTGGTGTAGCAGTTTTAGTGGCTAGTAGTGTACTTAAACCTAACTAATCTAAGGATATCGCGCACTACCATGCTAGAGGCAGGATTCGAACCTGCGACAGTAGCAGCAGCGCGGTTCCGGACAGAAGCTCCTAGAACCGCTCGGCCACAGCGGCCGGCCACAACTTAATTATCCACATAAACAAATCGTTCTTAACGGGGCGAAATCATCAGATGTAAAAATAACCTCGCTAGTTTCAGATGGGAGTGTTGCGATTTATAATGTAATAAATGATTGTTTCGTGAACAATGGCAGTTCACTGAGGTCGAAGTAGCGACAATCGTAACAGCTCAAGGAACGTTCCTGCATAGCGACATAGAGCACAACGATCTCATGGAAGTAGTGATAGTCGAAGGTAGTGTCAGCCTGAAAGCCACAGTAGGCGCTCCTGTTTATCCATAAGGAGTACTACAATATACGTAAAGATCCAACGATAGGCGGCGTGTTTCGTTACGGTATCATTTAGCACGGAGATGCTCGTCAGACTCGATTGACAGATGCCACAAGACAAGTTATTTGCATGTTATTCCAGAAAGAGTCAGACAACATACACTGTATGTTCAAAAATATCCGGGCACCTCCAACAATATACGTTTTTCGTATTAGGTGTATTGTGCTGCCACCTACTGCCACGTACTCCATATCAGCGACCTCAGTAGTCACTAGACATCGTGAGAGAGCAGAATGGGGCGCTACGCGGAAATCACGAACTTCGAACGTGGTAAAGTGATTAGGTGTCACTTGTGTCATACGTCTGTACGCGAGATTTCGACACTCCTAAACATCCCTAGGTCCATTGTTTCCGATGTGATAGTGAAGTGGAAACGTGAAGGGACACGTACAGCACAAAAGCGGACAGGCTGACCTCGTCTGTTGACTGACAGAGACCGCCGACAGTTGAAGAGGGTCCAAATGTTTTATAGGCAGACATCTATAGACCATCGCACAGGAATTCCAAACTGCATCAGGATCCACTGCAAGTACTATGACAGTTAGGCGGGAGGTGAGAAAACTCCGATTTCATGATCGAGCTGCTGCTCAAGCCACACATCATGCCGGTAAACGCCAAACGACGTCTCGATTGCTGTAAGGAGCGTAAACACTGCACGATTGAATAGTGGAAAAACGTTGTGTGGAGTGACGAAAATTCGGAGGCGGTGGTGTTATGGTGTGGTCGTGTTTTTCGTGAAGGGGGCTTGCACCCCTTGTTGTTTTGCGTGGCACTATCACAGCACAGGCCTACAATGGTTTTAAGCATCTTCTTGCTTCCCACTGTTGAAGAGCAATTCGGGGATGACATCTTTTAACACAATTGTGCACCTGTTCATAACGCGCGGCCTGTGGTGGAGTGGTTAGGTGAAAATAACATCCCTATAATGGATTGGCCTGCACAGAGCCCTGACCTGAATCCTATAGAACACCTGTGGGATGTTTTGGAACGCCGACTTCGTGCCAGGCCTCACCAACCGACATCGATACCTCTCCTCAGTGCAGCACTCTGTGAAGAATGGGCTGCCATTCCCCAAGAAACCTTCCAGCACCTGATTGAACGTATACCTGCGAGAGTGGAAGCTGTCATCAAGGCTAGCCATCACCATATTGAATTCCAGCATTACCGATGGAGGGCGCCATGAACGTGGCATGTACATAGTGTATTATTTCCTCTCATCCACAAATTGTGTTCAAAAAATAATGGGGATTTTTGTTTTTCGGTAAGTATTTTATTTATACATACTTGTCAGTATTTGTGGTTTCAAAACAGTCCACATTATGTTAGCGCTTTTTCCAATCCTGAAACACTAGAGGAAGTTATAACGTTTGATTCTGTGTATTGGATGTCACATTACTGAATTAGGTGGTGTTTTCCTTGTATCAGGTACTACAATAGAAGTTTGCAGGCTCAAATGTCATCAAATAATATACGTAAATGAAGGTATCCACTTTAGAATACTGTCTTCGATATTTGTACTTATTTAATTTTTTAATCCTCAATATACCTTTTCGCGAACTAATAAAAAACAGAAAGCTTCTGAAGATTAGTAATTATAACAAAATTTGTAACACCTACATATCTAAAGATAAGATACTG
The DNA here is from genome assembly GCF_023864275.1 of Schistocerca cancellata. NCBI lineage: Eukaryota > Metazoa > Arthropoda > Insecta > Orthoptera > Acrididae > Schistocerca > Schistocerca cancellata. The sequence continues at coordinate 561,707,960 of NC_064631.1, forward strand.
AGAAACAATTTAACTGTGGTTAACGCTTGATTTACTTCGAAAATGATTACATCTAGTGTAAAAACACGAAAAGCCAACCAAACTATTAATGAATATAAGTTGATACATAATGTGGCGGAACACTTCTCTTCCAAAGTAACATATTTCTTAAATGTCATTACCTTTCGATAATTTATAACTCACTGTAGAGCATAGAGGACGCAAGAAACACAATGCACTTTAAATCATGTCGAAACCGTTGAGCTGTTACAAGTATTAAATACGTAAATCGCGTCACAAATCGAAATTCTAAAATACACGCAGTTCTCACAAATAGTGACTGTAACAATATATAAAATTTGAAATCTCATCGTCAAAGAAAAGACAACGTTAAAGTGTAATTTTAGTGTTACATTATCACAACAACCACTGACATTAAGTTCCTTGAATGTTGTAACACAACTTTCAAAAAAATTATTTTTGTGTGTGTGTGTAAAAATTCAGTGTATCAATTATCAGCCATAGCTTTCGTGTGCAAATGCTTGTCCAATTAAAGAAGGCATAGTATTCGAATTTTTTAGATAGCAGCTGGGAGAAACCTGGCTGTTCGCATTTGTCTTCGTTCTTCCAGCCGAAGGAATGTAAGCATCGCGGGCTGTAGCTATAAATGATTTCTAACATAAGAAAGTTATGTTATCTTACCAACATATTGTATCTCTATTAATATCCCAGAGCACATATTTATATCATCATATTTATTGTGTTACAAGTTTTATTTTTCATCTTTTCTCGTTGGGAAGGCGCTACACTTCGATGTGCACCAATCAGCCATTGGTGCTATTTTATAATTAATTTACAATGTTCATCTTTGCTTATCGTTCGGCCAGAACCCGCCGTCATTCAAAGAAGAAGTTCGAGATTTTTTTAATCAATCATACAGTATAGCGAGGTTATCAAACCGCGATACGCAGTTTACATTCTCTAAAATCCCATCGGTCCACATCCACTGTTGCGCCGCTACCAGAACCAATCTGGAACACTTACAGACTTCATTCTGGTAAAGTTTTATTTGAAATATTTGAGTGAGCGGAGGTATAAGTCAAGTCACACACTGTTGAGAACTGGAAACCTAAATTATATTTTTATAGAATATGATCATTAAGAAAAAGTAGGAATGTTACATTAAAATTTCCTACATGCGTTTCAGTATTAACATAAATGTGAACAGCTATTAATGGGTTGCATTTACTTTTAAATGTAGAAGTTATATTGACTCTGGGCCAAGTGCTATACAGCACTTGGTCCAGAGTCAATATAACTTCTACATTTAAAAGTAAATGCAAGCCATTTTAGTGTTACATTATCACAACAACCACCGACATTAAGTTCCTTGAATGTTGTAATACAACTTTCAAAAAAATTATTTTTTGTATGTGTGTAAAAATTCAGTGTATCAATTGGCGGTGGATTTAAATCGGCGCAGTGCCCTTTGCATTCAAAATCCGAATAACTGCGCGCAATTCGTACTTGGCGGTAACATCCAACGGGAGAAACCAGGAATAGGTAGTCCCTGATGGGATATGTTAGAAGGCAAACATATTTTTGGAGAGTCAACATAGGTGGTAATGTAGCAGAATGTTAGTGCTTATATTGCAGCTTTAATGTTTCTAAGATATATGTAAAGCAAAAAGCCTCAATAAATCATGAAGAGTATTGAAACCTACGCCTGATTTTTTATTTATGGCAAATCAGTCCATAATGCAAGGTCCTATAATGCTGAGACTCTGAGACTAAACATACGAGGGTAATCCCAAAATTAAGGTCTCCTATTTTTTTATAAATACATGGATCTGTTTATTTCTACAATGGTTTATATCAGTTTTCAGCTTGAACATTTAGCTATTTTTCGACATAATCACCATTTCTGTCGATGCATTTTTGTAGACGCTGTGACAGTTTTTGTATGCCCATGTCATACCAGCTCGCCACCATGATGTTCAGAAAATTATGAACCTCTTCTTTAACCTCGTCGTCGGAGCTGAATCACTTTCCAGCCAAATGTTATTTTAACCTAGGGAAGAGGTGATAGTCACTGGGCGCCAAGTCAGGACTATAGGGTGGGTGGGTGATTATGTTCCACTGAAACTGCTGCAGGAGAGCAACGGTTTGCCGAGCGATGTGTGGGCGAGCGTTGTCATGGAGAATGCGTCCGCCCCTTGCGCAACATTCCTCTTCTCCGGTTCTGAATCGCCCGTTTGAGTTTTTTCAGAGTCTCACAGTACCTGTCAGCGTTAATTGTGGTCCCAGTGGGCATAAAGTCCACCAAGAATACCCCTCTCCGATCCCAAAACACCGTTGTCATGACTTTACCGGCAGACTGTGTTTGTTTGAATTTGCGCGACTTTGGCGAAGAGGATGCCGCCACTGACGTGATTGTTGCTTGGTCTCAGGTGTAAAGTGGTACGCCCAGGTTTCGTTACCCGTGACAGTTGAGCCCAGGAAGTTGTCCTTCCGGTAGTTCAGTGTTTCCGTTAAAGTTCTGTGAGCGGTGGTGCTTCGGGAAACCTCAGGAACCAACGTGCAGAGGTCATCCAGGGTGATCCGCCGATCGCATGCTTTGTTCAACCTTCAACACTGTCTCCTCAGAAACTGACGGTCTCCCGCTCCTTTGTTCGTCGTGAATTTCGGTCCGGTAAACGGCAAACCACTTACGGACATTTTTGTCATCCATGCACGACTCACCATACACTTCCGTCAATTGGCGGTGGATTTCAATCGGCGCAGTGGCCTTTGCATTCAAAATCCGAATAACTGCGCGCAATTCGCACTTGGCGGTAACATCCAACGGGAGCTCCATTCTCAACCGCTGCCAAACTAAGACTGAGCGCCTCAGCGCGGCGTGCGCATGTTTACACACAGCGCGTGAAGCACTCTTCATCACAGTGTGACCAACTGCCACATAAACAGAGTTCTGTACTTATAAAAAAAAATAGGAGACCTTACTTTTGGGATTACCCTAGTATTAATTACGAAGTTAGACTTTGTCGAGAACATCGAGAACTAAGGTAAGTACTCTGTTTTGGTTATTTTCTTTTGCAGGAATAGAGTTTGTAGTGATGAACTCATGTCAGCTGTGACGGAACTTGTTGATTCCATACTTCCAGCAGAGAAATGGAGCAGGTGGTTACAAACTCGAGCTTTCAGTTGTTTCAGCCATTAGTTTTTAATTTCATTTAAGCGTAAAACGACATCCCTTTAAGGTTTCCATTACTTTTGGGAGCAGAAAATAGTTACCGTGGTGCAAAAGCCATAATCTGTTTCATCACAAACACGAGCCTCTTCTTTCGGACTGCGTCACGCAAACGGCTTTGAACTTTCAAGTAGTTCTTCTTATTGATCTTTCGGCCTTGTGGCAAGAACACATGGTGCACTACGCCGTTAAAATCGGAAAACACGGTGATTGTAACCTGAACATTCGACCGCACTGGTCAATCATTTTACAGGTCTTGACGACCCAAGAATTCTTCTACTGGGACGACTGAATCTCAGAGTCTCGATGTCATATCCATAAAGTCGAGTTTCATCATCTGGTAAGACACTTTCAATAGTACTACATTATTGTTCATTTCACCCAGCGCTTCCTGAGCAAATTGCATACAGCACCGTCTTTGTTTGAAATTTAATAATTTTAGACCAAATTTTGCTGTTACACCTTTCATACCCAAAATAGTCGAATACGTTTCGGAGCATGAGCTAATCGATATGTTAACTTCATCAGCACAGTCTCTGACTGTTTTTCGACCATTGTTCATAGTCATTTCTTTAATTTTTTGCCAGTTTCATCCGTAGATGTGTTGGGGCGCCAAGGGCGCACATCATTTTCAATGTCTTCATGGTCTGTTTGGAACGCTTAAACCACTCGTAAATCCTTGTTTTATTCATACGTACTCACCAAAAGCAATACTGAACATCCCTATAACTGCTGCTGTTTATGTCATTCTTATGACAAAATATAATAAAACTTCTCTGATCTATTTTTGTACAAAATAAGTAATCGCCGATACTACCAAAACAAGAATATCCGTTTTGATATCCGAAAACAGACAAAATATCCATATGAGTAACACAATACAGATACTTTCCAGAAATGTTTGCCAACACAAGGAAAAAATGGCACGAATCTGTCTAATACAACACTCGAAATTACAAACTTCCCATTATTTTTTGAACATACCTCGTACATCTCACAAGTTAAACAAAATCGAGAAACCAAAGAAATTAGTGCTCAAACTGAAATATAGCTTACAGTCATTCTCCCCACGCGCGGGAAAAGAAGGCTATGGTACTGATACCAGACATACCCTCCGTCACCTGCGGTGTGTAGATGTAGATGTAACAGGCGAGGGGACCGCGTGGCACTAAAAGACCGCAGCTTAAACGTCTGCCCAAACTATCATTGGCATTCTGAAGAGTCAGGTGGTAAGCATTCCTCAGTTAGCTTCTGAACTGTGCACACAAAAATAAATGCCTATCGACCTTTTCTCCTACAAGGAAAACTCTTTCAAAAAATGGTTCAAATGGCTCTGAGCACTATCGTACTTAACATCTTAGGTCATAAGTCCCCTAGAACTTAGAACTACTTAAACCTAACTAACCTAAGGACATCACACACACCCATGCCCGAGGCAGGATTCGAACCTGCGACCGTAGCAGTCCCGCGGTTAAAACTCTTTCACAATGCCATGGTCTATATGGTTCAAATGGCTCTGAGCACTATGGGACTCAACATCTGAGGTCATCAGTCCCCTAGAACTTAGAACCACTTAAACCTAACTTACCTGAACATGACACACATCCATTACCCGAGGCAGGATTCGAACCTGCGATCGCAGTAGTCGCGCGGTTCTGGACTGAAGCGTCTAGAACCACTCGGCCACAACGGCCGGCGCCATGGTCTAAACCAGACCCTTTGTGTTGTAATTCTTCACTCTAATTATTCAACTGAGGAAGTGAACATGCTTACAGGATCTGAGACATGAATGCAGTTTAAAGTTTTTAAATACTGCTGTCAACGTTACTGTATATTCGAATTAAAAAAAAAATTCACATGCCTTCGACGTCGTAGATAATTTAGGGGTGGACTAGCAATTTAAGCGTTTTCGCTTAGTCGTATGGCTGCTTAGGAGCGCCATGTGGAGATTAATTAAATGTAGAGATAAGCGTTTTATGATATATCTTAAGAGACTTTCGCGGCATTCGTACTGTTGAGAATATAGCCATTATTCTATGTTGTGCAACTGAACGAAGTTCAGTGGGGCTTAGTGAAATAAACCGAGATAAAATTGACAGTGCTGATAAAGATATTCGAAAATTATGTAATGCTTTTTATAACGGGGTTTATAACAGTATATCTGTGAGAAAGTGGACATGCCAAACAGAACTGATTTCATCGTTATATGAAAACTACATAAGACTGAATTGAGGGGAGTACGTGGCATATGTATGTCGTCTCGAATAGAACAGTCCTCTGGATATCATCTGTAATGACATTTTAAATCAATGCCTTATCGGGAGTCGATCACCAGCACTTGTCTGAGCAGTGGAGCAGAAACACTAATTCCCACCAGAGCAAAATCCTTTCCGTCTCGCTCCATCACACAGCTGCCTCCCATAACTTTTAAGTAGAAGGAATCTAGCTTTGGAATGATTTCCTTCACCGTATCACAGAACTGAGTCACATCTCCAGCTATAAAAGATAGCTGATTACTAAAACAATAATGTGTCCATTTGTTTGCTCATACGTCCTTTAGTCTGTAAGAATTAAGTATCTTTCCATCAGATCTCTCTCACTTCTTAAAGTCACAAGCTGGGCAAGTCTAATTGAATTCCTCTCTTGGAACCCACTACCCCACTTCTCTATACTCATATAAACATTTCGCATCTCCTGCTGTCTACATTGCCAATGGACATGATGCGTGTATTAGGGTGGCAGTCATTAAAAAAAAAGACATATTTTGTTGCGGTGAGATCTTCTTATGAAATTTCAGTCACCAAATTTCTCCTCCGAATGTGAAAATATTCTGTTGGTTCAAACGGTCGTCCTGATAAAATAAGAGAAATCAGAGCTCGCACAGAAAGATTTAAGTGCTCGTTTAGAGAGTGGAAAAGTAGAGAAATAACCGGCCGGTGTGGCCGAGCGGTTCTAGGCACTTCAGTCTGGAACCGCGCGACCGCTACGGTCGCAGGTTCGAATCCTGCCTCAGGCATAGATGTGTGTGATGTCCTTAGGTTGGTTAGGTTTAAGTAGTTCTAAGTTCTAGGGGACTGATGACCTCAGATGTTCAGTCCCATAGTGCTCAGAGCCACTTGAACCATTTTTGAGTAGAGAAATAGCTTGAAGGTGATTCAGTTAACCCTCTTCCACGCACTTAATTGTGAATTGCATGAATTGCAGAGTAGTCATGTAGATGCAGATGTATTGTTACTACGAGTACTATTTAGAAAGTAATGAGCGATCTGTGATGGAACGGAAACCACTGTGAAAATCAAAAATATTTTATTTGAAACAGTTAGCTACACCTTCCAGCTACCTCTCTACATAGTTGCCGCTCCGACTTACGCATTTGTTGTAGCGTTGTACCAACTTTCCAATACCCTCATCACAGAAGGCAGCCGCCTATACTTTCCGCCAACTCTCTACGCTTGTCTGCAGCTCGCTGTCTGCGCCAAAACGTTGTCTTCGAAACCAGCGGTTCATGGGAGCAGAGATGAACATAAGAGGAAGCCACGACTATGTTGTATAGTGGGCTATCAAATATTTCCAATTGGAAACGCTGCAGGAGTGTTTCGCTGCCCCTGTAGTGTGCCGCCGAGTATTATCACGAAGAAGGAAACGCATCGCAGCTACGATATGCGGAGTGCATGAAATCAGGCGAAATCTCACGGCAGGCACCCTCCCATACTTGGGCAGAGACACTATTTTCTAGGCACTTTTACGTTCACGCTGTGTGCCGAAAACTGGAAAGAGCCTACGTGACGTGAGCGACGGACATGCTACAGACGCTGCCCAACACATCTGTGCAAAGCTTCATCGAATTTCCACCGTGGTTTCCATTTCGCGCCCAATAGGACCTTGCTTTCCGAATAGCCCTCGTATAATGTTGTTGCTTGAGTCCTCCATGTGGGAATGGGTTAGCAGGCTGGTTTTGCCCTCATGAGTAAAATTTCCTCTGGTCACAAGAATGATGACGTTTGCTGGTTAAGCCTAGAGATGGAACTGGAGGTGGACTGTATCGTTTTCCTGAGAACTTTTACACTGTTGACTAGAAGACAAGGGAAATGGTAATGTAGACACCTGTGGTAGGTGTTGTAGCTGTGACAGAAATAAACGATCATAGGTACATCAATGTTTATATGCTGGTATAACGTGATGTGCTGCGCAATAACTAGCGAATCGAGAAAGTGAGCCAGACCTGTATCGAATCTGCGCGGTGGATCTACGTCTGTGCTCTGGTACACTGGCCAGCTTGAGTGCGGGTTTTAGGCCGTTTGCAACGCTCGTTTAGCCAAATACTGGTCTCTTATCGATAGGTAACGTTGGGGGCAAGTTCTATGCACCATAAGTCTGTGAATCGTGTGCACTTCGTCCTGTGTGTTATCGTAGTCTCTGAGGCTGGATTTTGGGGAATAGCCCAATATTTGGCGCAACAGAGCGTGAGAATCCGCCTAAACACGATACCTTGCCTGGCCAGAATACCAGCCCACAGTCGTCATTCCACCATGCAGATTCGATCCAGGTCTGGTTCACCTCTATATCTCACAAGATAGCTTGATGCGCATACGCTACGGCGTGATCTGACTGGCAGTGGAAGAATACGTGATCAATGGAGGTCAAACACGTCATCGAACACAAATAGTCCTGAGCAAATAGGGAGAGTTATGACGGATACAGAGATTACTGGCCACAAGGTTGTTGTAGCTAGACTGGCCACAAGGTTGTTGTGGCTAGACAGCATATCGTATCATCCAAACACACCAAAAATAAAAGCAAAATATATCTATTTCGAACAGCAAATAAACATTATCTTGACGCCTTCCTAAAGGAGAACCTCCAGACCTTCCAAACTATGTTAGCATAGACCAGATGTGACAAACTCAAAGTAGTCTTGACAACAATTGATAAACTGATAAAAAATAAATTAATAAGATATAGTACTGGCCCCCCGTGGCCAAACAAAACTGCCAAATTTAAAAGAACTCAAGATCTCCAACATTGGGACTTGTTACTGAAGCGCGAAAGTTAGCGCGGACTTCAATTCGAGATGCTTTAGCAACTTCCACAACGAACCGCTGCAGCGAAATTTCGTAGAAAATCCAAAGAAATTTTGGTCATATGTAACGTAAACCAGCGACGAGACGCAGTCCACGCTTCACTTCACGATACCAGCAAAACTAAAACGGAGTTAATAAACACAGTTTTCCTTCGTCTTCGTCTTCTTTGGTGAAGGCACTTCGCCTTTACCAAAGAAGACGAAGTAAATGTGTCTAGAATTCGAATCAGGAACAGCTGCCAACATGGGTAACTTATAAATAGATATACTTGGTGTAGCAAACCAGCTGACATCACTTAATAAATGCAAATCCTGCGTCCAGATTATATACCAGTTAGGTGCCTTTCAGAATATGATGATACAGTAGTTCTGCGACTGATGACCTCAGAAGTTAAGTCGCATAGTGCTCAGAGAGCCAGTAGTTCTGCACACAGCAGTCATATACAACCGCTCGCTCGACGAAAGATCTGAACCTAGGGAATGGAAAGTAGCATATCACTCCAATACTAAAAAAAAAAAGGAAATAGGAGTAACCCCCAGAACGTCGTTTTGCAGTAGGAATTTGGAACATGTACTGTGTTTGAACTTTATGAATTACGTCGAAGAAAACAATTTATTGACAAACAGCCAGAACGGATTCGCAAAATATCGTTCTTTTAGCTCTTTGTTCACATGAAGTAACGAATGTATCGACAGGGGATCTCAAACTGATTTCATATCTCCAGATTTCCAGCAAATTTTTAACACCGGTCCTCACAAGAGACTTCTCACCAAATTGCAGGCCTGTGGAGTATCGTCTCAGTTGAGCGACTGGATTCGTGACTTCCTGTCAGAAAGTTCACAGATCGAAGTAACTGCCCGAAAGTCATCGAGTCAAACGGAAGTGATATCTGCCGTTACTGAAGAAAGTGTTCTAGACCCTCTGCTGTTCCTAATATGTATAAAAGAATTAGGGGACAATCCAAGCAGCCCTCTTAGAATTTTTGCTGATGATGCTATCATTTACCATCTTGTAAAGTCATGAGATGATCAGAACCAATGCCAAAATGATTTATATAAGATATCTGTATGGTACGAAAAGTGGCAATTGATTGTTAATAATGAAGAATAAGAAGCCCTCCACATGAGTACTAAAAGGAACCCATTAAATTTCGGTTACATGATAAATCACACAGTCTAAAGGCTGTCAATTCCACTAAATATTTATGGATTACAATTACGAATAACTTAAAGTGAAACGATGACACAGATAATGTTGTGTGGAAAGATAACAAAAACTGCTATTTATTGGCAGGGCATTTAGAAAATGCGACAGGTCTACACTTGCCTGTACTACACTTTTCTGTCCTCTTCTAGAGTACTGCTGCGCATTAGGTAGGATTGCTGGAGGACATCGAAGAAGTTCAAAGAAGGACAGCTCATTTTGTATTCTTCCGAAATAGGGGAGACAATGTCACTGATATGATGCGTGAGTTGGGCTGGCAATCATTAAAACAAAGGCGTCTTTCATTGTAACAGGATTTTTTATTGCTATTTCAATCGTCAAGTTTCTTCTCCAAGTGTGAAAATGTTTTGATGGTGCCCTCCTACATAGGACGAAATTATCGTCATAATAAAGTAATAGAAGTCAGGCAGCTCACAAGGAAAGATTTAAGTCTTCGTTTTTCCTGCACGTGGTTCAAGAGTGGAAGATGATTCGAAGAGCCACACTGCCAGGCATTTAATTGCGAATTGCTGAGTAGTCATGAGTAGGTAGACTGTGAGAGTTCTGGCTGAAAGTGCATTGTTGCCAGATTTCCCCCTCCCTCTATGACACCATGCACCACTGCCAGATATCTCCCAATAGGCCAATTGTGCTATGTATAAAATCGTGGGAAATACAAATTTTGATGAGAAATCAAAATAACCCAATAGTGCTATTGGTTCTTCCCTACCTTTGAGACTACACTGTGGAAGTAGAGTTGTTGTCCTGAGTATATATTGACAGGATATTAAAAAAAATTTAGATGGCACCTTGTCATACTAGAATTCAAGGTGGCTGACTAGGGATATTGGCCAGCTTGCATCGTTACCAGATTCCCCTTCACCACTATGACATCATATACTGTTGCCAAGTTTCTGATAAAGGCTAAGTGGCATATGTACAAAATGGTGGGAAATTCAAATTTTGGCAGGAAATTTACATTTTGATGGGGAATTAAAAAAGAGTCCGATTGTGCTAGTTGGTATTCCTCCATTCCTATGATGACACTGTGAATGTAAGACTGTCCTAAGTATAAATTGATGAGTTCAAAAATCCAAGGTGGGTCATTGTCATCCTGGAAATCAAAATGACTGACCAAGAACACTTTCCCAGCCTGCATTGCTCTCAGATTTCCCCTCTGAGACAAAGATTGTTTGTTTCCCCTACAGTTCCAAGCCTGTGGTTATGAAACAAAGAGTGAGGTCATCCCTCTCCTCTTGTACCAGTTCTAGGACAAAGGGTGATTGTTTCCCATTCAAGGTGTACAGTTATTTTTACAGTAGTCAGGTCATTTATAGAATTTCTGCATACTGCTTATCTTAAATTAAATTTCCCTCAATAAAATCTGGAGCCAACTTTTCCACTAAGTTTATTTGTGCTATTAAACCAGGGCCGGCCAAACGCTGCATAGTGTGCAGACGTGCGGAAGTGCTGCACATGTGCGCACGTGTGCGACAGCGAGCGACAGCGACATCTGTTATGAGACATGTGTCCTAAATGAACGGCGGCGGCTCCACTTCCCTGTTTATGTGGTACAAGCAAGAGCGCAACATACCCAGTCTCGTTTACTCCTGGTAACCGTAATATTAACAGAGAAGTACTGAGAAATGGCAGGTACTGTGAAAAAGCAAAGGACGGGAGATATATGTTCTCAGTCGTTTAAAAATGACTGGGAACTGCAATTCTTTTTTGTAGCCGCTGGTGAAAACTCACAGTGTTTGCTATGCCGCTGAATAATAGGCGGCCAGCGTAAGTTTTCAGTTGAAAGACACTACAATATATATCACAAAGACGAGTGTAGTGTACTCAGGAGTGAAGAACGGCAAACAAAGTTAAATGTCCTTAAGAAAATGGATGAGACACATCAACTCGATTATCATTTCTCATGACCAGTGATAAACGTGTTTGGATTTATTCCTTTCATAATTAAAAATTATTGTTTACTAACTGTGCATTAGTGCCTCATTCTGCTCCATGTTACATTATTATCAGGAAAGTTGGTCATTAAACCGATTGTTCCAATGTATACTTACATTTAGGGTTTTTTTAATGTGTAAAGGGCTACGCTCAGCTGAAGTCGATAAAACGTGACATTCATCTAATTGTTGGTTATTATGCAGATTTCAGACGGAGTTGATGAAAGATGTAGGAATAATGGTATTGAAATAACAGGTGATCGTCGAGAGGTCTGCGGTTATCATTCTGTTCAGAGGTCAGTGAGACAGAAATTATGTGGGTGTAACTGAGGGCATCGAGAATTAGTTATAGGAAACCTTGCATTAGTTTAATGTTATTTGAAATCATGAAAAAGGTTCGTTGGAAGTCGCTAAGTGCTCTCTATCTTAAATACTAGATCAAAAACATTACTCGTATTTACGTGCCATCAGCCAAGCTGCCTAAATAAAAACCCATGGTTGTTAACTGTATTACTTGTCTTACTGGATTAAACTGTTAACATAAAAGTAGACGTCTCAATTAGTAGACTGTGACAGTATTTTAAATGTTTAATACGCGAAATACCTTCCCATGGTTGGCTTGCAAGCTGTGGAAAGAGCATTAGAATGCGCCGGTATAGAATATCCCAGCAAGTGGATAAAGCAACATCTGTGGCTAGAAACATGCACTACATGAACGCTGACGGCTGCGGCCTGCACGCTGTGACCCGGAAGTTGCACATGTGCAGGAGCATCGCACGCGTGCAGAATTTCTGGCCGGCCCTGTATTAAACAGTTTTCCTCCCACTCTTCTAACATCACAGGTTAAACAATTGTCTCCCTAACTTTGGATCTGACTAGCCATAGTTTAAGTCAATTTCACGATGCCACCACTGCTGGGAAGGGATATTCAAAAAATTCACTTATCCTAAATTTAAAATGGCAAGACATTCACTTACCCTGTCTGAAAATATGGAAAACCCTCTGGTTGTCAGGAGTACTTCTTTACAACTGTGCACTGCACTGGTACAGTCTGTATGGTTGTCAAACACTTGTCACTGTTGTATGTGGTAGGACAGGAATAGGAAAGGGGTGAATCTGCATCTTTATTTACACAAATACTATGCCTGGGGAATATTTCCATGCTGGACAAGCCTGGGCCAGGCTCCCACGGTTCCCTCAAGTCGGGGAAGGTTCCACATTGCTGGCACAAACTCCCACTGCTACTGCTCTGCTAGCCACCTTATCTGTGCAGGGTGAGACAGCACCACAATGTGACACACTACGCAGCTACGACAAACTGCCCTTAAACACACTGCTGCTGCAATGAGACCTAATGCACTGTTACAGAGAGGATGCTTCTACCTGTTAGTGGGGGGATATCAGCACTGCTGGTGCATTTTGTTAGTGAGGGTTGCCTACATCAGGGGCAGGTATGCACTCTGGGGGGGGGGGGGGGAACCTACTGTTCTTTGATTGACAGGTCAGCTGGTCCTGGCAGAGGTTCGAGTCCTCCCTCGGGCATGGGTGTGTTTGTTTGTCCTTAGAATAATTTAGGTTAAGTAGTGTGTAAGCTTAGGGACTGATGACCTTAGCAGTTAAGTCCCATAAGATTTCACACACATTTGATCATTTTTTTTGATTGACAGGTACTTACCTATTGTTCTCTTTTGATTGACAGGTACTTAACCTATTGTTCTCTTTTGATTGACAGGTACTTAACCTATTGTTCTCTTTTGATTGACAGGTACTTAATCTATTGTTCTGCTAAAATCCTTTTGATTGACAAGCACTTGACCTACTGCAATCCTGCCCCTCTCAACACCTCAGTAAACCTCCCCCCTCGCTGCTACAGGTACACTTCAGGTCTGAGTTATTAGAATAGCCTCTCTCACTCTTATCAATTTGATTGACTACTTAATTAAATTGATCAATTAATTGACCTCTCCCTCCTGGTGAACTCCTCTCCCCTCCCACCCTCCCTCTCGAAAATTGGCGGGAAAAAGACTCAGTTTATCGGTCATTTGGAGGGAATTCGTTTGTAGTGCATGGAATATTATTCAAACAATTTATACAAAGTATAGATTATTGTTTATTTATTTATGGCAGTGCATGGAATATAGTTTATATTTAGTTAAAAAAATTGTCTGGAAATCGATTGCTGTGTATGGAATATTGTTTAAACAATTGAGACAATGTGTGGTATATTGTTTGCTTAAACAATTTAGGAAATTCAAGGCAGTGTATGGAATATAGTTTATTTATTTAAAGAATTTTTCTGGAAAACGATCACCACCCCCGCCAACTCATCCCCGCCCCCCTCGCCCCTCTTCCCTCTCCCCATCCCCTCCTCTATCTGGAAATTGGCGGCTCTGCGATGGAGAGGAAGGATCTCATAACAGGAAATTCAAGGGTGAATTGTTTATTTATAAAAAGTTCAGTTTGTGGGTTGTTGGATTTCTCTTGCTCATCATTCTCTGCTGTTTGGAAACATGTAGGTCTTGTAATAAGTAATTATATGGGGCGTTGCATAACCTAATGTTCAGCGCTGTACTCTGGGGGTCTTAACCTAATATTTGGCTTTTGTCGGCAATTGCTCTGTTAAGTGGTTTTCCATGTCACCCCCATTTCCTTAAACTATTGTACCGCCTTTGATACCAAATTAAGTGATTAGTTATGTCCTACAGGCACATAGATCGATGTATGTAGGAAATGGCTTAGGATTTTTGGTAGATTAGCGAATAAGACAGGTAAATATCCTCTTACAAAATATTTATTAACTTTTACATTTACATTTACACACCGAAAACAACTCTTTCCTTATTTTTGATAGGTGTAGCTTTAATAATGTCCAATTTAATTTTTAACTTACAACTTAAATCCACATGTGAATCATCTATTTATTTCTCCAACCAGTAATTTCACAAATACAGAGAAGGTATATTCTTGTATTCTAATACATATCTAATTTTCTTCCTGTAAAATACTTGTTTATGGCTTTAACTATTAGCTCTGTTCCCTCCTGTAGTTCTTCTAGGCGAGAACATTCGGGGATTTTAATTTTTCCTCGTATCTCCTCCATGACGCTACTGTTAAAACGTTCCACGTCTTCCTGTGTCTATGTCGGCAACTCTTCTGCTCCACATTCTTGCGGGATTTCTGTATAGAACTTTAAGTTTACAACTTTTTCAAACGAGTGGCCATTAAATGTAGTTATTCCATCAATTTTAAACTCGGCAAATAGCTGTTCTGTTGCTAGGTGGACAACATCCAGCTCGCCACACTTAGAATATAACCATCCGTTTTAAGCCTATCCAAAGGGGAATAGAGCTTAATAAACACATTTTTCGTGTATCCCTTAATATAGTAAACCTTCTCAGTTCCACTGATTTTGGCCAGTACACAAACACGTGACCAGTTTCCATGGCTGTTTACTGTAAATGCGTATGTCTTGTATTCCCCCTTTGTAGTCAGAGTTTTCCATACAGAATGTTTAAATCCGTACCTAAACCTGGCCTGCACATCGACAATAGCTTCTTCCTTTTCCAAGTGCTGTTTGTATTCTTCCTTTATAGCAGTTGTTTTCTCCATATACTCCAGTTTCCTTTTCTTTACTCAGAGGTCCTTCGTTTCAAGTTTTCGCTTCTGTACACTTAATACATTAACTGCACTTAAAGGAGTAATTTCTTTAATGGGGAATGGTTTAAGTCTGTTTGATACATTGGTGCTTTTTCTTAAGACCTGGGGTATAACATTATTTATAGGCACCAGCCCCAATTCGGCTATACCTATATCGGACGGTATTGTGGAGAAAAGGGTTCTAGACTGAGAAAAATAAGTTTCTCCTGCTTTAACTTAATACTTCTGCGTAATACTAATATTGTCTTTGTTGGAGTCTGTGTTCAGAACCCCTACGTAGTTAAAACTGTATGCAGACAGAGCATAACTTATAAGCTTTTCTCGGTCTTGAGAGTCCGGCAGACTTACTAGCACACCAGTCAGTTTTCAGGTGCTCTTATTAGCCCAGTAGTCCGTCCCTGGTAGTTGGGTGGTCAGCGCGACGGAATGTCATACCTAACGGCCCGGGTTCGATTCCCGCTCAGGGACTGGGTGTTGTGTTGCCCTTATCATCATTATTTCATCCCCATTGACACGCAATTCGCCGAAGTGGCGTCAACTCGAAAGACCTGCACCAGGCGAACGGTCTGCCCGACGGGAGGCCCTAGCCACACGGTATTTATTACCCCAATAGACAAATTGCAGACCGTTGTTAAACACCACAAAGCAAATGTTACGTAAATTATTAGTTAGCTGGCCCCATATGGACGCAATTGCCACAGAGTAAAGTGGAACACACTGTAAATACTGCTTGTTGGTTTCTAATACACCAGGTCGAACACAGGATCCATTCTGTCGTTGTATTCTGTGTAGTGGCCTCCAGACTGGTAATGCCATGCTCCTTAGCCACAGAAGACGTAAAAGTTTCCCGTAGTAGCGTGTCTGGACACTTCATAAAGTCTATAAGTTGGTTACCGATAACTTTGTTTACTCCTGGACTAGTGATTTGACATACACTCCTGGAAATTGAAATAAGAACACCGTGAATTCATTGTCCCAGGAAGGGGAAACTTTATTGACACATTCCTGGGGTCAGATACATCACATGATCACACTGACAGAACCACAGGCACATAGACACAGGCAACAGAGCATGCACAATGTCGGCACTAGTACAGTGTATATCCACCTTTCGCAGCAATGCAGGCTGCTATTCTCCCATGGAGACGATCGTAGAGATGCTGGATGTAGTCCTGTGGAACGGCTTGCCATGTCATTTCCACCTGGCGCCTCAGTTGGACCAGCGTTCGTGCTGGACGTGCAGACCGCGTGAGACGACGCTTCATCCAGTCCCAAACATGCTCAATGGGGGACAGATCCGGAGATCTTGCTGGCCAGGGTAGCTGACTTACACCTTCTAGAGCACGTTGGGTGGCACGGGATACATGCGGACGTGCATTGTCCTGTTGGAACAGCAAGTTCCCTTGCCGGTCTAGGAATGGTAGAACGATGGGTTCGATGACGGTTTGGATGTACCGTGCACTATTCAGTGTCCCCTCGACGATCACCAGTGGTGTACGGCCAGTGTAGGAGATCGCTTCCCACACCATGATGCCGGGTGTTGGCCCTGTGTGCCTCGGTCGTATGCAGTCCTGATTGTGGCGCTCACCTGCACGGCGCCAAACACGCATACGACCATCATTGGCACCAAGGCAGAAGCGACTCTCATCGCTGAAGACGACACGTCTCCATTCGTCCCTCCATTCACGCCTGTCGCGACACCACTGGAGGCGGGCTGCACGATGTTGGGGCGTGAGCGGAAGACGGCCTAACTGTGTGCGGGACCGTAGCCCAGCTTCATGGAGACGGTTGCGAATGGTCCTCGCCGATACCCCAGGAGCAACAGTGTCCCTAATTTGCTGGGAAGTGGCGGTGCGGTCCCCTACGGCACTGCGTAGGATCCTACGGTCTTGGCGTGCATCCGTGCGTCGCTGCGGTCCGGTCCCAGGTCGACGGGCACGTGCACCTTCCGCCGACCACTGGCGACAACATCGATGTACTGTGGAGACCTCACGCCCCACGTGTTGAGCAATTCGGCGGTACGTCCACCCGGCCTCCCGCATGCCCACTATACGCCCTCGCTCAAAGTCCGTCAACTGCACATACGGTTCACGTCCACGCTGTCGCGGCATGCTACCAGTGTTAAAGACTGCGATGGAGCTCCGTATGCCACGGCAAACTGGCTGACACTGACGGCGGCGGTGCACAAATGCTGCGCAGCTAGCGCCATTCGACGGCCAACACCGCGGTTCCTGGTGTGTCCGCTGTGCCGTGCGTGTGATCATTGCTTGTACAGCCCTCTCGCAGTGTCCTGAGCAAGTATGGTGGGTCTGACACACCGGTGTCAATGTGTTCTTTTTTCCATTTCCAGGAGTGTATTCAGTTGGTGAGACGTTTCGTGATGTCGCTGTCCAGGGCAATTGTACACCACAAGAGCAAGTTGCGTCGCACGCAGCCGTATGTGGGCGTGTATTGTCCAGCTACGGTACACCACTCCGTCGAGCTATTTCGCTGTACAGTCCCACCGAAACCACGTCCGGATACAGTGTTGTACTCTACTGCGCTGTACTACCTCGTCCGAAACCAAATTCAGGTACAAACCCGTACTTCACTGCATGGATATTGCGCTGTACTGTACCGTACAAAAACGCATCCGTGTATACAGCGCTGTACTACACATTCCAGCTGATGCATTGGCACTACGCCATACATATGTTGAAACGTCCCCTTTGAACAATTTATACACGACTGTGCTTAAACTGACACACAATGTTTTTAGCGCAACGCAATCTGACTATCAAAGATCCTTGCAAAAGAATGGCCCTGAGTAACATTAAACTATACCTTTCAGAAATCACTTACCTCACCAAAATCTTCATTACTCGAACTACTGCAATACAGCGAGCGCCACTACTGCCAGCTAAATAAAAGATTCAAACTACGGAAGGCACTAACTACTGATAGGGATAGTTAGCAAATGAAAGATATTAATAGAGAACAAACAATGTATTTACCTTAATAGTCATAATATATATAGCAGTTCATGACAAATTACAAAACTCCGCCATCTCTCCCCCCACATCCACCACTGCTGGCGGCTCACCTCCAACTGCGCAACGCTACGCGCTGTTCACAAACCTCAAAGTTTTTATTTCATTTCCCTGAACTTTAAACCCTTCTTTAAATTTTTCTTTGGTATCCTTCACTGCCTGTTCAATGGACGGATTGAAAAATGTCGATGAGTGGCTACAACCCTGTCTTATTTTCTTTTGAACCTCTACTTGCCTTTCATATCCTTCCACTCTTTTAACAGCTGTTTGGTTTCTGTACAAGCTCGTAAATAACCTCTCCCTCCCTGTATTTTACCTCTGCTACCTTCAAAATTTCAAATAGTGTATTCCAGTTATTCCACTCAACATTGTCAAAAGGTTCCTCTAGGTCTACAAATGCTGTAAACGAAAGTTTTGAAACGTCCCTTTAGAACAATTTATACACGACTGTGCTTAAACAGACACACAATGTTTTTAGCGCAACGCAATCTGACTATCAAAGATCCCTGCAAAAGAATGGCCCTGAGTAACATTAAACTATACCTTTCACAAATAACTTACCTCACAAAAATCTTCATTACTCGAACTACTGCAATACAGCGAGCGCCACTACTACCAGCTAAATAAAAGATTCAAACTACGGAAGTCACTAACTGCTGATAGGGATAGTTAGCAAATGAAAGATTTTAATAGAGAGCAAACACTGTATTTACCTTAATAATCATAATATATATAGCAGTTCAATTTCAAAACTTCCGCCATCTCTCTCTCCCCACATCCACCACTGCTGGCGGCTCACTTCCAACTGCGCAACGCTACGCGCTGTTCACATCCAGCTGCCGCTGCCCAACACTACAATGGCAGACAACAATGCAAACTAGCCACAGACTGCACACAGCACAGCCAGTGATTTTCATACAGAGCGCTACGTAACGTTGCCGATAATAAAACATAAACAGCCTACTTACATAAAGAAAACATAAACAGCCTACTTACAATGTGACATTCAAACACAATAAACCACTTAGACGAAGCATGCTATTTCTAGTCTATATACCCATATACTGTTACCATAAAGGAAAACGAAGGAACTCGATATAAATGCAGTACATAATAGTTCTCTCATTGCTGCACTTGCGAGTGGAATAGGAAAAGGAACGACTAGCATTGATTTGTGATATACTTCACAATGCGTCTTATCGAAGCTTGCACAGTATACACAGTAGCTTTTTCTAATAAGGTTTGTACCGTAGCAGAAGCAGTATGAGAGTCCTTAGCTTCAAATAATATGGTTATTTCACATGTTTAGCGGTGCTTTAAACTCCATCGCCGGCCGGTGTGGCCGTGCGGTCTAGGCGCTTCAGTCTGGCACCGCGTGACCGCTCCGGTCGCAGGTTCGAGTCCCATAGTGCTCAGAGCCATTTGAACCATTTTTTAAACTCCATCACCTCTCCTGTAAACAAAAAGAAATCTAGTACACAGGTGGTTTTAAGCGATTTCTCACGCAAATCATGTGTTTTACGTTGTACGTAAGACATTTAACATTTCGAGCGCTTTTCTTTCCACCACTCACCCCATGCATCCTGGCTTACTAATCATGAAAAATGTATTGGAGCAGCACGCAGAACTATTTCCAGAAAAGCTCTATGATACACACAATTGTTTGCATACTTAAAGTTCCCCGGTTGTCATACATGCCGGTAAGATCTGGCTGGGTAAATCTTACGTAACGTTAGAAAAATCTTATGGTGTGATCTGAAAGACCCAGATGCATTGTGTGCAGCGCACGAAGGAGTTTGCGGCATCTTGAACCATCCCATGCGCAACACACTAAGTCTTTAGTCATAGAACATTTAACTAAGAATGCAGTGTCTATAGTCACCCTCTCCTTTGGAGTGTAATTTCGGATCATTACTTGATCCTGCGACCGTCAGTACCTCTGTTACCGTTAATATTCCGTTATGTCAGAACGAATGTACTTGAACGAGGACGAAATATGGGCGAATTGTCAAATCTGCTAGAAGCACACAGAGGTACCGCCTCTAGTGTTGCTACGACACACATAGTTCCCTCGGCTCCTAATACAGAAAGAATGACTAAAAATCGGAATTCAGCACAGCAGATGCAGCGTCTGATATATTGGACCAGCACGCAGACAAGCTCCACGATACAATGCAGCAAGCAGAAGTAAAGAGGATATAAAATGTAGGCTGTCAACACGAGGAAAAAAAGACATATATATTAACATTGAATATAAATTTAAACATTTGGAATTATTTACTGAAATAATTTGTTTGGAGTGTGGACAATATGTTATTGAAATGTGGATGATGTGCGGCTCACAAAAGAAGAGGTTACAGATTTTGGAAATGTGGAATTATAGAAGAGTGCTGAAAATCAAATAAGTAATGAATGAATACTGACCGAATTGGGGAGAAGAGGGATTCACCACAAAACTTGACCAAAAGAAATAGGACACATTCTGAGGAATCAAGAAATAAATGTTTACAGTATGGATATTATGGAGTATCAGCTGCCCTGATGTGTATTTATTTTTGCACGACGGCATCACAGCGAATGATAGTTTGTAACTGAGGGCTATGATTGGTGGAGGGATTAGATTGTAATGGAGGAGGTTGTAGTTGTTGTGCAAATATGAAAAAAAAAAACATGCACAAGATAGGGACCAGTCGAGAACTGCATCAAATCAGTCTTCGTGATGATAACTACAACAACAAAAACATACAAAATTTGTCTTCTGATAGCTATAGCCTGAAAAAGCATGGTATTACAACCAGCATAAGCAAACACCATCAGCCTTTAATTGAGTGCTTGTAGTTGGATTGTGTGTCGTGTGGGAAGCTGAACCGGAAACTCTTCTTCTCGATAAAAAAGTCTCCGATATGAGTCCCAGGTCTTCCTGTGAACAAAGTTCTGCTGGTCAGAGCTCTCATCAGTACGGATCTTGGATGTATAGTTCATTAGTGTCAACCGACAGTGTTCAGTCAATGCCAATATCTGATTACAGGTCTTTGCAGATATCAGATACTTTTAATCCTGTTGTATCTCTTTTTATAAACTGCAGATTTTCCACCCGATAAGTACTAGCCGGCCGTGGTGGATAAGCGGTTCTAGGCGCTACAGTCGGGAACCGCGCGACCGCTCCGGTCGCAGGTTCGAATCCTGCCTCGGGCATGGATGTGTGTGATGTCCTTAGGTTAGTTAGGTTTAAGTAGTTCTACGTTCTAGGGGAGTGATGACCTCAGAAGTTAAGTCCCATAGTGCTCAGAGCTATTTGAACCATTTGATAAGTACTAGCTCTGTAGCATCATGGGAAGTTCTAAGCTGCAGGAACTGAATTTTCACTCAAATAATTAAAAAAAAGTTTTTCTGGAATGTTAAGCCAGAGGTCATCTGTACATACACCAATGACTCAACACATCATAAGCACTGCCCATCATGAGACTGATGCAGCCTAGTGGCGTTAGCGTCACGTGACGCGGTAAGCGAAGTACACACAATTTTCATTACAGGATTCTAGGGGACCTAGAGAAGACTTAGTAGATGAAGATTTGATAAGGTACCCATGACTAGAAATGTACCGGTAAGATATAAAATAGGCCGCGCGGCGTGGCCGCGCAGTTTGAGGGGCCATGTCACGGATTTCGCGACCCTACCCGCCGGAGGTTCGAGTCCTCCCTCGGGCATGGGTGTGTGTGTTGTTCTTAGCATAAGTTAGTTTGAGTAGTGTGTAAGTCTAGGGACCGATGACCTCAGCAGTTTGGTCCCTTAGGAATTCACACACACACGCACCCACCAACCCACCTACCCACCCACCCACACCCACCCACCCACCCACCCACCCACCCACACACACACACACACACACACACACACACACACACACACACACACACACACACATATATATATATATATATATATATATATATATATATATATATATATATATATATATATATATATATATATATATATATATACAGGGTGAGTCACCTAACGTTACCGCTGGATATATTTCGTAAACCACATCAAATACTGACGAACCGATTCCACAGACCGAACGTGAGGAGAGGGGCTAGTGTAATTGCTTAATACAAACCATACAAAAAATGCACGGAAGTATGTTTTTTTAACACAAACCTACGTTTTTTGAATGGAATCACGTTAGTTTTGTTAGCACATCTGAACATATAAACAAATACGTAATCAATGCCGTTTGTTGCACTGTAAAATGTTAATTACATCCGGAGATATTGTAACCTAAAGTTGACGCTTGAAACCTCCGACGTTCAATTGCGTGTTGTAACAAACACGGGCCACGGTCGGCTAGCAGCATCTGCAGGGACGTGTTTACGATGACGACCGTGTTTACGAGTGTGGCTGTAGTGCACTGTTGTGGTTTGGTCTAGTTGTTGCAGTGTCCGCATGTAGCGCTTGCTGCTATTGTTATTCTGCATTCGTCTCCGCACGCAGACCAACTGGAGTACACCGTGTTACCACACGTCTGTGATAGTGTAGTGTTGTAGGAACTGTGACCATGGTGTATTCGAACTCTGAAAGGCGGAGATGATACTCATCTGTGGCGAGTGTCGACGAAATGCAGCTGAAGGCTGCAGGGTGTATGCAGAACGGTACCCGGACAGAGAGCATCCAACGTGCCGCAAATTGCAAAACATCTACCGCCAACTGTATGCAACAGGTATGGTCGTTGCACGCAAACGGGTCCGTAACAGGCCCGTCACAGGAGAAGCGGGTGCAATTGGTGTGTTAGCTGCTGTTGCCATGAACCCACACATTAGTACACGGGACATTGCGAGAGCCGATGGATTGAGTCAAAGTAGTGCCATGCGCATACTGCATCGTCACCGCTTTCACCCGTTTCATGTGTCGCTACATCAGCAATTACATGTGATGACTTTAATCATCGAGTGCAATTCTGTCAATGGGCATTAACAGAGAATGCGTTGCAGTTCTACCTGTTTACCGATGAAGCGGGTTTCACAAAACACGGGGCAGTGAATCTACGGAACATGCATTACTGGTCCGTGGAATTCAATCCTCGCTGGCTCAGACATGTAGAGCGACAGCGACCGTGGACTGTAAATGTATGGCGTGGAATCATTGGCGACCACCTCATTGGTCCTCACTTCATTTCAGGGGCCCAAACAGCTGCAACATACATCGCGTTTCTACAGAATGATCTGCCAACGTTGCTCGAAAATGTCCCACTGGAAACGCGTCGACGTATGTGGTATCAGCATGATGGTGCAACTGCACATACCGCAATTAACGCTAGGCTGATCCTTGACAGGATGTTCGACAGGCGTTTCATAGGACGTGGAGGACGCATAAATTGGCCAGCCCGTTCTCCTGATCTTACACCTCTGGACTTCTTTCTATGGGGTACGTTAAAGGAGAATGTGTACCGTGATGTGCCTACAACCCCAGAGGATATGAAACAACGTATTGTGGTAGCCTGCGGCGACATTACACCAGATGTACTGCGACGTGTACGACATTCATTACGCCAGAGATTTCAATTGTGTGCAGCGAATGATGGCCACCGCATTGAACATCTGTTGGCCTGACATGTCGGGACACACTCTATTCCTCTCCGTAATTGAAAACGGAAACCACGTGTGTACGTGTACCTCACCCCTCATGGTAATGTACATGTGCGTCAGTGAATAAGACCAATAAAAAGGTGTTAGCATGTGGACGTAATGTGCTGTTCCAGTCTCTTCTGTACCTAAGGTCCATCACCGTTCCCTTTCATCCCTACGTAATTCGGTGCTCTCCGATACACACGATCGAACAGTGGAGGATGCTTAGGAGTGACAAGTACGTTCATTCATGAAACAATTATTCGAGGGTGGTGGTAAATTTCCACGAAAGACTGGATCATTTTTGTTGCGCCTTTAGGGCTGGTAACCTTAATTGTTCCAAGGATCATGTAAAGATTTTCAACAATGTGCAGTGTACACTTTATTGTTGGCAGTCTTCTAAATTGGTCAGTGTGTTGATTGTAACTAAAAACGGAGAATATCGAGTTTTGCGCAGTTATTAAACATTTTCATTTGAAGGGTTGTACTGACGCAAATCAAAACAGAACTGAATGAAGTTCACGCCGCCTCTGCACCATCTTTGAAGACCATTTACTTTTTGATAAATGAATTTAAATGTAGTCGGACAAGCACCGATGATGAAGCTCGCCAGGACCGTCCAACTGAGGTCACCACAAATGAACCAATTGACAAAGTCCATGATATGGCAATACAAGATCACCGAAAAAATATTAGTAACATTGCAGAGACTGTAGGCATTTCAACTCTGTGAATGCATAATATCCTGCATGCAGAACACAGTGTCTGGCGATGCCCAGACTTTTTGCGTCAATTGGTGACTGTTGAAGTAACCTACATCCACCATTACACGCCCGAGTCAACACGGCAACCAAAGCTATGGACAAAGGCTGGTGAAAGTGCGCCTAAGAAAGCAAAGAAAATTTTGTCAGCTGGTAAGGCGACGGCCACTGTTTTTTAGGATTTCCAAGGAATAACAATCCTCATAGATTATTTTAAAAAAGGCATAACAATAAGTGGTCCCTACTGCGCTTCAATGATGGATCGTTTGAAATTTGCATTGCCTGAAAAAAGACTAAGGTTACCATGCCAAAAGTGCTCTTTCACTAGGATAATCCACTATCCCATACATCAGCGATAACAGTAGTGAATGTGCACGAATTAGGCTTTGAATTGGTTTCTAGTCCACCCTGTTCACCAGACTTAGCCACAGGTGACTTCTTTGGGAAGAAATATTCATCAAATGAGTATTTTGCACAGTTTGACAGAACCTATTTTCCGATGGGATGAAAAAGCTGGAGGATCACTGGACCAAGTGTGTATCCATCAAAGGAGACTTTTTCGAGAATTAAGGTGAGTTGTTTACGAAACAAACGTTTTTTTCTTGCTTTTCTACCAGAATTACCAAACCATCCTTGTACGGGAATATTGGGCTATAGTGCGCAGTTTGGTGCGATGAATACTGAGTAGGAGTCAGAAACGAGACCGAGCGAGGTAGCACAGTAGTTAGCACACTGGACTCGCATTCGAGAGGACGCCGGTTCAAAGCCGCGTCCGGTCATCCTCAACCTCCAGACAAATGCGTGATGGTTCCTTTGAAAGGAATGGTCGACTTCCTTCCCCAGCCTTTCCTAATCCGATGGGACCGATGACTTCTCTGGGACCGATCAATCAGTCAGAAACGAGTTGGTATTGATACAGCACTAAATTTTTCCCACTTTATCAAGAATATTGAAAGAGTTTTCGTGAATGTATTCTAGCATACGATAGAACTATGATAGTTCGACAAGCAATCTAGGAGCAAGCTACTATTAAGACATAGAGGCATCAGAGTCTTTGGACTTCAGTAGTGGACTTTTATGTCTAAGGTTTAGCGTCGCGATGTTTGTTCAGAAGCTACTGTAGTCGGTGGTTAACTTCTCCAAAGATTACTGATTCGAATAACAAGAACCTTCAACACCCAGCTGGTAGAAACAGCAAGGACAAAGGAACTGTTGACTGTGTGCAGAAGCACTATCAGCTCGTTCCTTGACGATGCCACTGTGTGCAGGAAAGTATCGTCTTTGGACGACTGTAAGGAAATGCAAAAAAATCTGTATAAAATTTGCGCTTGGTGTAATGAACAACACCTCCTTTCAAATGTGGATAAAAGTAAGATAATGCCTTAACAAGAAAACAAACCTGATAATATACAGGGTGATTCAAAAAGAATACCACAACTTTAGAAATTTAAAACTCTGCAACGACAAAAGGCAGAGCTAAGCACTATCTGTCGGCGAATTAAGGGAGCTATAAAGTTTCATTCAGTTATACATTTGTTCGCTTGAGGCGCTGTTGACTAGGCGTCAGCGTCAGTTGATGCTAAGACGGCGACCGCTCAACAGAAAGCTTTTTGTGTTATTGAGTACGGCGGAAGTGAATCGACGACAGTTGTTCAACGTGCATTTCGAACGAAGTATGGTGTTAAACCTCCTGATAGGTGGTGTATTAAACGTTGGTATAAACAGTTTACAGAGAATGGGTGTTTGTGCAAAGGGAAAAGTTCTGGACGGCCGAGAACGAGTGATTACTGTAACTGGACTACAGTATCTGGAGATGTTAGAGAATTGACTGTTCCCTCAGCTCGAACAAGAAGCACAACAATTCATATTTCAGCAGGATGGAGCGCCACCACATTGGCACTTATCTGTCCGTAACTACCTGAACGTCAACTACCCGAGGCGATGGATCGGCCGCCAGGCAGCCCGTGACAGAGCACTTCATCACTGGCCTCCAAGAAGCCCTGATGTTACCCCCTGCGATTTTTTCTTATGGGGGTATGTTAAGGATATGGTGTTTCGTCCACCTCTCCCAGCCACCATTGATGATTTGAAACGAGAAATAACAGCAGCTATCCAAACTGTTACGCCTGATATGCTACAGAGAGTGTGGAACGAGTTGGAGTATCGGGTTAATATTGCTCGAGTGTCTGGAGGGGGCCATATTGAACATCTCTGAACTTGTTTTTGAGTGAAAAAAAAACCTTTTTAAATACTCTTTGTAATGATGTATAACAGAAGGTTATATTATGTTTCTTTCATTAAATACACATTTTTAAAGTTGTGGTATTCTTTTTGAATCACCCTGTACTATTACGAGATTACTGCTGAACTTTTTGTGTACGTCACATAGCATCGGTTTTACAAAGAGCGCTCTACGGCATTGGCCCCTTTCATAGTTTGCTTTTAACGGTAACCTCTCGCGTAGCTCCTAGTCCTGAGCGACTGCAAAAAGCGCAGGTAAGTCCTGTATATAAAAAGGGTAAAAGAATGGGTCCGCAAAATTATAGACTAACATCCATAACATCGATTTGCAGTGGAATTCTAAGAAATATTCGACGTCGACCGAAAAGCTTATGTTCACGAAACAGCAAGGTTTTAGAAAGCGCCGTTCGTATGAAACCCAGCTTGTCCTTTTCTCACATGATACCTGTGGATGAAGGACAACAGGCAAATTCCATATTTCTAGATTTCCGAAAATCATTTGACAGGGTGCCCCGCTGCAGACTGTTAACGAAGGTACAACCATGTGGAATAGGTTCCCAGATGTGAGTGACTTGAAGACTTCTTAAGTAACAGAAACTAATATTTTGTCCTCGGTGGTGAGCGTTCATCAGCGACAAGGGCATCGATAGGTAGGACCCCCCGGGAAGTGTGATAGGATCACTATTATTTTCTGTATACATAAATAATTTATCGGACAGGGCGGGGAGCAGTGTGCTGCTGTTTTCTGATGATTCTGTGGTGTACGGGAGGATGTTGAAGATGACTGACTGTAGGATGATACAAGGTGGCTTAGACAAAATTTCTAGTTGGTGTGATGAATGGCAGCTGCCTCGGAATGTAGAAAAATGTAAATTAAAGTTGATGTGTAGGAAAAACTAACCCGTAGTGTTCGGGTACATCATTAGTAGTGTTCTGCCTGACACAGTCACGTCATTGAAATATTTCGGAATAACGTTGCAAAGCGGTATGAACTGGAACGAGGATTGTAAGGATTGTGGTCGGGAAGGTGAATGGTCGATTTCGGTTTATTGGGAGAATTTTGTGAAAGTGCGGTTCATCTGTAAAGGAGACCATATATAAGACGCTAGTGCGACCTATTCTTGAGGACTGCTCGAGTGTTTGGGATCCGCACCAGGTCGGATTAAAGGTAGACTTCGAAGCAATTCAGAGGCGGGCGGGCTACTAGATTTGTTACTGGTAGGTTCGAATAACATGCAAGTGTTACGGAGATGCTACGGGTACTAAACTGACAATCCCTGGAGGGAAAGCGGCGTTCTTTCCGAGGAACACTATTCAGAAAATTTAGAGAACGGGCGTTTGAAGCTGACTGCAGAACGACCATCTGCCACCAAGACACATTTCGCACAAAAGTCCAAGAAGATAAGATACGAGAAATTAGGGCTCATACAGAGCCATGTACATATTCGTTTTTCCCTTGCCATATCTGCGAGTGGAACAGGAGAGGATACGATTTTCGTGGTACAGAGTACCCTCCGCCACGCACCTTACTGTAGCTTTCGGATTATGTATGTAGATACAGATGTAGATGTCCTTAGGGTTTATACTAAGAAGCGATGTGAAATGGGATGTTCACGCGAATGCGGTACTAGGGAAGACGAATGTACGACTTAGATTTGTTGGAAGGGTTTTCTGGAAGAGTAAGCATCTGTTAAGGAAATCGGATACTATACATCAGTGCGAGCAATTCTAGAGTATTGTTCCAGTGCTTGGACTCCTTATCAAGTAGACATGGCATTAGACGGCGAACAAATTTAAAGATGCGCTGCTGTGTTGGTATCGGGGCTGTATACCCGTTACAAATGTTTAAAATAGGAATGCTCGAGATTCTTAAATGGGTGTATTCGGAAGAAAGACGACGTAGTTTCCGCAAAATACTTCTTAGTAAATTTAGAAGACCGGTATGCGAGGAAGATCGTGGGACGGTTCTGCGCCCATCGTATCTCGCGTCGCAGTTATGAATATGAGAGCAGAATAGGCCGCGTACAGAATCATACAAGTAGTTAGTACAGTAATAGAATAGTATAGAAAATCGATAAAACAAATGCGAAGTAACGTACACGACGCAAGGTACAGTGGCTTCTGTAGTACAAATATGAAGGTCGACCTAAAGAGCAACAAAGAATTAGTAAATCATATTTTCATGAAAATGAACTCTCCCTAAATTTTGAAAAACACATTCAGTTCTGTACAACAAATAGTCACACTAGCAATTGATGTAGCACATGGGCAGGAATCAGTAAATAGGTAGAATGATCCAAATTTTTGGGAGTTCATAGTGATGAAAACTGGAACCGGAAGGACCATATTACTGAACTTCTCAAACAATTAAGTTAACCTACTTTTGCTCTTCGTATAATTGCTTATCTCGGAAACAAATACATCAGCCTCCGGAGATATTTTGCAAATTTCCACTCAATAATGTCTTAGAGAATAATTTTCTGGGGAAACTCGTCACTTAGAAACGAAGTATTGACTGCACAAAAGTGAACAGTAAAAAATAATATGCGGTTTTCACCCACGGACGTCATTTAGGTGTCTCTTCAGGGAGCTAGGCATTTTAACTGCGCCGTCACAATACATATATTCGCTAATGAAATTCATTATAAATAATCCATCACAATTTCAGAAGATCAGTGTTGTTCATACCTACAACACTAGAGGAAGAAATGGCTTTTGTTACCCATTATTAAAGCTGTCATTGGCTCAGAAAGAAATTCAATGTGCAGTAACAAAAATTTTTGGATCATCTACCCAATAACATAAAAGTCTGATAAGTAGCGAAGCAAGTTTTAAATCTAATTTAAAATCATTTCTCCAGGACAACTCCTTCTATTCCATTGACGAATTTTTGCTTCAAAACTGATTGTCGAAAAAAGCGTAGTTGCATGAGTTGGTCTAAAATTAATATCATGTCCACTAATGTTAACACTGATCATGTATACATATCTTGTAAGCTGACTCGTTCCACGTCATTTCGACAAAATAATCATTCAAATGATCTATGGGACATGTAAGTAGACCTACGCAATGACTGGCACGCTGCTGACGTCACTCAAATGTTGTCAGACAGCTCTCAAATCTGCAGGAGCGGGTCTTCAACCTCATTCGGTGGCTGAATTAGTGGTTTTCGCTTTATTTAACAACGATAGCTGTGTAGTCTAATTTGAGCCCTCCTTGTTCGCTGACAATGTATGGATGACGTCACGATGCTACGGCCGTTGCCAAGATACAGTTCAGCTGTTCTCGCTGATTTTGACACACGAGTGTTCAGAGTATTCGTTTTTCCACGAAGCAGCAAATGCCACAAAATTTGAACACTTTCCTCCATAGCAGCTGGCAGCCTTTTCTGCACCAAGAGACAAAACGTAAGCCAGAAGTATGCCTGAAGACCACTGTTTAATTCTAAAAACGTGTTTTTCGGCTTTGGATCAAATCTCTGCTAAGAATAATCAAAACGTGACCACAAAAGCTGTTGTGAATGCAACTGGACCAGTGTCGTAATGTTAATGGCCGCTGAGACGACACTTCTCGGTGCGTATTCTGAACTGCATTTTTTTGGTAGCTTTACTTGATCATTATACGGTTGGTTTAGAGAGAATTTAATTTTTTTCGATCTCTGCTGCGTCGTGAGAAAATATTATCTGTTCTGTATTGTCATGAATTCTAGTATTTTGTCATTTAATAGTTCTTCTTATTGCGAAATATGGAAGAAATCGTGGTTATTGTTACTACGCCAGATATCGAAGCTAGTTTTGAAGAGAGCGGGGTTGTTGAAAGTGAAATTCTTCGCTTGCTTTTCACTATGGTAAAACTGGCTGACGAACTCGGGGATCCTAGCACAAGAATTTTATGTTCAGTTTTGTAGTGTTGAAGCCTTTTTTTTTCAAACATCACAGTTACCTTGATTTGTTGTGTGAGAAGCTATGACGCAACACTCAGCTGCCACTGGTAAATACTGCTGAATGTCCTTCAGTTGAAACCAAACGTCTAGACAGTGCATTGACTTTCCTTGAGCGGTACCACAACGACGGTGTCTTCGCAAATGAAACTTGTTCCGAGAAGGGACAGGAGCGACGAATTGCAGTGGTACTGTAGGAAGGAGCTGTACCATACGTGGCGTTTGAGCGTGCAGCAAAGCACTTGTTTGCTGGCAGTAGACCTTCTGTCGGAGATACGAGGCCTGTTTTTTAAGTAAGTAAAAGAAACTGCAAGAAATGGTCTTCGCAGGTGTTTCTTCAAGTGCAGGAACAGATGGTAGTCACTGGTCGCAAGATCGGGGCTGTACAGAGGATGATCTAGAGTTTCCTATTGGAAAGATGTGATGAGATCTTTGGTCTGATTCTCCGCATGCGGACCGGCATTATCTTGCAGCAAAACGATGCCCTTGGTCAACTTCCATGGACTGTTGCTTTGATTCTGGTGTGAAGTAGGCCACCCATGTTTCATCGCCACTGGTAAATACTGCTGAATGTCCTTCAGTTGAAATAGTTGCTTGCATAGTTGTATTTGTGAGGGTTTTGAACCACCCTGCTTAGAAGCATTTGAGTTTTTGGTTAAAGCGTACTTACGGTATCGGCGATTTTTGCGTGAGCTGTAGATGTTGCTAACGGCGTGATGGATCACAGGAAGTGGAGATGACCAATCATGAGTGAGATGTTGACAGCAAATGAGAATGTGGTTCTTCATTTCTTTCGTTTGGGTTTTAAAATTTATATTGTTTATAATTAGCACTAAGCTATTAGATTTCACGCTAACCAAAACTTTTTGGGTTGTCATATATTCTGTCATTTATTTGGATGTCGTGGTAGTATCCAGTAGCTAATGATAAGCGCTGAATATAATTATTTTTTACCGGAAGATGCTATTTTATTAGCGTTGTTCTCCGTATGTTTCGAGATGTAAGAGTAGAGTATTACGTACGGTAACTTGTTTATTATAGATTTGAGAGAAGTACTAACGTATTTCTCGGTGTGTTCTTTATTTGTCGGCGTTTGTTAGGAATTTTGTTCGCAACTCATAGGGAATTGATTTAAGTTGCGTGGGGAAACAGTAAACTGGTGTTTCAAACAGGGCCTGGCCGGTAAAAAAAGAACAGCGTCTTCAAGAGGATGACAAAGTCAAAACAGTGGTGATGCAGTGGTTAACAAGTCAGGCCGCAGACTTCTATGAGGAGGGTATTCAAAAACTGGTACAACGTTATGACAAGTGCCTCAATATTGACGGAAATTATGTAGAAAAGTAGATTAAGGTATAGGTTTTCGTGTAAAAATAAAATTATTGAGATATCTTAGCACGTCTTTTCTTAATTTCAAAACGGTTCTTACTTAAAAAAACACGCCCCGTATTTTGAAGATGAAATGTCTGTGGATCAACAAATGTCCCAAAACTTTTAACCTGTTCTGAATCGCATCGGCCGAGACAGGCCGTCGGCGGCTTGAGGAGCTTTTGCCGAGGAGTCTCCATCTTGGAATATATTCTGAAAGGTGATATGGGTGCTTACGAAAAGCGGAGATCGATGTACCTAAATTTGACAAGCGGAAGTTTCATGTTGGGCAACAAGGAGTTGGGAGAACGGTTTTTGGAGGAGTGGAGAGACAAGCGTATTGAGTCTCTCTCTCTTTTTTTTTTAAGTAGTGCGCAGAAGAAAAAAAGCGTATACTTCCTAGCACGCTGAAAAAAATACGTTCTCCTTGCAAGTCCTGTGATACCAGATTGTTTTAGTTCGTACAACTGCCTTGACGATGATGATTCAGTTCATTTCTCGGTAAACCACCGTTTGCATTACACAAACTCAGACAGAGGTACCTACATCAACAGCACTGAGGGTACCTAGTCTGCAATAAATCGTTCATTTCACAGTCCCAATAAATGAAAACTCTCTTTTGATCACTATTTATTTGAATATACGTACAGGAGGCGGTGGAACCACGACCATGGTTGGTTTCTGAGTTTTCTTGAAGCTGTAAAAGGAGTTTACAACTTACAATGAAGCTGAGTGGTTCTTTCGATTTCCTGTTGTGTTATTGTTACTTCAGTTGCAACATACACACGTTTTTCATTTCCGCTCAAGGAGTGACGGAACAGTTACAACGGTTAGTAAAAATCTGTTGTTTGTGTCATTTCCCTTTTTCTTATTTATTCCTTGCTGCAGAGTAATATTTCTTAACAGTAAGAGTTACGTGTTTTCGGATATATCACGAACTGAAACATATTTACTTCCTATGTCTGGTTAAGCTGGAACCTAATAACAGAGCTTAAATTGCTGTGAATGAAACTAACGGTATTCATATTTACGTCAAAGTGAATTTACGGTCTCGAATATTATTACATCACGGAAAGAACGGCTAGAATGCAGATTTGTTTACGAAGCGAAACATACTGGGATACATGAGTAATTGGGACAAAAAATAATGGAAAGGAAACGCAACGGGATTGACATATGAAGGAAATAATGACTTCCAGCTGCACAGGGAACTGTCATTCTGTCATTCGGGAGGACGACGGCTCAAAACCGCGTCCGACCATCCTGATTTAGGTTTTCCGTGATTTCCCTAAATCTCTTCAGGCAAATGCCGGGATGGTTCCTTTAAAAGCGCACGGCCGATTTCCTTCCCCATCCTTCCCTAATCCGATGGGACCGATGACCTCGCTGTTTGGTCGCATCCCCCAAACCAACCAACCAACACGAACCTCGGAAATGCAACGGCGAGAACTGAAAAATTGTGCCGGAGCGGGACTTGAAACCATATGCAGCGCTTTTCTAGAACCGTTATCTTTAGATAACCGGCCATACAGCTACCCCGCCAATTACCCCCTACACTAAGACTTATGAGTCTTGCAGGAGTTCGGACGTTGGTTGTACAGACGCACTGAAACTTTTTCATCAAACAGCCGTCACGACCATAGAATTACAGGTATGAGGATGCCGAGTCTCACTGGCTAACTGCATCTGACTCCTGATGAGCCATCCTTATTTCCCGTGATTCGTCACACTGTTACCAACGTCTACAGATGACGCATAAACCACCGACACCCTAACTGCACTTTTAACGAGCCTTTTTTAGCTAAGTACTAAACCGACTACGATAGTTTACTCTACCAATACGGCAATTGGTTACGTGATCTGAATGAAATGTATCATAAGATTTACTCTATAGCTAAACTCATACATCGCAATCTCCATTGGAGCTATATAGCTAAATTGGCCGAAGTTATTAGGTGTCATTTGGCTGCGCTGTATCAATTGTTAGCGGTGTATATATTCCAGCTCAATTTTCGGCTCTCAGAATTTACCCGAGCGTAGTTAGCTAGAGAGCGTTTATTATTGGCTTCAGGGTTGAGATTTTAACCTGTCTCCCGGATCAAATCGAGGCTGAGGAACTTAATTTACATAGATTTTACAAGCGTAGCAGTTCAGAGATTTATCCGGGTCCACCAGTAAACGTTTCTGATTCTACATCTACATCTACATCTATACTCCGCGAGCCACCTTACGGTGTGTGGCGGAGGGTACTTATTGTACCACTATCTGATCCCCCCTTCCCTGTTCCATTCACGAATTGTGCGTGGGAAGAACGACTGCTTGTAAGTCTCCGTATTTGCTCTAATTTCTCGGATCTTTTCGTTGTGATCATTACGCGAGATATATGTGGGCGGTAGTAATATGTTGCCCATCTCTTCCCGGAATGTGCTCTCTCGTAATTTCGATAATAAACCTCTCCGTATTGCGTAACGCCTTTCTTGAAGTGTCCGCCACTGGAGCTTGTTCAGCATCTCCGTAACGCTCTCGCGCTGACTAAATGTCCCCATGACGAATCGCGCTGCTTTTCGCTGGATCATGTCTATCTCTTCTATTAATCCAACCTGGTAAGGGTCCCATACTGATGAGCAATACTCAAGAATCGGACGAACAAGCGTTTTGTAAGCTACTTCTTTCGTCGATGAGTCACATTTTCTTAGAATTCTTCCTATGAATCTCAACCTGGCGCCTGCTTTTCCCACTATTTGTTTTATGTGATCATTCCACTTCAGATCGCTCCGGATAGTAACTCCTAAGTATTTTACGGTCGTTACCGCTTCCAATGATTTACCACCTATGGCATAATCGTACTGGAATGGATTTCTGCCCCTATGTATGCGCATTATATTACATTTATTTACGTTTAGGGAAAGCTGCCAGCTGTCGCACCATGCATGAATCCTCTGCAGGTCTTCCTGGAGTACGTACGAGTCTTCTGATGTTGCTACTTTCTTGTAGACAACCGTGTCATCTGCAAATAGCCTCACGGAGCTACCGATGTTGTCAACTAAGTCATTTATGTATATTGTAAACAATAAAGGTCCTATCACGCTTCCTTGCGGTACTCCCGAAATTACCTCTACATCTGCAGATTTTGAACCGTTAAGAATGACATGTTGTGTTCTTTCTTCTAGGAAATCCTGAATCCAATCACAAACCTGGTCCGATATTCCGTAAGCTCGTATTTTTTTCACTAAACGTAAGTGCGGAACCGTATCAAATGCCTTCCTGAAGTCCAGGAATACGGCATCAATCTGCTCGCCAGTGTCTACGGCACTGTGAATTTCTTGGGCAAATAGGGCGAGCTGAGTTTCACATGATCTCTGTTTGCGGAATCCATGTTGGTTATGATGAAGGAGATTTGTTTTATCTAAGAACGTCATAATACGAGAACACAAAACATGTTCCATTATTCTACAACAGATTGACGTAAGCGAAATAGGCCTATAATTATTCGCATCTGATTTATGACCCTTCTTGAAAATGGGAACGACCTGCGCTTTCTTCCAGTCGCTAGGTACTTTACGTTCTTCCAGCGATCTACGATAAATTGCTGATAGAAAGGGGGAAAGTTCTTTAGCATAATCACTGTAGAATCTTAAGGGTATCTCGTCTGGTCCGGATGCTTTTCCGCTACTAAGTGATAGCAGTTGTTTTTCAATTCCGATATCGTTTATTTCAATATTTTCCATTTTGGCGTCCGTGCGACGGCTGAAGTCAGGGACCGTGTTACGATTTTCCGCAGTGAAACAGTTTCGGAACACTGAATTCAGTATTTCTGCCTTTCTTCGGTCGTCCTCTGTTTCGGTGCCATCGTGGTCAACGAGTGACTGAATAGGGGATTTAGATCCGCTTACCGATTTTACATATGACCAAAACTTTTTAGGGTTCTTGTTTAGATTGTTTTCCAATGTTTTATGTTCGAATTCGTTGAATGCTTCTCTCATTGCTCTCTTTACGCTCTTTTTCGCTTCGTTCAGCTTTTCCTTATCAGCTATGATTCGACTACTCTTAAACCTATGATGAAGCTTTCTTTGTTTCCGTAGTACCTTTCGTACATGATTGTTATACCACGGTGGATCTTTCCCCTCGCTTTGGACCTTAGTCGGTACGAACTTATCTAAGGCGTACTGGACGATGTTTCTGAATTTTTTCCATTTTTGTTCCACATCCTCTTCCTCAAAAATGAACGTTTGATGGTGGTCACTCAGATATTCTGCGATTTGTGCCCTATCACTCTTGTTAAGCAAATATATTTTCCTTCCTTTCTTGGCATTTCTTATTACACTTGTAGTCATTGATGCAACCACTGACTTATGATCACTGATACCCTCTTCTACATTCACGGAGTCGAAAAGTTCCGGTCTATTTGTTGCTATGAGGTCTAAAACGTTAGCTTCACGAGTTGGTTCTCTAACTATCTGCTCGAAGTAATTCTCGGACAAGGCAGTCAGGATAATGTCACAAGAGTCTCTGTCCCTGGCTCCAGTTCTGATTGTGTGACTATCCCATTCTATACCTGGTAGATTGAAGTCTCCCCCTATTACAATAGTATGATCACGAAACTTCTTCACGACGTTCTGCAGGTTCTCTCTGAGGCGCTCAACTACTACGGTTGCTGATGCAGGTGGTCTATAGAAGCATCCGACTATCATATCTGACCCACCTTTGATACTTAGCTTAATCCAGATTATTTCACATTCGCATTCGCTAATAACTTCACTGGATATTATTGAATTCTTTACTGCTATAAATACTCCTCCACCATTGGCGTTTATCCTATCCTTGCGGTATATATTCCATTCTGTGTCTAGGATTTCGTTACTGTTCACTTCCGGTTTTAACCAACTTTCCGTTCCTAATACTATATGCGCACTATTTCCTTCAATAAGAGATACTAATTCAGGAACCTTGCCCTGGATACTCCTGCAGTTTACCAATATTACGTTAACTTTTCCTGTTTTTGGTCTCTGAGGACGGACGTTCTTTATCAACGATGATAATGTCCTCTCTGGTAAGCCGTCAGGTATTTTATCGTTTCGCCCAAGGGGGGGTCCCTCTAACCTAAAAAAACCCCGTGTGCACGCCACACGTACTCTGCTACCCTAGTAGCTGCTTCCGGTGTGTAGTGCACGCCTGACCTGTCTAGGGGGCCCTACAGTTCTCCACCCAATAACGGAGGTCGATGAATTTGCAACCATTATAGTCGCAGAGTCGTCTGAGCCTCTGGTTTAGACCCTCCACACGGCTCCAAACCAGCCGTGGGAGAGACATGTCGGATAGTTGGCCTCGCGCGCCCCACATCACAAAGAGTTTGTGGATTTTGAGAGGTGCAGCGACTGAGAGGTCGCACCACGCCACGGAAGCCCTGAGGACTGACGAAACGGACTATGCAAATACTTGATGGGTGGCAGGAGGTGGAGATTATGTGTACCTCACAATAACCTACACGAAAATGTGGCGAGTCACGACATTTTCCAGAATATGTACATGTACAAAGTCTATATTCACAGACAGTGGGGAGACTATAGGATGGTCACAAAAAATGAAACTATAAATTTTTAATACGGAACTCATCACAAGCTGACAATTTCCAGGAAAATGAGAGTAGCGTAGTTTCAGCTTTCCTTTGTGATGTCAATGGGTTTCAGTTGAGTAAAACAGTGATTCTTAATACAAAAAACTCGTAGATTTCCGTCAAATGGACAGAATCGGTCCTAAATACCAGATTCAGATCTCATTTTCCTTCTGAATACACGACATAGGTATTAAGTCAGCTATGATTACTGTCAACGGAACAACGGGGTGGAGTAGATAAAACTGATCCAGAAAATATTTTAGACTGTCGCTGCATTGACCCATGTTAATGAATAAGGGAAGTGCCCATCACAGGAAGTGCTGGAAACTGTGATTTCGATCCTCCAATACGTTGCTGTCACATGTCTGCACATGTGTGTCTCCCATGCTCTGACCCAAGTACTTCACATTTACATTTCATTTGAGTGATTAAGAGGAGCATAGGTGTTTACTGACCAGCTGAATGTAAAAAGAAATGGTGCTCACGATAAAACAGCGCGTGTTCTTTGTCGCGTGTTATACGAAGCACAATGCGTGGAAAACTTGGGCAGAATTTCTTTAAAGTCAGTACCACCATTAGACTGTTGTTTATCTACATTGTTACATTTGCACTTACACAATCATGATTTCGGCTTCAAAGTGCCATTATCAAGTGTTTTAATTGCCTAAGATGGGATACTATCGTATTAAAATACACTGTTAGACACATTGTCTAAGAGTCAGTTGTCATTCAGTCAAGATGGTAGACTCAGTGATGAAACAAAGTAGTAGGCTCTGCCAGAAATAGCGACTCTTAAGACACTTAAAACACTTGATAATGGCACTTTGAAGCCGAGATCATGATTTTGTAAGTGTAAATGTAACACTGTAAATAAACAACAGTCTAATGGCGGTACTGACTTTAAAGAAATATATTATGAGTGTGGCACCGCATTATGAAAAAATTATTGTGCAGAATTCTTTGCTGCAAGTGTTTTTAAAAAACCTCCGGAAAAGTCTGTGGTGCAAAATGGCGTGGAACGGGCTTTGTAGCCAATGAAAAACGCACTTACGCAAAAAGTGTTCGAACACCAGAAAACATTACACGAGCTTTATTGTAAATACAGAAAGACAATTACTGAACTATATGAAATAAAATCACTATAACTTCTGAACGGTTTGCGTTAGGACGTTCAAACTGCACGGCTGGCCGCGGGGCACGATGGGAACTAGTATGCGCAGTATGATTTGGTTTAGTGACGAAGCACACTTTCATTTGGATGTGTTCGTCAATAAGCAAAATTTGCGCATTTGGGGGACTGAGAATCCATATTTCGCGATCGAGAAGTCTCTTCACCCTCAACGGGTGACTGTGTGGTGTACAGTGTCCAGTCATGGAATAATTGGTTCGATATTCCTTGATGGCACAGTGACAACCGAACTGTACGTGAAGGTTTTGGAAGGTGATTTCATTCCAATAGTCCAAAGTGACCCTGAATTCGACAATATGTGGTTCATGCAAGATGGAGCTCGAGCCCATTGAAGCAGGAGAGTGTTTGATGTCCTGGGGGGGGGGGGGGGGGGGGGGACCTCATTACGGCTCTGGGGTACCCAGAGGTCATCGACATGGGCCTCGATTGGCCGCCATATTCTCCGGATCGGACACATGCGACTCCTTTCTGTGCGGCTATATTAAAGACAAGGTGTACAGCAATAACCCCAAAACCATTGCTAAGCTAAAAACAGCCATTCAGGAGGTCATCGACAGCATCGATGTTGTGATACTTCAGCGGGTCATGCAAAATTTCGCTATTTGTCTGCGCCACACATCGCCAATGATCGCAGGCATATCGAACATGTCATAACCTAAATCCGAATATCTGTAGTGACGTTTACATGTTGAATAAAGTGTGTGCACGCCATAGTTTGTAAGTAATTTACGTCTTTTTCGTATAGTTCAATAATTTATCACCATGTATAGACAGCCAGAAGAAAAAAAAATCAATACCCTTAAGGTTCAAATGGCTCTGAGCACTATGGGACTTAACTTCTGAGGTCATCAGTCCCATAGAACTTAGAACTACTTAATCCTAACTAACCTCAGACATCACACACA
The DNA here is from genome assembly GCF_023864275.1 of Schistocerca cancellata. Taxonomy (NCBI): domain Eukaryota; kingdom Metazoa; phylum Arthropoda; class Insecta; order Orthoptera; family Acrididae; genus Schistocerca; species Schistocerca cancellata. The sequence continues at coordinate 561,747,756 of NC_064631.1, forward strand.
TCCATGCCCGAGGGAGGATTCGAACCTGCGACCGTAGCGGTCGCGCGGTTCCAGATTGTAGCGGCTAGAACCTCTCGGTCACCCGGGCCGGCTCCCTCAAGGACAAGGCCATTTTATTGATAAGTAAAGCGACAGATAGTTTATCATCGTACGTGTATATAATAAATTCAGATCAAGTGAAACACGAAAATCACAATGAAGAGTGCTTAAACAGTAGCATTGGTACACAGTGTACCTCTCTCCGGCGGCAACGCAGATGTGTATTTTCGCATGCAGACGATTATAAAGGTGCCGAATGGCATCTTGCGATAGAGTGTTCCAAGCATCTTGCACCTTTTGTTACAATTCAGTAATGGTTCTTACAGGCCATCGAGAACGAATAAGTTCCCGTTTCATCATGTCCCATACCTATTCAGTTGGTGAGACGTTTCGTGATGTCGCTGTCCAGGGCAATTGTACACCACAAGAGCACGTTGCGTCGCACGCAGCCGTATGTGGGCGTGTATTGTCCAGCTGAAAAAAGCACATCACCTTGTAAGGGGTTCACCACCCTGCTGGAGGAAATGTAGTCTCGATGTATTGCTCACTTGCCAGAACGATAATTCACAGGTGCTGCCTGAGACACAAAATATCTTTGCCCCTGTTAAAAGAGAGCTGCAATAGAGTCGCAGGTCAGAGCAGTCTCTGCGGCAGTTGCAGTCGCTCGCTGCTACAGTGTAGTTGTTGTTTGTCGCTGGTACAGCGCAGTATATGGAACTGAATAATAATTGTGATCAGCTGCAGAGCTAAATGATACCATGGAATAAGATGATGATGCACAAATGAGTAATTGTTAATATAATGAAAAATCAACAGTGTAATTAAGCCAACCATCTATTGTAAGGTGAATTTTATTGTTTTTAATTGGCATGCTCGTAGTTAAGTCACTTGTCCGAGGTGTTAATATGAATTTGTTTCAATCTTTTCTTTTGTGGCTAGTCAGCACCAGTTGGCCCAGATTTGTAATATATTCAGTTTTCCCGTGTAATGGATTGTAAATCTTTATCAATAACGTAAAAATTTTTAGAATATAATTGTTTTTACCAGTCAACTATAAAAGTATAATTTCCCCTTAAGTCATTGCCAGTCTCGATCTAGTCATTTATATAAATTAAAATATTCCAGAATTTTTGTCAGATCATAGTTATGTGGTCTTTAGTATACAGACGACCAGCTGCGCAGCTGTGTCACTAAGCAAAGTCAATTTTTCTAGTAATTCAGATCTCAGACAAAATGTTATCCAGTATTAGTAGATAGGCCAGCATTGCACTAAGCTGTGCCATTTACGAGCAGATATATAGACAGTGTTATCCGGTGACAACATTACGAGGTAAGAATTTTTCAGTCCATTTCTCACGGACAGATTGATTTACAGGGCCATGGCGTAGCGCTTCTTACGTCAAAATTTTCAGTTTCTCATGAGTTAAGATTTATCAGTTTTCATACGTCAGAATTTAATTATTCAAATTTAATTATTTTTATTTTTTGTTTTCTTTTCGGGAAGGTTACACATAATTATTATTTTTTATTTATACGGCAAGTTTACAACCTTCCTATCGAAGAAATGGCAGTAGCATGGGGATAACAGTCTGTGCATTGTATTGGGCACTGGTTTCTTTACACTGCAGGAGCACTGAATGTGGCAGCGAGTTGCAACTAATGGCCACGCACACCATGAAGCCTAGTGTGGGACTTGCGTGTGGTGGGCGAATGCACTCTGGCATAGGCAGCTCACCAGGTCTACGTCAGCCACGTGTACGCCCGTCACTCGCACAGAGACGGAACTTACTCTCATCACTGAGGACAAGAGAGAGCCATTGCACTCTCCAGTCAACTCTTTCATAACACGAGAATGGCCATGCTTGGCGCCGTTGTGGGGTTAGTGGTAGCCTGGCCAGAGGTACAGGTTGTAGTGTCTTGTACCGTAATGAAGCAAGGGACAGGATGTTGTTATGCTTGGTCGGTATCATCTGTCTACAACACAAATGCACCCATGGGTTAACACGGTTCTTTATTTACATGAACACGAAATTGTTACTTAAGTTGAATGGAGTCCGTGTGTTGTGGGGCAAGCTCCTCAGTAATAGTCATCTTGCAGACAATATAGGTAATCTTGCTATAACAAACTTAGTCGCACTGCTGGGAATGTACAAGTCCCACTATGCGAAGAACTGACAGACGTCAAACTGGAGTGTGAGTTAGTGAGTCAGATGGTTCAAATGGCTCTAGGCACTATGGGACTTAACATCTGAGGTCATCAGTCCCGTAGACGTAGGACTACTTAAACCTAACTAATCTAAGGACGTCACACACATCCATGCCCGAGGCAGGATTCGAATCTGCGTCCGTAGCAGCAGCGCGGTTCCGGACTGAAGCACCTAGAACCGCTCGGTCACAACGGCCGGCAGTTAGAGTCGAGTGAGGCCCTCCGGTCAGCAGTGGAGGCCTAAATACTTGTTGTCGAGAGTGCGTTGGTGGCGTGTTGCTAGTCGGCGTGTCTCTGGCCTCTCTCGTGATAGGCATGCTTGATCCTGCGCCTACTATCGATCTTTGCACTACATCTTTGCTGACCGGTGTGCTGATGACAGCTTACGCCAGCACACAGATGATCTTTGATGCAAGCAGTCGGTTCCCAATGGTCCCTGACGACACAGCAGGTGCAACACGTTACAGGTTTTGTCCGAGCATGATGTTCGGTCGGACCCCACTGCTCACATAATGAGTCAATCTTAACGGGCATCTGAACTACACGAGCGACCAGAACGTGGTCTTCGGGAGCGGGAATGTTCCAAAGACCACTGCTGAAACCAGTGACACACCACCTATACAATGTGCTTGACATATGCATCAGTCTTACTATATGTCCATCCAGCTTCCAGCGGGTCACAATGCGAATGCATTTAAATAGCTGAAGCTGTTCAACAGCATTAGGTACTCATCGATCGAGCATGGCTGTTCCCTGCAATGAACGTTGCAAACAGAATATCAAGAGAGTAACTGTTCTCGAAAGAACAGATACCATTGATGACCGTGCAGCTTCTCTTGAATAAATGATAATTAATTGAAACCCTCTGCTGCCATGAGGTGTTGTTGGTATACCTGGATGGGGACAGATGAAAATGTGTGCCCCGACCAGGACTCGAACCTGGGATCTCCTGCTTACATGGCAGACGCTCTATCCATTTGAGCCACCGAGGACACAGATGAATAGCGTGACTGCAGGGACTTATCCCTTGCACGCTTCCCGTGAGACCCACATTTCCCACTGTCCACGATCAACAGTTGTAGAAAGTAAGTTCCGATCGTTTGCGAAATGGAAACCACAGTGAAAACCAGAAACGCTTTATTTGCAACAGTTAGGTAACCTTCCACCTACTTCTTTACATAGTCGCCGCTCTAAATTCGAGTTTTGTCGTAGTGTTGTATCAACTTTCCATCATAGAAAGCAGCCGCCTGTGCTTTCATCCAGTTATCTGCACTGGTCTGCAGCTCGTTGTCTTCATAGCCAGCGGTTCTTATGAGCAGAGATGAGACTCAGGGAGAGCCAATTCGGACTGTATGGTAGGTGATCAGACACTTCTCATCGGAAACGCTGCAGGAGCGTCTTCATTGCCCCTGCAGTGTGGGACCGAGAATTGGCATGAAGAAGGAACTGCTCGACAGTTGTGTTAGGTGGCTTGCATGACACAGGCGAAATCTCTAAACAGGCCCTCATACTAGGCGGTAGACGCTATTCCCTTCGCATCTTTACGTGCTCACTGTTCACTCAAAACTGAAAAGAGCGACGCGACACGATCGACGGGCATACTAGAGACACTGCCTAACACATCTGTGCAAAGCTTTACCGAATTTTCCCAGTGGTTTCCTTTTCGCGACCGATCAGAACTTACCTTCTGGACAACCCTCGTATACAGTTCCTAAAACAAGTGCAATAATACAGCTGAGCCTTCCATCCAGGTCGCTGGTCTTGAAGTTTCTGTAGAAGTCGTAGAACTGGCTAGTCTTCAGCTGGGCCACAGCCAGTCGGGTGCAGCCCTTACGTTCTCTTCGCGTAGAGGGCGCCGTCGGGTTGCCGTCCTAGAGTAGAGATGGGGGATCCGCTCTTGAACTAATGCATAGAGTTGAATCTTTCAAAGGAGTGAACAATCAGTGATTCAGAAAAAAAGAACGGTAGCTCCAAACGTTTCCCACGGCAGAGAGAGAGAGAGAGAGAGAGAGAGAGAGAGAGAGAGAGAGAGAGAGAGACGGAGCATATCAGCAGCGCCTCTGCTGGTCAGAGCACAGTGCACGCCACACAACACAGCCAGCGCCGGCCTCTGTCCTGCTTCTACCTTGGCTGCCTGCATTGTGCAGTGCCCCATTGGATTTTGTGTTTCACATATGCCGTCCCGTCTCTGTGCGTCGTCTGCCGCTTGCAGTGTCTGGCGCAGCTTAACTTCGCATCGCACTCTGTCGGCGATCGTTTCAGTCGCACGTCCTGCCCTCTGGGCAGTTGATGCGAGCAACAGGATAGAGAGCCACCTAGCAGATAACATAGGAACTACTTGCAACAACCTGCTCGCAAGGGAACGGACGATTTGTCTCGGAACGGGTGAGTTCACCGCTCCCCCCACCCTCGGAACTCGCCTGCTCAACGCTCACCCCACCGTCTCGACTCTAGCCAGAGCGTTGAGCAAAGCGACTCAGGTGTCACTCTGGTCTCTGCGGTCTCAGCTCACGCAGTAATACAGCTCGCGGCTCGACCTGCTCGACTCAGCGCCTCTGCATCGGAGTTTGTCCCTACTGGATATTGTTCTTCGTAGTAATACCGCTATGTATATTACATTATTATGTTATGTATACATCAATTGTTTTTATTTTATTTTTATTTGTTTAAACTGATTAGATTAGGTTCCTGATGACTCCTCTTACTATAGGATTTTTATTATGGACACTCGAATTTACGCTTTAACTACGAGCGAACCGATAAACGTATCGCAAAATGTGATACACCAATATTTTCCTTGTTTTATTCTGCGTAAGGCTATATGCAGCACTTCCGTTTTACAGTCAAATTTATATATTTTTTTCTTATTCTGGTACGGATTTTGCGATTTTAGGCGTCTTCGGAAGGAAACGTTCACTTTAAAAATATATGGCTTGCGATGTATTTGTATGAGGTTAATGAAATTTTAATACATTATAGCCAAATATATTGTTAATGTAAATCTCAAGTTACAACATTTTCCGATCACCCAGAAAACCACGATAGTGCAAAATAAATCAATAATCAAAAACTTTGTCATATCGTGGATATTTCAATAACCAATACAAAATTCTTACTCATTATCTGTGTTACTTCAAAATAGGATCAAATAAGATCAAAATACAGGTATAGTACTGGAATAAACCAAGTTTAAAGGGCAATGTGCCTTCCATTTATTTTCTGTTGTAAATGAGTGGTGAGTCATGAAAAAGAGCTAATTCATTTCAGGGAGTGAACAGTTCTGATCCAATCTCTGAAAAGAACAGTTTTGCCCATCTCTATCCTAGAGAGGGGTCGGTCTGCGTGCAATTGGCTAACGTCTTCCTCTGATATTCCCGAATGGCGTGCCGGCTCTTGACTTTACACCGGAGCAACTAACACTACAACTCCTCAGACTGCACACATTATAACCAAATGCCACTGGGCACAGTCCTTGATGGCGTTGCATTTTTTTCTCCGACAGTGTATTTTGTCCATGCTGTATATACTAAGTTCTAGCGTATCAGAAGGACTTAGGAAATGTATTTCAGATGTGTGTACATACGTTTACGTGAACAGCTTTTGTGAAAACAAGTAAACAATGGAAACGCAAAAGATCAAGCCCAACAGTAATAAGCGTTATGTCGTTGTAGTTGTACCTACAAGAGCTTTCGAATGCCGTTAGAGAAGTATATCGTCACACGTTCAACAAAACCTCTGCACAGCCATCCAGCACATAAATGCTACCTTACTTGCTTTATCAGAGTGGACTCAGAACGTACGTCTGGAACTTAACCCACCCAAGACGCAAGCAATCGTAGTAGCTCACAAAAGATTGACTACCCCTCAGTTCAGAGAATCACTTCTACCCTTAATCTTTAATGGCATAGAGATAACCTCTTCTTCTTCTTCAAAGAACTTGGGGATAATTCTGGACTGTCTCTTGGGCTGGACTGAATACACAGCTGCAGACTGTAAGAAAGTGTCTGGGTCACTTCATTTACTATAGAAGTATGAAAATTATTTCCTCTCGAGCTTGAAAAGAAACTCGCAGTGTCACTAATACTCCCCAGTCTTGATTTAGCTGGTCCTGTACTCTAAGGAGTTTTGTTCGAGAGTTGACGTCGCCTGGAACTAGCGATGTCTGCTAGTGTTCGATGCATTTGTGACGCACGCTATTTCGACCGTATCATTCCCGCCTACTAAGAATTATCATGCCTACGTGTCAATAAGTGTAGAGATTATTTGCTCTATCACCTTCTCTGCCATTGCACTCCCTCTCATTTGTCTTCAACTCTTACATCACTGTCTGAACAGCACAGCAGAAACACTCCTTCTCAAGAAAATAAAATCCTCTTTGTACCACTACATAACACTGCCATGTTCTCTAAATCTTTCCTCTACCACGAACCCGTCTTTGAAACAATAATCCTAAAAGTATCAGAGAAACTTTCAAACTACAAGAGTCTTGTAATAGTCCAACTCCTATTACAGTACCTATCTCTTCTATGTACTCGTCTGCAGATCCCTCTCGCAAACCCTCCCTCCCCCCCCCCCCCAAATCCTCTCCTTCCACTCCCGATAGTACAAAACACGCCTTCAGATGTGCTAAACTAATCCATATCACTCTTAACGTCCTCTATTATTATTATTATTATTGCCAATTACCGTTGTCAGTATTACTAATAACGTAAAGAATTCCTATTGTGATTGTTATTTAATATATTTTAGTATGCGTGGTTCAAATGGCTCTGAGCACCATGGGACTCAACTGCTGAGGTCATTAGTCCCCTAGAACTTAGAACTAGTTAAACCTAACTAACCTAAGGACATCACACACATCCATGCCCGAGGCAGGATTCGAACCTGCGACCGTAGTGGTCTCACGGTTCCAGACTGCAGCGCCTAGAACCGCACGGCCACTTCGGCCGGCTTTAGTATGTGTGGTTCCTGGTTAGATGTGAGAGAAGGTTAAAAGGCCTACTCTGGTCGTGCTAAATAAGCAATAAATAAGTAAATAAATGTTACAAGAAAGACATACTTGCATCGATGTCTGCGTTGATACAGTAGTAAATAGCGATAACCACACAACAAAATTATTTGTCCCTTTGCACTGTACAACTTACCGAAAATCTCGTTTCGACATCTCTAACTGTTCAGGAAATAAAAGGGATCAAAGTTTTATCAACATGGATTAAAACATTGCCTTGTTTTCTAGGTGGGTTTTAGTCCAGATTTTGTTGCAGTTGTGTCAAAATCTTTCGCAGACTCTATGAGTTCTAGGCAATGTATTAATTGTCAACCACTGCTCCGTTCTATTGTTTCGTTCTTAACTGGAAACTGACAGCATTCTAAAGTGTAGTTCCAATGCACAGCCGTTTGGTTACGCAATTACATAGATCTGAAGATGATCCAGGTAGATTGAAACTACTCATACTGTAAAAAATATACAATGGAAATGAAACATAAATGATACACAATTTTTTGTTTGAAAATAATCACTTATGCTTCTAAACTATGCTTGTGATTTTGCTTCGTTAATATTTCTCTATACGGTTCGTGATGGTTCTAAAGAGAACTTGTATATTACGGAAAGTGGGCTGATACGTCTAGCGTCTTACCTCTCCTCTTTACGTCAAGTAGAAAAATTACATTACTAAAGTTGTAGGGAATTTCTTTAAGGATGGTTTTAATTTCTCTAAGAGTGTATGTTTTCAGAGAATAGCGTTTATGTAAACCATCAATGCCCAGCTGAAGAAGTCGTAATAAAAGAGCACATGTTCAACAAACACAGTTTTGAGAGAATAGTTTTTTTAGTTATCCCGTTGTTAAATGTCCATAGATGTTTGATTTTTTCGGCCGTGCTAGAAATGACTCCCAGAAAGGCTGTGTGAGGGTATTGGTACTGAATGTCTAATGACGTTTTCCAACGAAATACTGTAAATAAATAACGTGGACGTATGTCATTTTGCAACTCTACATTTATTATGAAAGATAATGACCATTTGAAATCAAAAAGCAAAGGTTATGAGAAAAATACATAAAATATTGTGATTTACAAATTTCTAGTCGCTGTCAGTGTCCCAAACTTCAGTGCCACTTTCTGTATTATCACTAGTGTGTTTTCCGTACTTCTTTATCAGTTCTTGATGTGATGATCCAAACTCAATAGGGATACTACCAACATATTCCTTTATGCCTCTTGTTTTTGGCTCTTTCAGAGATATTTCTTCTTTATAGACATTATTAGGGCCGTTCTTAGGAAGTTCAATGTTCCTGAACTTGAAAGCTTGAATGAGTATATTGATGGGAAATGTTGATGTAGTCACTATAGTACTGTTTATTCTATTATTTTGTAAGCCCACTTGGAACTTGTATCAACAGATTAGGGATCTATCTTGCAAAAGTATGTTTTGTAATCCTTAATCATATTTTGGTTAATTTCAACATACGCAGCATTCGCTGAATTTCAAATATCAATCCACTTTCTGCAGTATACACAGTAGATTGTTTTCTTCTTTTTTTTTTAACAATGCCAAACGACCAAAATCCCTGTCGCAAGGTAGATATGAATGCCCACGTATCGGATATACGTGATGCACAGCTTCAAAACGACCTCCTTCCACAAGAGAATGAAAAAAAAATTCACAACGATATTGTTTCTGTTCTGTGACATATGGGCATCCGTGAATACATACGGTTTCTTAATATTGGGGCTAATATTACTGGATATGAAATCGGCAAGAAATGAAACCGCTGCATTTGGACTTCTCTTGTCTATGAGTTCCTTGTACGGATAAAAGAAGGCATTACTATTTTTTTACTCTGCATATTAAAAAAAAGAAAAAAAACAACCACAGCTGACGCCAGAAGAACATCTCATTGACTGGAGTGTACAAAAATGGTATGTTTTGCACATAGTCAAAGGAGATGCACTCACTGGTTCCACTCTCAAAACCACCTTCTCGCACTAGTATTGTAGCTGTAAATAGGCTGTTTAGGTTTTTATACTGGTAACGCCACGTAGCGCTCTGTATGAAAATCACTGGCTGTGCTGTGTGCAGTCTGTGGCTGGTTTGCATTGTTGTAATATTCGCTATTGTAGTGTTGGGCAGTTGGATGTGAACAGCGCGTGACGTTGCGCAGTTGGAGGTGAGCTGCCAGCAGTGGTGGATGTGGGGAGTGAGATGGCGGAATTTTGAGGGCGGACGATCTGGACGTGTCTCATTAAGAAAGAGTAAATTTGTAAGACTGGATGTCATGAACTGATATATATATATATATATTATCACTTTTGAGCAATATTAAGGTAAATACATTGTTTGTTCTTTATTAAAATCTTTCATTTGCTAACTATGCCTACCAGTTAGTGCCTTCCGTAGTTTGAATCTTTTATTTAGCTGGCAGTAGTGGCGCTCGCTGTATTGCAGTAATTCGAGTAACAAAGATTTTTGTGAGGTAAGTGATTTGTGAAAGGTATAGGTTAATGTTAGTCAGGGACATTCTCTTGTAGGGATTTTTGAAAGTCAGATTGCGTTGCGCTAAAAATATTGTGTGTCAGTTTAAGCACAGTCATGTATAATTGTTAAAAGGGGACGTTTCATATGTCGACCCTTAGCCAAGGATACCTCACTCGAATCTTCTGATTTTTCTTGTGGTTTGTGTAATTAGTGTAGCTTTTGTTTATTGCTAGCGCGTAATTGTAGAGAGAATCTCCTTTGTAGCTGCAGTCTTTCATTGCTGTACAGTAAAACAGTTGTGGCATGCATGTAGATTTGCACCAAGTATTTCGCAGCTGCGCTTGCGATTAACTAGATATTATTTTCAGTGCTATGTTAATGTGTTTTCTTATTTTTGCTCTTCAAATTGTGCTTTTCTGTGTCATCGTGTGAAATATTGTGACAATTATGGCGTGTGAAAAACGTAATACTAGGCTCCAAAGTAAACTGAGAAATGACAGTGAAGACAAAAGCAGTGTGTTAGCGCCACCGTGTAATGAATTAACTAATGTTCAACATAGTAATTTGGTAACTGTGCATAGGGAACTAGAGCGGGCGGCAAAGAATGGTGGAGACAGTGAAATAATTTTTGAACAGGGAAGCATTATCGATCGATCGGTCGGCAACATCCCACCTCAGGAATCGGGACACAATCTTGCAAATACTGCAGATTCAGGTTTTGGGTCCTCACCGTTTTCTCAAATAAGTCAAGACACATTTTCTGCTTGTCAAAATGTGAATGTTGCCGGTGCAACTTCACTGCCGAAAAGCACTAAGGAACATGTTTCAGACACCAGTACATTGTTATTACAGCTAATAAAACAAATGGGACAAAGGCTACAAAAGTTAGACACAATGGAACAAAATCTTCAAAAGTTAGACACAATGGAACAAAATCTTCAAAAGTTAGACACAATGGAACGACACCAGAGACAAACACAGCAACAGTTAGTCGCAATGGAACAAAAGCTTCAAATGTTAGACTCAGTGGAACATACGCTTGAACAAACACGTGAAAATTTAACTACTGAGTTACATAACATCGAATCGAAATGTCAAAAAGTCTGTAATGACGTAAAAATACAAATTTGTGAGCATTTCCAACCTATTTTTTCGTGGCATGAAAATACATTACAGAATCACGAAGCAGCCATAAAAGAACTGCAAACTATTGTTCATGAAAATCATGAGACCTTGCAAGCTAAAACTGACTCAGTTGCATCTACCGATTCGGTTACGCAACTTGTAAAAACTGAGGAAAACTTAAGGGACACAGTAGATACGATTTCAACACAAATGGACACTTTGAAACTTGGTTCAGAAAAACACACTGAGGAAATAAGTACACTATCGGAGAAAGTAGCCCAACTATCGGATCAGTTCACTAACTTATCTGCAAAGGTAGATGATGACCTGAATGGCACAAAACCTGTAGCCATCACTGACACAGAAGAGTATGAACAAATTAAGAAAATCAAACAAAATGAGAATCAAATTAATACGCAACACAAAAGAGAAATCCGGGAAGTACAAGATCAGTTGGCACAAGTAATACAAACTTACACATTTTAGAGGACACTCGTGCTCCAACACGGGAAGAGGGACTTAGAAATACGGAAAAGCCACAAAATAATAACACAGGCCATTTCGGAAATTATGAAAGAAATTGGCAAGGTGCACCGAATTTTGAGATGGAACCGCCGACACGACGTAACAATGACCGATATGCTACTCGCCGACACGATGATTTTGACTATAAGCTGTTCGTTACTACATGTAAATTTAAAACATTTAAGAATTCTGGCAACGACATTCATCCACAAGCGTGGCTCCATCAATTCTCTCATTGTTTTCCTCCAAACTGGCCATTAGAGCACAGATTATAATTTATGTGTGGCTACTTAGAGAATGCACCAGCTGAAAGAATGCGATCGGTCATTCACGATTGTCACAGTTTAGGAGAATTTTATCATGCCTTCTTCTCAGAATATTGGTCTCAAGCTACACAAGGCCGAGTAAAACATAGCATCATAATGAAACATTTCGAACAATCTGAATTTTCCAGGCTTGTGAAATATTTTGAAGACATATTGCACAAGAATGAGTACGTGTCAAACCCATACAGCCCCTCAGAACTCATCCGCATTTGCTTAATCAAATTGCCTGAACATTTACGACATATAATTTTGGCAGAACGTTGCAAAGACGACATTGAAGCTTTTCAGGGACCCATACAAGAATTAGAAATTAACACTGACAATCACGGAACGCGAAAACAGGAACACAACAATTACAAGTCACATCCGTCGCAATTCCGCGATGAAAGAAATAATAACTGGACACAACAAGGCTATTCTCACAACACAAATTGTGACCAAAACAGACACCACCCGTATGACAACCGATGGCAGAGTAGTAATAATTACAGGGAAAGATCACCTCTCTGTGGTAGTGACTATCACAGAGACAATCAGAGAAACAGACAATATGGGCACCAAAATAATTATTATCAAGGGAGACAGAATAGACGCAACAGTCCAGCGCGCAGTTACGATTCAGGGCGAAATTCTCCACCACGTGACCGACAAGAAAGAAACTATGGAATCTACCGACATGACGACAGACGATATGATCGTAACGACAGACCTGTATCGCATCAGAACTGGTGGGATTCAAACAGGGCAGGGACCTCTCGACAAGTTGATTTTGTAGAAGTTAGGTATTGAAATCCCAATAACGACACGCGCCATCAAAGAGACAACAGGCAATGACTCATACCGCTGGCAACCACAAAACGTACTTATGAAACTGACGACGCAGCTGCCGTAGCTAGTAATTACGTAAAAATGGAAGACATCAGGGACATCTTACTCCAGGAACACGACGTAAAACATAACAACATTGCATATCCTGTGATTCTCATTACAGTAAATGACGTAAGATTTACGGCAGTACTTGACTCTGGCAGTCCCATTTCAGTAATTAGTGAAACAGCCTATAACAAATGCAACAAATCGAACGATTCTCCCACACTTCCGTTACATAAGATTAAATTACAAGGTGCAATATTTGGAAAAAGTGTAGATGTACGCCAACAAATCAACTTAGAATTCTTTTGTCAAAGCCACAGCTTCTCTATGAACTTTCTTATTGTTCCATTATTGTCGACGGAAATTATATTGGGAGTAGACTTTTTGAATGAATACAAAGCAATCTTAAACTTTCACGATGCTGAAATAAGTTTAGAGAAAGTAGGTAAGTCAATAGCTTTGAAATTTGAAGATTGGCTCTCAAACCATGACGAAGAAATTAATCGGCTTTACCTCCTGTTAGACAACAATTCGGAATTTTCGACGGAACTTGACACTAATTATCGCTCTGCAAGTACTGACAGGGATGATATCGACGGCGCATTTGATACTAATGAGTTAATTCAGAATAAAATTCAAACAATTGAGAATTATAATGACACTGATAGGCAAGACCTTTTTGAGATTTTACAAGCACATTCCACAGTTTTTACTCACAAAACAGGAACAATCAAGGGATTTCGATACCATTTTCGTGTTCGTGAGCATACTAAATTTTGTGTTAGACCATACGTAATTCCGGTACATTATATGGACCGTGTTAGAACAAAAATACAATCTACGCTTGACGAGGGCTTTATTGAGCCTGCAGTAAGCTCATACAACAATCCATTACATGTTGTTGAGAAGAAAAATGGATTGATCAGGCTTGTCTTAGATTCGAGACAAATCAATACTATCATCATTCCTGAAACAGACAGGCCGCAAACGTTGGAAGAACTTTTTCAAAATTTTAATGGCGTAAAAGTGAAGTCTTCTATTGATCTCAGATCCAGCTTTTATCAGATCTAACTTCATCCAGAATGTAGAAAATACACAGCTTTCCTTTGTTTCGGCGTTTGTTATCAGTTTTGGAAACTTCCTTTTGGTTTGAACATTTATTTGTCAGCATTCATTCGCGGGCTAAATTCCATATTACCTGATTTCTTAAAACGTCACATCACCTTATATGTGGACGATATTATGATAGCAGAAGCCTCATGGGAACAACACAATCGCATCCTCAACAGCGTGTTACGTATTTTTGCAGATCTGGAATTACAGTTAACTTGGAAAAGTCTGAATTCGGTAGGACAAAAGTGAAGTTTTTGGGACATATTATTTCTTGTGAAGGCATTCAGCCGGATCCTGAAAAGTTAGAAGCAATCAGAGCCATTCCAGTTCCGTCCACAGAAAAACAAGTCCGCAGTTTTCTAGGTCTCGTAAATTATTACCGTCGTTTTCTGAATATGCAAATTCTAGTTACACCAAAACTTTGTTCTCTCACTGGAAAAAATACTATTTGTAACTGGGACCAACAAGCACAGTTGGAATTCAATTCTTTGAAAGAAGCGTTACTTAATGCGCCAATACTAGCTCATCCAAATCTGTCACAAGATTTCTGCCTTTGCACGGATTCTTCTAAAGTCGGTCTTGGTGCCCATTTATTTCAAGAAGCCATAGAAAATGACACTACTGTTCAGAAAACCATTGGTTTTGCTAGCCGAGTGCTAACAAAATCTGAAAAAAAATTATTCCGTTACTGAATTAGAAGCTTTAGCTATCGTTTGGGCATTTAACAAATTCCGTTTCTTTCTTTCTGGTAAGCACGTAAAAGTATACAGTGATCATCGTGCATTACAATTTCTTATGTCTTCAAAATTAAATCGTGACAGGTTAAAACGTTGGGCATTGTTTCTGCAAGAATTCCACTTCACAATAGTCTACATTCCCGGCAAGGAGAACATTGTTGCGGACGCACTGTCACGCGGACCGGCTGGGCTTGAGAAAAGTAACACAGAAGGCAACCTCGAGAAAAATTTCAGTATTCTTTACATTCAGAAAGTCGCCTTTGAAAACTTCATCACCACATCTTTAAAGAACATTGCTCATGAACAAGATAAAGATCCGATTTGGAAAGACATCAAAAGTAAATGGCATGAAAAGACACACACACAGATTTGGCATTATTATCTGGTTAGAAACAACATACTTTTCAAACGCTGCACTGTTGATGACAAGCTGTGGGTACTTTGCATTCCTGACGATTTTGTTAATAAGCTCATTTGTTACATTCATTTCAGCTATGCACATTTTGGTCCACGAAAATGTTATCATATTCTTCGGACGACTTGTTATTTTAACAGTATGGAAAAGAGAATTCGAAGTGTCTTGTCTATTTGTAAACTTTGTCAAAAGGCTACACAATCTACTGTCTCACATCGTGCTCCGGTGTTTCCTATCATTCCTTCTAAACTAAAAGAATTTGCTGCTGTTGATCTCTTGGGACCCATTGTCAGAACATCTAATGGATTTTCGTACGTTCTAGTCGCTGTTGAACTTACTTCAAAATTTGTTTCTTTCACTCCGTTACGTAAAGCCACTGGATGATCTGTATCCAACGCCTTTGTTAAAAATTTCTTACGTGAAGTTGGACACGTTAGTAAAGTCATTTCAGATAACGGACCGAATTCAGATCTGCTGTTTGGTCACGCATGCTTCGGAACCATAAAATCAAACCTGTTTTTATATCATTGTACTCACCACATTGTAACCCGTCTGTCCAGATTATGAAAGAAATCAATAAGCTTTGCAGACTTTATTGTCACAGAAAGCATCAATATTGGGACAGATATTTACACTTATTTTAAAACTTGCTGAATGAAATGCCTTATGACCCCACTGCTTTATCACCTATTCTTGTACTGAAGAATGAAGAACCACCGAACACAATCAGAGAGCTTGTACCTTTTCTGAATACACGTAAAATTCCACACAAAGACATAATTGATTTGGCTATTAAAAATATAAAATCTGCAGCATACGAAAGGAGAAAACTACACGGTAAAGCAAATGCAAAGAAATTATATATCAGTCAGAAAGTTCTCAGTAAGATCATTCATTGTCACATAATAAGAAACACTTGAGTCAGAAATTCTTTCTAGTTTACAATGGACCTTACAGAATTCGACATATACCAAATGATAATTGCGTTGAAGTTGAAACTCTGCGTACTAGGAAGAGTAAAGGTTTACACCACATTTCACATGTAAAACCGTTTATTGAAAGATAATCTGTTTTTTAACTTAGTCTTTGCCATAAAACTTCACGCTACTAGTACAATTTGTCACACTGAGAAACTGTTAACATGCAACAATGTTTTGGAGTTAACTATACAGTCTAGAACCTAGGGAACATTTTTAAACAGAAATTACGAATGCATTGTTATAGTGAACAGACGACACAGTGTTGTTATTTGTACTTTCTTGCTTGTTAGTTGCACGATTACTTAACGACTATCAGGCTTACATACTTAGAACATATACTGGTACTGCTAATGAGATTTTAATGCAACATTTTGGTTTACTTGAAAATACATTCTGGATTTAAAGTACTTTCTGTGAGATACCAGATAACACAGTGGTTAGTTTATGTGACAGCTACACGATTTTATCACGACGCTACTAATGAATGACAATATACAATGTTGCTTTTGCGGTGTTTCTGTTTTTATCTGCACAGTTTTTCTGAATTCTTCTTGAAAGGAAAACATGTTTTAGTAGTTACTTTCGTGGTATAGCTACAATGAGACAGCCTTTTCCGTAGCACAACAATATGTTACAACACAGTACTTTCTTCATCACGGCAATAAGCGTAATAAGTAAGATATCTATACGCAAAGCATTTCACTTTTGTTTATCATGAGGTAAGTACATTGACTTCTGCAGAACTTAGCTTTCAGAGGACGATAACTACGACACTTCCACAGAGATTATCTTACAACAAGACGCACAGTTTAGCGCTACAGGACACGCATTTGAGTGATTAATCTTGTACTTAAAACATTTATTTTTAAAGATTTTTGAATTACAAAGAAAGTTTTCTGTGATACATTTCATTCCATTGCTGTAATCTGTAACACCTGAAGATATAATTACATTAATCCTCAGTGGGGTACATGCTTACTTTGTGTACCATGTGTGTGGCAAGCACAAGGAGCCCTAGCTAATGTGGTATTTGCTTATGCAACTTTACACTTCGGTAGCATATTTCTGTAAGACAGAATTACACAGATATCTGATCATTTAACTGAGAGAGACAAACGTTTTTTTTACTACATCAGTGACAGGTGTTTACGTAATTACACAGCTGGATAACTTCACATTTATGAAATTGTATCTTGTCTGTACTTTGTGAACTGTTCATATTTCTTTGGAACCATTGTGATACTATGAGAGCTTTGAATGATGTATTTGGTATGGGATCATGATTTTTAATGTACGTTTGAGGTAGATGACACCATTGAAATGAGCAGAGAATAGTTTTTAGGGTTTGAAATTATTGCAGAAAGCTACGACGTTTTTGAGATTTGACAGAGGTGTTATGATGTTATTATTACGACGACGATGTGTATTATGTTGTTGAGAAATGTTTATTATGATACGTATTTATTATGATGAAATATTGAAGATTTGTCGACGAATATGTATATGTGTAATAAGGTAAGGAATAATGAGTAGTGGTTAGGGACTTTGGTTTGTGAAAAAGGATGTTGGAAACCAAGAATCGTACTTTAAAAGAGTTATGAAATGTGTGTATATGCGTAATGTATCACAATGCTGGCAAAAAGTTTTTGGACGCTGTTATATTTATAGGATTTTGGTTCTACACATTCGTAACGCAAATTCCCGACCTGTGAAATTTTTTTTATATGAGACTGTCACTGCTATCGTAAATATTTCGGTAAGAAAGTTAAGTGACCTTCACGTAATGCGTAGTGGATGCCCAGCTGTGCCCCCTGCCTGGAGAAAAAGCCATTAGGTAAAAAAAAAGAGAGAGACCATTAACCTCGCTATTGACATTCCTTTGTAGAAAGCATTGCAAATACGACACACTCATTACTTGGAAACATATGATTACTCGTACTTTGTGCTACTTACTGAAATGCTTATGAATTGATGGGAAATATTCTTACATCTACATACCTGATTATGACAAGTGTCTTTCTACGAGAGTTGAGAGAATTTCTACTGACTTATGAAACGCCACATGACTATTGAATGATATTTTTATGCTTTGCTTTGTACATAGTTGCTTATTTCATTTGAAATGTGGTTTCCAGCTGTGTTGCAGCATAGGTTTCGTAAAATAAAATTAAATTCATTTGCTAATGTGAACACTTTCTGTCAACAGATCTATTAAATAATAATTTTATTATCCACATTCTTCGAAAAAGGAGCACTTGGAAAGGAAAGAACAATAAGAAGGGATTAATAACAGTTACTGCATACATAATTTTCTTTTCAGCTCCTTGGTAATTTTTTTTGGTAGAGTAACTTCTTGTGGTGCACCACTTTAATTACATAGACATTAAGATGTGAATAGACATTTCCATTATCTGCAGTGTTGTCTTTAGTGTACTATTTTTTCTGCTTGAGCTATGTCATGTTTAGGTATAAGTTATTGCATTTGCTGCTGCTGTATGCCAGTCCTAGTGCTACTAAATTTCACTTTGTATTACTCTGTTAAGCCAGTTTTACTACTGATTTATTTTTCTTGTTTGCTGCACATTGGCTCATATTAGTTGTAATGTTGCATTTGCTCTGCTAATTTAGATTTGCTGCTGCTTGCTTTGACAATTCCCATTTTTTTCATTGCTGTTTGTATTAATTGTTTTGTGCTGCTGCATTGCCTCGTCCCTTAGTTTAGCATCTAAGCTCAGTAGATTTAAGTTAGCTTAAGAGGGGGTAGACTATATAAGAGAATGAGTTGCGATGAATTGGAAGAAATGCATTCAGAAGTTATACGAAAAAAGTACAGAAAGCAGGTATAGGTAGGATTTTCTTGGAAATAAGAGATGACGTAAGATAATGGAAAATAGATAATGAGGTAAGAAATATGTGAACATATAAATACAGAAAGCATGCTTGGATGGGATTTTTTTGGTGGAAACAAATGTTGAAAAAAGACTAAAGATTTTTGAAATGAAGTTTTGGGTTGGACAGCAGTACCAAATGTTACACTGAAAACAAGCCCTGTCCTTTCCTTCTGTGTTATTCTGCTATGTGTTTGTGTACTCTTGTGTATTTGTGTTTTTCCTGTCTTATGTGTTTAGCTACTAAGATTTATGTTTTAGAATTTTTCTAGTACTAAGCTACATTCACTATGATGAGGAATACTGTTATCCTCAAATATAATTTCCATTAATAATATGTTATTTACTTTGTAAAGATGTTTAGACATTATTAATTCTGTTCTGTTTCAATGCTCATGTGTGAAATTAATGTTTCTGAAACCATTCTCATTATTTTATATGTTTACTTATGTCATAATTCCTGTAACACTGATGTATATGTTTATTTCTATTCTTTTGTAAAGCATGTATTACTACAAATGTTATCTGTATTATTATGTTTTAATGATGTTTTGTGTATCTCTGTAATTGTATTCTCATGTTATAAAATTGTAATTGACACCTGTTTATCAAATTAAGTAACTTGTAAGCATTCATTTCACTGCACACATTTTTGTTGGTCATAGTATATGCCCAATATGCGAAAAAAAGAGGACTGCTAGTGTTTGCACGTGTGTTAATAATTCAGCAGGGGACTGAATAACAGCATTGCTGGTTCTAAGGACATTTCAAAAAAATTTTTTGTGAGTGCACAAGTGGTGGTTTATGGACTTGCTATATTGTCTGCAAGGCTCTTCGATGGTGATTGTGCACCTGCACAGTCGCAACAGAATGCTGTTTGCCGTCTCTACAAGGACTACAGTGGGTCTGCATCTCTGGTGGCCCACCAATACCACCATTATTTCTACAAGGACTGCAGTGGGTCTGCACCTCTGGTGGCCCACCAATACCACAATCTCTACCAGAACTACAGGGGGTCTACTCTGTGACGACCTACCTACCAATATTCTTCAAACCTTCGACTGACTCTGCTGTGGGTTTGCTTTGTTGTGTACCATTACCTGTCTGCATGTCAAGAGGCAGCACTGTCTTTCCGTTGGAAGGACAACACTACTTCTTCAAGACTGCATGGAAATCCACTACTTCCATGTGCATTTTCTTTTACTGCTCTGATTTTGAGAAAAAAATCTTCAATTTTACTGTGATGAATGATCAGGACTGTCTTTATGGACTGTGAGAAAATTTTAGGTTTTGACGAACATTGTATCTATAAGTGTGTGCATTTGATCTTTGTTATTGTAACTATGAAAAAGTTTTTCAGATCTGTATTGGCCACTGCCCAAAACAATTTGTAAAATTTTTTGTGGGGAGCATGGGGGCTATGAAAGTAGGCTGTTTAGGTTTTTATACTGGTAACGCCACGTAGCGCTCTGTATGAAAATCACTGGCTGTTCTGTGTGCAGTCTGTGGCTGGTTTGCATTGTTGTAATATTCGCCATTGTAGTGTTGGGCAGTTGGCTGTTAACAGCATGTAGCGTTGCACAGTTGAAGGTGAGCCGCCAGCAGTGGTGGATGTGGGGAGAGAAATGGCTGATTTTTGAGAGCGGATGATCTGGACGTGTGTCCATCAGAGACCCAGTAAATTTGTAAGACTGGATGTCATGAACTGTTATGTATATTAAGATTTTTGAACAATATTAAGGTAAATACATTGTTTGTTCTCTATCAAAATCTTTCATTTGCTAACTATGCCTATCAGTAGTTAGTGCCTTCAGTAGTTTGAATCTTTTATTTAGCTGGCAGTAGTGGCGCTCACTGTATTGCAGTAGTTCGAGTAACGAAGATTTTTGTGAGGTAAGTGATTTGTGAAAGGTATAGGTTAATGTTAGTAGGACCATTCTTTTGTAGGGATTTTTGAAAGTCAGATTGCGTTGCGCTAAAAATCTTGTTTGTCAGTTTAAGCACAGTCATGTATAATTGTTCAAAGGGGACGTTTCATAGCCTCTTTCATTTCCTGGCAAAAGTTTTCTTTTCATGAATCGTTAGTTCTACTTGAAGTTTCTGTCGCTTTACGCCATTCTTCTCTCCCTGTATCTGGACTTTAAGCATTTCACAGGTAGAACACACATCTGTTCTTGGATGACCGAAAGGATAATTAAACACTTATTTATAGCACTGAACTAAATATTTATACTTCACTTCTGCTTCAGAACTGCCCTTCTTTTTTACCTCTTTCAAATAAAGAACTAGTTCATATTTTTGTAAATATTACACACACAGTTTAAATATATTTAAGGAACTGGAAAAATGGAAAGATACATTGTCTTTTTTCCCATCTTCTCATAATGAGCCACTCAAAATGGGCAGCTGCGAACATGATCTTCCATGTTAGCCTTTGTCTGAGGTTTTATACAATTGGTTTGACGTAATTAGCCCTTTAAATCTCTTGGAGCCATCACACCTTGCTGTTCAAGGCTGCAGATTCAACGAAGTCGGGATGGTATTACTCCGTGTAATGAAAGAAAGGCAACCTTACACGCTACCTTTTCACAGCATCATATTTCACCTGAAAAACCAGAGTAACATCAATGATGCATCTATAATGAAGTAACAGTACTGAAAGGGCTTCCTCAATAAAGTGATAAGCTCATTGACCAGTGTTATTGACAGCTGGTGCACTGTACGCCTGTAAAATATTGTGTAGCTACCCCTGTATCGTATTTAATTTTCAGGGATTTGTTTCGCATTCATGACATTAAGAAAGTGTTTTGTTACTGATGTTTATTTATTACAATCTTACCGTTATTACTGTTCATTATTATTTGTATTTATTATTTTCAGTATCATTATTTGTATTGCGTACTATTGTTACTACGAAGAAGTTTACCTGTAGTGAAACACAACACTGTGTTCCTTAATAGGCTCATCCTGCCGAGATCGCCTCCTTCGACATGGGGTTGCTGGAACAAAACCAGCCGGAATATGTGTCCTGGAAATTTTTATTTTGCATTTTATTGTCGAGCTACAGAATAGTATGTCTACTTTCCGTGGAAATCTTGGCCGTGCAAAAAACCTTCGGGGCCTTTAAACGGAAGCATAACATGTCATGCGTTAATGTATGATATAGTATTACCCACTAATAATGTAGGTTAGAGCATAAATAATTAAACCATTATTTTAATTTACACTCATTAAAACAAAATGATCTCTACAATAAAAACTTGCAAATATTATTCCTATACCTGCAATTGGTACCAGTTGTGCGGGCAGGAACAAATTTTCCCCCGTGGTTCACAAGAGCTTCGCATGCGGCTTTCTTACGTTGAATGAACTTCCTCCTCCAAGTTTCAAGACCTCGACGCCTTTTTGTAGCACGTCTTGATTCAGCTGCACTACTACTATCCATTGTAGACCAACAAAAACTTTATAAAATAGCTGAAAAAGTTCCGTGGTTTCTTGCAAACACGACTAGCTGATGAAACCGGAAATCTGTGCGTGCGCTCCTAGTGGGCAATTCCGCAAGGACGTGTGCTCTCCTGCTACTGATCTCGCTTAGACAGGGCGTGCTTGGTCAGCACCAAAACATCACAGGTCAAGAACAGGTGCTGTTTTGCAATTTTCTCCACACGATTCTACGAACTTCATAATGGACATTTATGTTGTTTTGCACTGCAAATAATTTATAGCTGTGTAAAGAACTCTATTCTGAAACTTCCTGGCAGATTAAAACTGTGTGCCCGACCGAGACTCGAACTCGGGACCTTTGCCTTTCGCGGGCAAGTGCTCTACCACCTGAGCTACCGAAGCACGACTCACGGCCGGTACTCACAGCTTTACTTCTGGCAGTACCTCGTCTCCTACCTTCCAAAGTTTACAGAAGCTCTCCTGCGAAACTTGCAGAACTAGCACTCCTGAAAGAAAGGATATTGCGGAGATATGGCTTAGCCACAGCCTGGGGGATGTTTCCAGAATGAGATTTTCACTCTGCAGCGGAGTGTGCGCTGATATGAAACTTCCTGGCAGATTAAAACAGTTTTAAGTCTGTAAAGTTTGGAAGGTAGGAGACGAGGTACTGGCAGAAGTAAAGCTGTGAGTACCGGCCGTGAGTCGTGCTTCGGTAGCTCAGTTGGTAGAGCACTTGCCCGCGAAAGGCAAAGGTCCCGAGTTCGAGTCTCGGTCGGGGGCACAGTTTTAATCTGCCAGGAAGTTTCATATCAGCGCACACTCCGCTGCAGAGTGAAAATCTCATTCTGGGAACTCTATTCTGGTCTCAACTCGTTTTCAGTCGGAAATGGACTTGTGTGGTTTTGCATGTGCCTTTTTCAATTTCACTAAAATAAACATATACACAAATACATCAAAAGTACAATCGGTTTCTACACAGCTTAAAAAGCATCAAAGTCACGAACAATTTATAAGGTAAAAGAAACTTAATGGATTCTACTGTACTAGCCACAACTGGCCACATACTAGCTTATATAAGCAATACTCTAAGCAGATGTACGCTCTTGGAGAAATAAAGCTGTGCTCTTAGGAATTTCAGGTGGTTGTGGAACCAAACTTGAAAAAAAAAATTAATTCCGGGGGATTGTATTACTTTGCAGATATTAGGTAAACAATTTTGCAAACGTCCACTATTACCATCTTCTCTTGTCTCCTTTCTTTTCTTCCAGTATCTAATCGCATGTGTTTTACAAAGTTTCCACGATTTAGGGCACTGCAGTTAATATGTCGCCGCCAAGCCATCCAAATGTAAATTTTGCGTGCTATCCCTAAACCACTTCATTTGGAAGTCACAATGATTCCTCCAGTCCACGGCCCTCACCTCCCACTAAAACACACACACACACACACACACACACACACACACACACACACCGCATCTCTCCCCCCCTCCCAACCCTACCGCTTTACGCCTCTACAACCAATCCAACTTGACCTAATCGAGTACTCTATCTTCAATGATTCCGACGTTGACACGGTGCTGAAGTTCAACACCACTTCCTTTTCTTTTAGATCCATTCATGCGGTCGCTCATTTGTAACTTCAAACATTACAGAATGAACGAAACTGCACTCTGATGAAAGAACGTGGATTAAATTTAAGAATAAACGGAAATTGTCCCTGATGTGAAAGGATTACGTGCCTGAGCGACACGCCGTAGAGATAAAGCAAAGCCCCCTATTCATGTCCCTCCAAACGCGAG
Organism: Schistocerca cancellata; assembly: GCF_023864275.1. Classification (NCBI taxonomy): domain Eukaryota; kingdom Metazoa; phylum Arthropoda; class Insecta; order Orthoptera; family Acrididae; genus Schistocerca; species Schistocerca cancellata. The sequence goes on from NC_064631.1 coordinate 561,771,706, forward strand.
GGCGAGATAAGTGGCGTGCTGAAGCGTGTGAACAGTGTCACAAAGCGGCGAACTGCGATATCCTCCCTCTGAGTCCCACCTCTGATCCCCTTAAGCCAGACACGTCTCATCTGGCAGCCCGCAAGCTAATTCGAGTCAGGGAAACGTAGCCTAGTCACATTTCGTGCATGAATTGTCATCGGGATACAGCACGGTACTGGGACATGTAAGCTCTCTATGGTAGCGCAAAGCGTTTGTTTTAGGGAGGAAGTGTCATAGGAGATGAGCATGTGGAGAAAGGATGTACCAACAAAAGAAAACTAGATAATAATAATAACAATAATAATAATATTATTACCACATTAAATAACAGAAAGCACACGATTAGCAGTTTCAGATTCCGTATCTATATGTGTAGTGAAGCTCGCTAGTATTGTTTCGCAAATGCTGCCGAATTATTTTGAATCGACTACGTTCTTTCAGCGGAGCCCACGTGTCGGAAACGCTTAGTAGCGTCACTTTTAAGAGGTGTACTATATCTTTGTTACAGTACATAGTAACCCACAGGGAAACGAAGTTTCACTGAACACAATACGACACGCTCCAACGATAGTTACTTATCGTGTTCGTTAGCTAATTTTGTGTCCAGTTTAACAAATTCACAACAAAAATTATGATGTAGACAGGTTAATTAAATAAATGGAGCAGAAACTTCTGAAATACATGGATTTATCAGACTACATGCTGAAGTTTGTAACTGACGAAATGATGGAATTCTGGTATCTTGCAAGCAAAGTAAAACGTGACCTAAGAAGCGGGAGGAATATAAGAAGCAGACTGACACAAACAGAGAGTGCATTTCTCGCTATAAGACGACTAGGCGTGTCAAACATAGGCCGTAAATGTAGGCAGAAATTTCTGAAAATGTAGTCATACAATTCCATGGTGTAGAAAGTAATTATGATGTGCTCCTTCAATATATATTACGTAAGATAAGATAGACTCTAAAAATAAAATATAGTAAATAAAGTGAAATTAAAAATAAAAGGCATGTGGGAATGTACATGATTCTCCCTCATTATCACCTATAAAACTGCGTAAGTTTACCAAAATATGTTTCCGTTTGAAATTTAGCCCAATTTACCTCCCATTCTATAAAAAGTCTATGTATCATCAAAATAACGTACCTACAAACTATTATCCAACATAAACTCGTATGCTAAGCTTTGACTAAACAGAACCTAATTCCAACTGAACTGTAACTGGTCTGAATGCAACGCGTCTTTATATTAAATGCGGAACTGAAGTAAAACAATTATCTGGCCCTAATCAAAATTTCCACTTACCTCGCGTCTTGACAGCATTGTTGCAGATTTCTCGAAAGCACAATAGCAAACAGGCAACGGCTACGCTGCTAGTTTTAAATAAAATTTCCAAACTGTATTCAGACTGTTGCATATAATATGGTGCAATGTAGTAATGCGAATGATAAACCTCCTTTAGACGTTGGGATGGGGAGACTGACTATTCCTATGAAATGATATTCCAAGACAACTATTTTAGAATGAATTACGTAAGGTATTAAAAAACAAAGAGTAAAACTTCGTGTGATATTTACACATAATGCCGGCCGGAGTGGCCGAGGGGTTCTAGGCGCTATAGTCTGGAACCACGCCACCGCTACGGTCGCAGGTTCGAATCCTGGCTTGGGCATGGATGTGCATCATGTCCTTAGGTTAGTTAGATTTAAGTAGTTCTAAGTTCTAGGGGACTGATGACCTTAGAAGTTAAGTCCCATAGTGCTCAGGGCCATTTGAACCATTTTTTACACATAATATTTACCTGAACAGTAGTATACTTAACAAAGTGAACAATGATTTAAAAAGGGTACAGTGTTAACAGAGAATATCTATAAAAGCCAAACAGCTTAATCAGTTGATATATTAATTCAGGATTCAGGGAGGTGGGGTGGTCTTTCTCACAGCCGTGTGTAAGTGAACAAAGTTAACTAGCTGACAGTAATCATTCCGATAAACTAGCTGCACAGTGCTGCAGTCTTACCTCAAACTCCTTTTTTTAATAAATAAATAAAGAATATTATTCAAAATGAATATTCTTTTCGCCTTTCAATATATACATCATATTCATCTTTGCTGCCCGTTGCAATAAGTCTTTTGTCATCTAACTGATACAATCACAAGTCAACAAAACACTATTTGATTCATCCATCAGCTACCACACTTCAACTAAGAATGGATCAGGCTGCTCATAGGCAAAGACTGTGCCACAAAAGGACCAAAGACGGTTTAACAGTAACATAACTTGGTCTCTCTAACGTGCACATCGATAACATAAAAAACATCAAAATGACTTCCCCACCTTACAAGCGTAACAAAATATGCAGTATTTATGAAGAGCTACTAAAATACATCACATAAGATAAGATAAGATATTCTAAAACTAAATAAAACAAAGATAAAAACATAGATAAAAAATGAGAGTCCAGATAATTCTTCCATGTTATCAATTAATAATCGCTAAATGAGGGTACATACGTTTCTCTACAAATTGTTAGCACAGTAAATCTAGGTCAAACTGGAATAGGTAATGTTTCATTATGGATATAAAACAGACTGAAAGTTGCCTAAAACATTATACTTTTTACACTTGTTTGATCGATAAGAAAGTTATTGGGATTATTTTTGATGTAGTTGTAAATTTCTACTTCTTCAAGGATACTACTTTTAGGCAGTGTATGCAATATTGCAAGTACTGAATCTATGTTATTGTTTGTTCTCAATTCAATATTTGCTTAAGGTCTGTCTGTCTACCTAATATGTTATTTAAATCTGTCATTGAATGCCCGACCAATTTGTACAATATAACATCTTGTGCATGACACACATTCTTTTCTGTAGACCCCATACCTTGCAAACTGGATGGTTCTACCATTTCTGTGTCTGATTTTTTCCCCTATTGTAATGTCTGTTTGAAAACTGAACCCTATGTTAGTTTCCTTACATATCTGGGCCATGTTGTCCGATCTGCATCTGAATAAGGTAGTTTGGCAAATTTAATGTATTTCTAATTGACACTTCCTCTTTCTAGTGTAATTTCATCAGTTACATCCGCACCTCTGTTTCAACTTTCCCCTCATATAGTTCTGTGATCATTTCCTCAATGAAACCATTGATAAGAGCCACTCCTTGTAAGGTAGCGAGTTATTTTTTATTTCAGGATCTTCTAGCAGTAGGTTACATTGTCTATGTACCAAAGAACTGAAATGGGTTTGCTTCTGGCACACTAGATGGCAGGAATCATTACTTATTGTACGATGCTTGTTGGCGGGCTTATGAAATTTCCCAATTTCTGTTAGCTGTTGATATTTGAAATCTTGAGGACTGCAAACATTATACTTCTGTTAACTTCTAATTCTTTCGAAAAATTTAGGCTGGAATACAACCAGTTAAGTTGATCATGCATTATGTCTATGTCAGTAAAAGATCTGAAACTTTCCCTTTGAATGTAAAGAAAGATTGTGCTGGTAAACTTCTACGTGATTTGATACAGAAACAGCTGAGTAAACCTGAACGTACTCAGACACTTCTCTCTTTACTTATTCTGATCATTTCTAACTGACACACAATATCTTAGTGCAACGCAATCTGACTTTTAATAATCCCTACAAAAGAATAGCCCAGACTAACAATAACCTACACCCTTCATGAATCACTTACCTCACAAAAATCTTTGTTACTCGAACTACTGCAATACAACGAGCGCCAATACTGCCAGCTAAATAAAAGATTCTAACTACTGAAGGCCCTAACTACTGATAGGCATATAGGTAGCAAATGAAATATTTTTATAGAGAAAAAACAATGTATTTACCTTAATAGTGTTCAAAAGTCATTATATATATATATATATATATATATATATATATATATATATATATATATAAATAAATTCTTGACATCTTGACATCTATTTTGACAAATTTCCTTTTTCTGATGGACACACGTCCAGATCGTCCGCTCATATTAACATCTCAAAACTCTGGCATCTCTCTCCCCACATCCACCACTGCTGGCGGCTCACCTCCAACTGCCCAAAGCTACGGGCTGTTCACGTCCAACAGCCCAACACTACACTAGCGAATATTCCAACAATGGGTCCAACCAGCCACAGACTGCACACAGCGCAGTCAGTGATTTTAATACAGAGCGCTACGTGGCGTCACCAACATAAAACCTAAACAGCCTACTTACAGATCTTACAAAAAATACAATGTATCGTCAACTCGTCGTTTGTAAAATTTTCAAATGTGTGTCGATTCCTAAGGGACCAAACTGCTGGGCTCATCGGTCCCTAGCCTTACACACTACTTAAACTAACTTATGCTAAGAACAACACACACACACACACACACACACACATGCCCGAGGGAGGACTCGAACCTCTGGCGGGAGGGGCTGCGCAATCCGTGACATGGCTCCTCAAACCACTCCGAGCGGCCATGTCGTTTGTAGTACCGAATTCTATAGGGGATAGGAAAAATAATGTGAACAGTGGTAGTAATGGGACGGTTGTGTTTGACGGTCAACAACGCAGGTAAGGCACATTTCGCGCTGGACTATGCGTGTTCAGTACGGACTGGGCATCAATGCAGGTTGTTTACGAGTAGTGCATACTTCGTACTTGCATTCAGCGACCGAGGTCGACGTGCGATGGAAGACCTAACAGAGCCTCAAAGAGGGCAGATTGTGGGGGCGCGATTAGCTGGGGCATCAGTAACCAAGACAGCCAACTTATTGAATATTTCAAGAGCAACTTCCATCAGTTTGTTGACATGAAATATTTTATAACAATTCCTGTAGCATTGCACTTATGATGATTTTTGAACGATCTTTATTTCACTAATAACGTACAGAATCTTGTTTATTCCCTGCAGTCGTCACAAAAATGCAATGCGAAATGTCTATTGACTGACGAAAACAAACTTTATCTTTACACCGGGCTCAGATGATAAAAGAAAAATTAATGCATTCAGGCACTTCACAGTAATTAATAGTTTCATTGAAACAAAATTGGGATGGAGTAAGTAATGATCGTGCTCGTTGTTCCGCGTACTATGCTGCGCACCAGGCATACTTAATCAAATTCATAAACGTGGTGGTGCAGACTGATAACGCACAAATGACTGAACATTATAAATATCGTTTCGCTGCTAAACCTGAAATGACAAAGAGCTATTGGTCACTACACTGTCTGACAGTTTCCTGAAAAATGCTTTACACTGTTGAAAAATTTCTTTATCGAGAACCACACCATTAGTTTTGAGTGGAATCCAAATTATATCAACAGTCTTTTCGTCGTCGTTCTGAAGACAGAGATGTTGTTACGTCCAGAGAAAGATCCAACAAAAGCAATAAATTAGTCTCTGCAACTGGTAAGAAGATATTTCGAATGTAGAACTGAAACTTCATCTCTCCCATTTTTCCAGATTTTTCTATATGACTACAAAATTTCTGCAGCTAATCAGTCCTTTTTAAAATTTTTGGTTCTATTTTGTCTTGAGGTTCCTGAAGAAAGACTTAAAGCTGCGGAAATAGTACTCCGCTGATACTTATCACTGGCGTTGTTGCCATAGCGTTCGTCGACTGAAGAGCGACTATATCTTTCTTTTTTTTTCACTCGAAATAATAAAATGCGTTTTGCACGCAGTTCTTGCACGAAACCTGACTGTTCAGCTTTATACACTGTGTTTTAGAGAATGACAAGAAACTTGGCCTATACGTCAGCTACGAATTCTCTGTAGTATTATACATTAATTACATCTCCTCTACACGTTCGCTTGAAGTAAACTTCGTAATTTTGCTACTTCCTTTTCCGTAAAATTTCCTGAATTCCTTTAACTAGATCGAAGAAGCCTGGAAATCAGTAATGTACATCTCACCTGCAGTTCAGATGGCCCAGTCTCATAGATCTTCCTTGGTAATAGTGCACTGACTCTCACTAGCAGTTCTAAATCCTTAGAACAGCTTTTCTTTCACTCTTTTGGGAGTTTCATTGTGGCGGGTATTTCGTTCTGTGTGTAAATATTTCTTCCATTTATAAAACCCGCCTTCAGGTTTTACGAAACGAATTCAGCTTTGTACACTGCTTAACTTTAAGCGTTTTCTCCCTCCTTCATTTAACCAGAAAAATCACAGCCTTTCCTTTCTCACAATTCATGGAATCATCAGAGTTATTTTCTGTTCCTTTGTAAGTAGGCTGTTTAGGTTTTTATGTTGGTAACGCCATGTAGCGCTCTATATGAAAATCACTGACTGTGCTGTGTGAAGGCTGTGGTTGGTTTGTATTGTTGGAGTAATATTCGCCATTGTAGTGTTGGGCAGTTGGCTGATAACAGCATGTAGCGTTGCGCAGTTGGAGGTGAGCCGCCAGCAGTGGTGGATGTGGGGAGAGAAATGGCTGATTTTTGAGAGCGGATGATCTGGATGTGTGTCCATCACAGACACAGTAAATTTGTAAGACTGGATGTCATGAACTGCTATATATATTAAGACTTTTGAACAATATTAAGGTAAATACATTGTTTGTTCTCTATCAAAATCTTTCATTTGCTAACTATGCCTATCAGTAGTTAATGCCTTCAGTAGTTTGAATCTTTTATTTAGCTGGCAGTAGTGGCGCTCACTGTATTGCAGTAGTTCGAGTAACGAAGATTTTTGTGAGGTAAGTGATTTGTGAAAGGTATAGGTTAATGTTAGTCAGGGCCATTATTTGTAGGGATTATTGAAAGTCAGATTTCGTTGCGCTAAATATATTATGTGTCAGTTTAGTGTTGATCAGAATAGGTAAAGAGCGAAATGTCTGAGTTCAGTTCTGCTCAGCTGACAAACTGCCTCTTGGCTTCTGTCTCGGGTTCTTCGGCCGACGTTCATCTAATGATTTTTCTGACGTTTCGCCAGCACGAGTGGCTGGCATTGTCAAAGCTTCACCCTCCATTGCCGGTGGTGAACTGGAGGCGAGCTCGCGGCCGCAGGCTATATGTACCTGGCGCGCCAACGTCCGAGGGCTTCTCCGCGGTCATTTCCGGTGCGGCTCTCCTCTTGCTACCTGCGACGGTCGTTCGCTGCAGTACGGGAAGCCAGGATCCGTTTACCTTAAGGCTTTCCTCTTTCTTGTTGAAACTGTTCGCGTGTTTCTGGATTTCTACAGCTTCTCTGAACAAGCTCGTGTGATAGTGCTTCTCTACAGACAGAACTTCCGTGTCGGCGAATTTTATTACGTGGTCGGTCTCATTCAGTGCGTGTTCTGCCACGGCCGATTTCTCCACCTGCCCCAACCTGCAATGTCGCTTATGCTCTTTGATCCTGGTGTTAATGGATCGTCCAGTCATTCCGACATAAACTTTTCCGCATGTGCAAGGTATACGGTATATTCTCGACATTGCAAGTGGGTCTCTTTTCTCCTTCGCCGATCTAAGACACTCTTCGATCTTCCTTGTCGGTTTGAAAATCGTCTTTACACCGTGTTTGCGCAATATACGGCCGATTCTGTCCGTCACTCTGGGAATGTATGGCAGAAAGTTGTCAACCTCACTGAACGGCAATTGACCGAAGAGGAAGTGTCTGTTCTTCAAAAAGGAAGGGAATTTCGCTATCATCCCGAGAACTATACCTATGGAGGACATCATTGCCAACACCGAAGCAGCCATTCGGACCCTTCCTTGTGAAAGGGCAGAGGAAATACGCACTGAAACAGCCAGGATACTGCGCCGAGCAAAATCACCAGCTTGCAACCTGAAGAAAGAAGAGGTACAAGCCATTAAGAATCTCAACGCCGACAAGAGTATATTGGTACTGCCTGCCGATAAGGGGAATGCGACCGTCGTAATGAAGACCGAAGATTATGAGCAAAAGATCCGAGACGTCTTAGATCCGACGACGCACCGAAAACTAAGCGCAGATCCGACGCAGCGTATCACTCGGAATACTAATCGATTAATCAAGGCATCTTCTCTGCCGGCGGACATACAGAGAAACCTGCGCAACACAGAAGCCCTACCACCTCGGCTGTATGGATTACCCAAGATCCATAAGAACAACGTTCCACTGAGACCGATAGTTAGCGCTCCTGGCTCACCAACGTATAAACTGGCGAAACACTTGGCCTCTCTGCTCCAGCCACACGTGGGAAAGACCGACACATACATTAAGGACTCAGGACATTTCATTGAGAAGCTGAAGAAACTGAAACTTGCGCCAAACGACATCCTGGTCAGTTTTGATGTTCTTTCGTTATTTACGAAAGTGCCACTCAGCGACGCTCTGGAGCACATCGGTTCCATGTTCCCGCAAGACATCAAAAAGCTCTTCCATGCATGTCTCACCACGAGCTATTTCACGTGGAATGGCGATTTCTACGAACAGCTGGAAGGCGTCGCCATGGGTAGTCCTCTCAGTCCAGTGGTGGCCAACTTCTTCATGGAACAATTCGAAGCACAGGCACTGGACTCGGCGACTTGCAAACCTAAGGTGTGGTACAGGTACGTCGATGATACTTTCGTGGTGTGGAGCCATGGTGAAGAACAGCTCGGTGAATTCCTGAGATACTTGAACAGCCTCCATGCCAACATAACATTTATCATGGAAGTAGAAAAGGACAAGAAACTGCCATTTCTAGATGCGCTGGTCACAAGGGACGGCGAAAACCTGGGACACAGCGTGTATCGAAAACCGACACACACGGACCGATACCTGCACAAACTGTCAAACCACCACCCAAGCCAGAAAAGAGGCATGATTAGTACGCTCGTAACGAGAGCAGGACGAATATGTGAGCCTCAACACCTCAAACGAGAAATGCAACACCTGGAAACTGTTCTGAGGAGCAATGGGTACTCCACAAATTACATTAGAAGTGTAACAGAGCCAAACACTCGGCGAAGTAAGGAACCAGAAAAAGAAATGTCGGGTACGGCCTTTCTGCCATACATTCCCAGAGTGACGGACAGAATCGGCCGTATATTGCGCAAACACGGCGTAAAGACGATTTTCAAACCGACAAGGAAGATCAAAGAGTGTCTTAGATCGGCGAAGGAGAAAAGAGACCCACTTGCAATGTCGGGAATATACCGTATACCTTGCACATGCGGAAAAGTTTATGTCGGAATGACTGGACGATCCATTAACACCAGGATCAAAGAGCATAAGCGACATTGCAGGTTGGGGCAGGTGGAGAAATCGGCCGTGGCAGAACACGCACTGAATGAGACCGACCACGTAATAAAATTCGCCGACACGGAAGTTCTGTCTGTAGAGAAGCACTATCACACGCGCTTGTTCAGAGAAGCTGTAGAAATCCAGAAACACGCGAACAGTTTCAACAAGAAAGAGGAAAGCCTTAAGGTAAACGGATCCTGGCTTCCTGTACTGCAGCGAACGACCGTCGCAGGTAGCAAGAGGAGAGCCGCACCGGAAATGACCGCGGAGAAGCCCTCGGACGTTGGCGCGCCAGGTACATATAGCCTGCGGCCGCGAGCTCGCCTCCAGTTCACCACCGGCAATGGAGGGTGAAGCTTTGACAATGCCAGCCACTCGTGCTGGCGAAACGTCAGAAAAATCATTAGATGAACGTCGGCCGAAGAACCCGAGACAGAAGCCAATAGGCAGTTTGTCAACAAGTCGCCACGAAAGCCTTAACAATTCTGCTCAGCTGTTTGAAAATCAAATAATGAGAGAGGCTTATCAGCACAATAATTCGTTAAATTTTCTAAGAGGACGTTTCATATGTCGACCCTTAGCAGAGGATACCTCACTGGAATCTTCTGATTTTTTTCTTGTTGTTTCTGTAATTAGTGTAGCTATTGTTTATTGATAGCTCGTAATTATAGAGAGAATTTCCTTTGTAGTTGTAATTTTTCAATGTTGTACAGTAAAACAGTTATGGTATGCATGTAGATTTGCACCAAGTATTTCGCAGCTGCGCTTGCAATTAACTAGATATTTTCAGTGCTATGTTAATGTGTTTTCTTATTTTGCTGTTCAAATTGTGCTTTTCTGTGTTATCGTGTTTAATATTGTGACAATAATGGCGTGTGAAAAACGTAACACTAGGCTCCAAAGTAAACTGAGAAATAATAGTGACGACGAGCGTAGCTTATCAGCACCACTGTGTAATGAATTAACAGACATTCAAAGTGGTAATTTGGAAATTGTGCATAAGGAAATGGAGCGGGCGGCAAATAATGGCTTAGACAAAGAAACAATTAGTGAACAGGGAAGCATTATCGATCGATCGGTCGGCAACAGCTCGCCTCAGGAATCCGAAATGACAGGACACAATCTCGCAAATACTGTAGATTCAGGTTTTGGGTCCTCACTGTTTTCTCAAATAAGTCAAGACACGTTTTTTGGTTGTCAAAATGTGAATGTTGGCGGTGCAAATGCACTGCCGAAAAGCATAGAGGAACAGATTCCAGACACAAATACATTATTATTGCAATTAATGCAACAAATGAAACAAAACCAGAGACAAACACAGCAACAGTTAGACACAATGGAACAAAATCTTCAAAAGTTAGACACAATGGAACAAAATCTTGAAAAGTTAGACACAACGGAACGAAATCTTCAAAGGTTAGACACCACGTTTGAACAAACACATGAAGATTTAACTACTGAGTTACATAATATCGAATCGAATTGTCAAAAAGTCTGTAATGACGAAAAAACACAAATTTGTGAGTATTTTCAACCTATTTTTCCGCGGCCTGAAAATGCATTACAGAATCACGAAGCAGCCATAAAAGAACTACAAACTATTGTTCATGAAAATCACGAGACATTGCGGGCTAAAACTGACTCAGTTGCATCTACCGATTCGGTTACGGTACTTGCAAAAACTCAGGAAAACTTAAAGGACACAGTAGATACTCTGAAAATTGGCTCAGAAAGACACATGGCGGAAATTAGCTCATTATCAGAGAAAGTAGTCGAACTTTCGGATCAGCTAAATAATTTATCTACGAAGGTAGATGATAATCTGAATGACACAAGACCGGTAGTCTTTAATAATACAGAAGAGTACGAAAAAATTAGGAAATTCAAACAAAACCAGAATCAAATTAATACGCAACACCAAAGAGAAATCCGGGAAGTACAAGATCAGTTGACACAAGTAATACAAGAATTACATATTTCAGAGGACACTCACACTCCAATACGGGAAGAGGGACATAGAAATACGGAACAGCCACAAAATAATAACACAGGACACTTCGGAAATTATGAAAGAAATTGGCAAGGTACACCGAATTTTGAGATGGAACCGCCGAAACGACGTAACAATGACCGACATGCAACTCGCCGACATGATGATTTTGACTATAACCTGTTTATTACTACACGTAAATTCAAAACATTTAAGAATTCTCGCAACGACATTCATCCACAAGCATGGCTTCCTCAATTCTCTCATTGTTTCCTCCCTACTGGTCATTAGAGCACAGATTATAATTTGTGTATGGCTACTTAGAGATTGAACCAGTTGTAAGAATACTATCGGTCATTCACGATTGTCACAGTTAAGGAGAATTTTGTCATGCTTTCCTCTCAGCATATTGGTCTCAAGGTACACAAGACCAAGTAAAACATAGCATCATAATGATGAAACATTTCGAACAATCGGAATTTTCTACTCTTGTCAAATATTTCGGAGGCATGTTACATAATAATCAGTATCTTTAAAATCCATACAGCCCCTCAGAACTCATCCACACTTGCTTAATCAAATTGCCTGATCATTTACGACATATTATTTTGGCAGGACGTTGCAAAGACGACATTGAAGCTTTTCAGGGACTGTTACAAGAATTGGAAATTGACACTGACAATCGCGGAATGCGAAAACAGGAACCCAACAATTACAGGTCACATCCATCACAATTCCGCGATGACAGAAATAATAACTGGACACGACAAGGCTATTCTTACAAAGTAAATCGTGACCAAAACAGACACCACCTGTATGACAACCGATGGCAGAGTAGTAATAATTACAGGGAAAGATCACCTCTCCGCAGTAATGACTATCACAAAGACAATCAGAGAAACAGACAATATGGGAACCAAAATAATTATTATCAAGGGAGACAGAATAGCATCAGACGCAACGGTCCACCGCGTAGTTACGATTCAGGGAGAAATTCTCCACCATATGACCAACAAAAAAGAAACTATATAAACTACTGACAAAACGACAGACCTGAATTTCATCAGTACTGGCGGGATTCAAACAGGGCAGGGCCCTCTCAACAAGGTGATTTTGTAGAAGTTAGATCTCTAAATCCCAATAACGACGCGCGCCAACAAAGAGACAATAGGCAATGACTCACACCGCTGGGAGCCACAAAAACGTACTTACGAAGCTGACGACGTAGCTGTCGTGGCTAGTAATTACGTAAAAATAGAAGGCATTAGGGACATCTTACTCCAGGAACACGACGTAAAACATAACAACATTGCATATCCTGTGATTCTCATTACAGTAAATGACGTAAGATTTACGGCAGTACTTGACTCTGGCAGTCCCATTTCAGTAATTAGTGAAACAGCCTTTAGCAAATGCAACAAATCGAACGATTGCCCCACACTTCCGTTATGTAAAATTAAATTACAAGGTACAATCGTTGGAAAAAGTTTAGATGTACGCCAACAAACCAACTTAGAATTCTTTTGTCAAAGCCACAGCTTCTCTATGAACTTTCTTAATGTTCCATTATTGTCGACGGACATTATATTGGGAGTAGACTTTTTGAATGAATACAAAGCAATCTTAAACTTCCGCGATGCTGAAATAAGTTTAGAGAAAGTAGGTAAGTCAATAGCTTTGAAATTTGAAGATTGGCTCTCAAATCATGACGAGGAAATTAATCGGCTTTACCTTCTGTTAGACAACAGTTCGGAATTTTCGACGGAACTAGACACCAACAATCACTCTGCAAGTACTGACAGGGATGATATCGACGGCATATTTGACACTAATGAGTTAATTCAGAATAAAATTCAAACATTTGAGAATTGTAATGACGCTGATAGGCAAGACCTTTTTGAGATTTTACAAGCACGTTCCACAGCTTTTACTCACAAAACAGGAACAATCAAGGGATTTCAATACCAATTTCGTGTTCGTGAGCATACTAAATTTTGTGTTAGACCATATGTAATTCCAGCACATTATAGAGACTGTGTTAGAACAGAAATACAATCTATGCTTGACGAGGGCATTATTGAGCCTGCAGTAAGCTCATACAACAATCCCTTACATGTTGTTGAGAAGAAAAATGGATCGATCAGGCTCGTCTTAGATTCGAGACAAATCAGTACTATCATCATTCCTGAAACAGACAGGCCGCAAACGATGGAAGAACTTCTTCAAAATTTTTATGGTGTAAAAGTGAAGTCTTCTATTGATCTCAGATCCAACTTTTATCAGATCGAACTTCATCCAGAATGTAGAAAATACACAGACTTTATTTTTTCGGCGTTTGTTATCAATTTCGGAAACTTCCTTTTGGTTTGAACATTTCTTTGGCAGCGTTCATTCGCGGGCTAAATTCCATATTATCTGATTTCTTAAAACGTCACATCACCTTATATGTGGACGATATTATGATAGCAGAAGCCTCATGGGAACAACGTAATCGCATCCTCAACAGCTTGTTACGTATTTTTGCAGCATATGGAAATACAGTTAAGTTGGAAGAGTCTGAATTCGGTAGGTCAAAGGTGAGGTTTTTGGGACATATTATTTCTTCTGAAGGCATTCAGCCGGATCCTGAAAAGTTAGAAGCAATCAGAACCATTCCAGTTCCATCCACAAAAAAACAAGTCCGCAGTTTTCTAGGTCTCGTAAATTTTTACCGTCGTTTTCTGAATATGCAAATTCTAGTTACACCAAAACTTTGTTCTCTCACTGGAAAAAATACTATTCGGAACTGGGACGAACAAGCACAGTTGGAATTCAATTCTGTGAAAGAAGCGTTACTTAACACGCCAATACTAGCTCATCCAGATCTGTCACAAGATTTCTGCCTTAGCACGGATTCTTCTAAAGTCGGTCTTGGTGCCTATTTATTTCAAGAAGCCATAGAAAATGACACTTATGTTCAGAAAACCATTGATTTTGCTAGCCGAGTGCTAACAAAATCTGAAAAAAATTATTCCGTTACTGAATTAGAAGCTTTAGCTATCGTTTGGGCATTTAACAAATTCCGTTATACAGTGATCATCGTGCATTACAATTTCTTATGTCTTCAAAATTAAATCATGACAGATTAAAACGTTGGGCACTGTTTCTGCAAGAATTCCACCTCACAATAGTCTACATTCGCGGCAAGGAGAACATTGTTGTGGACACACTACCACGCGGACCGATTGGGCTTGAGAAAAGTAACACAGAAGGCAACCTCGAGAAAAATTTCAGTATTCTTTACATTCAGAAAGTCGCCTTTGAAAACCTCATCACCACATCTTTAAAGGACATTGCTCATGAACAAGATAAAGATCCGATTTGGAAAGACATCAAAAGTAAATGGCATGAAAAGACACACACACAGATTCGGCATTATTATCTGGTTAGAAACAACATACTCTTAAAACGCTGCACTGTTGATGACAAGCTATGGTTACTTTGCATTCCTGACGATTTTGTTAATAAGCTCATTTGTTACATTCATTTCAGCTATGCACATTTTGGTCCACGAAAATGTTATCATATTCTTCGGACGACTTGTTATTTTAACAATATGGAAAAGAGAATTCGAAGAGTCTTGTCTATGTGTAAACTTTGTCAAAAGGCTACACAATCTACTGTCTCACATCGTGCTCCGGTGTTTCCTATCATTCCTTCTAAAATAAAAGAATTTGCTGCTGTTCGTCTCTTGGGACCCCTTGTCAGAACATCGGATGGATTTTCGTATGTTCTAGTCGCTGTTGAACTTACTTCAAAATTTGTTTCTTTCACTCCCTTACGTAAAGCCACTGGACGGTCTGTATCCAACGCCTTTGTTAAAAATTTCTTACGTGAAGTTGGACACGTTAGTAAAGTCATTTCAGATAACGGACCGAATTCAGATCTGCTGTTTGGTCACGCATGCTTCGGAACCATAAAATCAAACCTGTTTTTATTTCATTGTACTCACCACATTGTAACCGGTCTGTCCAGATTATGAAAGAAATCAATAAGCTTTGCAGACTTTATTGTCACAGAAAGCATCAGCATTGGGACAGATATTTACACTTATTTTAAAACGTGCTGAATGAAATGCCTCATGACTCCACTGCTTTACCACCTATTCTCGTACTGAAGAATGAAGAACCACTGAACAGAATCAGAGAGGTTGTACCTTTCCCGAATACACGTTAACTTCGACACAATGACATAATTGATTTGGCTATTAAAAATATAAAATCTGCAGCAGACGAAAGGGGAAAACTACACGGTAAAGCAAATGCAAAGAAATTATATATCGGTCAGAAAGTTCTCATTAAAGCTCATTCATTGTCACATAAGAAGAAACACTTGAGTCACAAATTCTTTCTGATTTACAATGGACCTTACAGAATCCGACGTATACGACATGATAATTGCGTTGAAGTTGAAACTCTGTGTACTAGGAAGAGTAAAGGATTGCACCACATTTCACATGTAAAACCGTTTATTGAAAGATAATCTGCTTTTTAACTTAGTCTTTGCCATAAAATTTTTCACTTCATGCATCTAGTACGCATTGTCACACTTAGAAACTGTTATCATGCAACAATGTTTTGTAGCTAACTATCTAATCTAGAACCTAGGGAACATATTTAGAGAGTAATTACCACTGCATTGTGATAGTGAACAGAGGACACAGTGTTACTGTGTGTGTGCATTCTTGCTTGTTAGTTGCACGATTACGTAACGACTATAGGGTTTACATACTTAGAATATATACTGCTAATAAGATTTTAATGCAACATTTTGGTTTACTTGAGAAGACATTCTTTATTTGAAGTACTTTCTTTGAGATTAAAGATGACTTAGTATTTGGTTTATTTGACAGCTGCACGATTATATCACGACGCTACTGATGTGTGACACAATTTACATTGTTGCTTTTGTGCTGTATCTGCTTTATATCTGCACAGTTTTTTTGAATTCTTCTGGAAAGTAAAACATGTTTTAGTAATAACTTTTGTGGTATAGCTACAAGGAGACAGCCTTTTTTGTAGTACAACAATACGCTACAGTGTAGTGCTTTCTTAATCACGGAATTATAGGTAATAACTACGGTATCTATACGCATAGCATTTCGCTTTTGTTTATTACAAGGTAAGTACATTGACTTCCACAGAACTTTGCTTACGGACGACGAGAATTACGACACTTGGCACATTTTTACCCTTAAGTAATGACAGAGATTATGTTACAACAAGACGCACAACTTAGCGCGGCAGTACACGTATTTGAGCGATTAATTTTGTACTTAAAACATTTATTTTTAAAGATTTTTGAGTTACAAAGAAAGTTTTCCATGATACGTTTCATTCCATTGCTGTAATCTGTAAGACCTGAGGGTATAAATACATTAATCCTCAGGGGGATACACGCTCACTTTGTGTACCATGTGTTTGGCAAGCACAAGGAGCCTTAGCTAATATGGTATTTGCTTATACAACTTTACACATCGGTACCATATTTCTCTAACACATAATTACACAGCTATCTGATCATTTAACTGAGAAAGACAAAAAATTTTTTTACTACATCAGTGACAGGTGTTTGCGTAATTACACAGTTGGATAACTTTACACTTACGAAATTGTATTTTGTCTGTACTTTGTGAACTGTTCATATGTTTTCGGAACCATTGTGACACTATGAGAGCTTTGAATGATATATTTGGTATCGGATTATGATTTTTAAAGTACGTTTGATGCAGACAACACTATTGAAATGAACAGAGAATTTTTTTTAGGTTTTGAAATTATTGGAGGAAGCTACGACGATTTTGAGATTTGACAGAGGTGTTATGATGTTATTATTACGATGATGATGTGTATTATGCTGTTGAGATATGTTTATGATCAATAAGCTGATGCTATATGAGGAATTTATTATGATGAGATATTGAAGAATTGTCGACGAATATGTATATGTGTAATAAGGAAAGGAATAATAAGTAGTGGCTAGGAACTCAACGAAAATTTTTTGGACACTGTTATAGTTATAGGATTTTGTTTCTACTCATTTGTAATGCAAATTCTCGACCTGTGAAATTTTTTATATGAGACTGTCACTGTAGTGCAAACTGCTGTCGTAAATATTTCGGTAAGAAAGCCAAGTGACGTTGACATAATGCCCTGTGAGTGGCCAGCTGTACCAGCTGCCTGGAGAAAAAGCCATTAGGTAAAAAAAAGAAAGAGGCCATTAACCTCACTATTGACATTCCTTTGTAGAAATCATCGCAAATATGACACACTATTACTTGGAAACATATGATTATACTGTGGAGCACATACTTTGTGTGGTTATGAATTGATGGGAAATATTCTTACATCTGCACACCTGATTATGACAAGTGTTTTTCTATGAGGCTTGAGAGAATGTCTACTGACTTATGAAATGCCACATGGCTATTGAATGATGTTTTTAAGCTTTGCTTTACATAGTTGCTTATTTCATTTGATATCTGGTTTCCAGCTGTGTTGCAGCATTGGTTATATAAAATAAAATTAAATGCATTTGCTAATGTGAACACTTTCTACCAACAGATCTATTAAATAATAATTTTATTATCCACATTCTTCGAAAAAGGAGCACTTCGAAAGGAAAGAATAATAAGAACTGACTAATAACAGTAACTGAATACACAATTTTCTTTTCAAGTACTTCGTAATTTCTTTTGTAGAATAAGTTGTGGTGCACCACTTTAGCTACATAGACATCAAGATGTGAATAGACATTTCCTTTATATGTATTGTTGTCTTTAGTGTACTATTTTTTCTGCTTGTGGGTTTGTTATGGCTCAAATGGCTCTGAGCACTATGGGACTCAACTGCTGAGGCCATTAGTCCCCTAGAACTTAGAACTAGTTAAACCTAACTAACCTAGGGACATCACAAACATCCATGCCCGAGGCAGGATTCGAACCTGCGACCGTAGTGGTCTCGCGGTTCCAGACTGCAGCGCCTTTAACCGCACGGCCACTTCGGCCGGCTGGGTTTGTTATGTTTAGATATGTTACTGCATTTGCTGCTGCTGTTTGCCAGGCATAGTGATACTGAATTTCACTTTGTATTACTCTGTTAAGCCAGTTTTACTACTGATTTATTTTTCTTGTTTGCTGCACATCGGCTCATGTTAGTTGTAATGTTGCATTTGCTCTGCTAATTTAGATATACTGCAGCTTGCTTTGCCAATTTGCATTTTTTTTTGTCATTGCTGTTTGTGTTAATTGTTTTGTACTGCTGCATTGCCTCGCCCCTTAGTGTATATATCTGAGATCAGTAGATTTAAGTTAGCTTAACAGGGGGTAGAATATGTAAGAAACTGACTATGGAGAATAGGGAAAGAATGCATTAAGAAGTTTTGCTTGCAAAATACTACAGTAAAACAAACCCTGTCCTTTCCTTTTGTATTATTCCGCTATGTGTTTGTATACCCTTGTGTATTTGTGTTCTTCCTGTCTTTATGTGTTTATCTGATACGATTTATGTTGTAGAATTTTGCTAATACTCAGCTACATTCACTATGATGAGGAATACTGTTATCCTCAAACATAATTTGCATTTAAAATATGTTATTTACTTTGTAAAGTTGTTTAGACATTATTTATTCTGTTTTGTTTTAATGCTCACGTGTGAAGTTGTAGTTTCGAAAGTTATTCAGACCTTTTACGTATTTAGTTATGTCATAACTCCTGTAACACTGATGTATATGTTTATTTATATTCTTTTGTAAAGCCCATATTACTACAAATGTTATCTGTATTGTTATGTTCTTTAATGTTGTATTTTGTACCTTTGTAATTGTATTCTTATGTTGTAAATTTATAATTGTGTAGACACCAGTTCTTCAAATTAAGTTACATTTCACTGCACACGTTTCTGTTGGTCATAGTGTATGCACAATATGTGAGAAGTTGGGACCGTTAGTGTCTGCACGTGTGTTAATAATAAAGCAAGAGACTGGTTAACAGCATTGCTGGTTCTAAGGATAATTCCAAAAACTTTGTGAGTGCACAAGTGGTGGTTTATGGACTTGCTATATTATCCGCAAGACTCTTCGATGGTGATTGTGCACTTGGACAGTCGGAACAGACGGCTGCTCGCCGTCTCTACAAGGACTGTAGTGGGTCTGCACCTTTGGTGGACCATCAATACCATTATTTCTACAAGGACTGCAGTGGGTCTGCACCTCTGGTGGCCCACCAATACCATAATCTCTACCAGGACTACAGTGGGTCTGCTCTGTGATGACCTGCCTACCAATATTCTTCAAAACTTCGACTGACTCTGCTGTGGGTTTGCTCTGTTGTTGCCCATTACCTGTCTGCATGTCAAGAGTCAGCACTGTCTTTCCGTTGGAAGGACAACACTACTTCTTCAAGACTGCATGGAAATCCACTACTTCCGTGTGCATTTTCTTTTACTGCTCTGACTTTGAGAAAAAAAAACACAGCAATTTTACTGTGATGAATGACCAGGACTGTCTTTACGGACTGTGAGAAAATTTTAGCTTTTGACCAACATTTAATCAATAAGTGCGTGCATTTGATTTCTTTGTTATTGTAATTATGAAATTTTTTTTCAAATCTGTATTGGCCACTGCCCAAAACAATTTTTAAATTTTTTTGTGGGGAGCATGGGGGCTATGTAAGTAGGCTGTTTAGGTTTTTATGTTGGTAACGCCATGTAGCGCTCTATATGAAAATCACTGACTGTGCTGTGGGAAGGCTGTGGTTGGTTTGCATTGTTGGAGTAATATTCGCCATTGTAGTGTTGGGCAGTGGGCTGTTAGCAGCGCGTAGCGTTGCGCAGTTGGAGGTGAGCCGCCAGTAGTGGTGGATGTGGGGAGAGAAATGGCGGAGTTTTGTGAGCAGATGATCTGGACGTGTGTCCATCAGAGACACAGTAAATTTGTAAGACTGTATGTCATGAACTGCTATATATATTATGATTTTTGAACACTTTTAAGGTAAATACATTGTTTGTTCTCTATCAAAATCTTTCATTTGCTAACTATGCCTACCAGTAGTTAGTGCCTTCAGTAGTTTGAATCTTTTGTTTAGCTGGCAGTAGTGGCGCTCGCTGTATTGCAATAGTTCGAGTGACGAAGATTTTTGTGAGGTAAGTGATTTGTGAAAGGTATAGGTTAATGTTAGTCAGGGCCATTATTTGTAGGGATTATTGAAAGTCAGATTGCGTTGCGCTAAAAATATTGTGTGTCAGTTTAGTGTTGATCAGAATAGGTAAAGAGCGAAATGTCTGAGTACGTTCAGTCCTGCTCAGCTGTTTGAAAATCAAATAATGTGAGCGGTTTATCAGTACAGTAATTTATTAAGTTTTCTAAGGGGACGTTTCACCTTCTAATGCATCCACAATTTCTAAAGAAATGTCGACATGATTCGAATGAATGTCCAAGAAATTAACTAACAAATAACTCTATGTACTTCAGGAGAAGTAGGCAATCTTGACTACATACCACGTTCTTCGTATTTCATCTTTGCAATGGTGAAATCATTAATTGGATTCTACATTACTGTCAAACCCTGCAACCTGCACGAAGACAGATGCTGTTGGCAAGCTTCTACGAAGGTAATACAAAGAAAATTAATTCAGTATTATCTTCATTGTTAAACTTTCCAATGTAACGAAAGCAACTGCTAGTTGTAATGGATATCAAATAAGTTGAAAATTCGGGTGACTTGTAACTGTGACTAACTGTGCCAGAGAAACTATCAACAGAAACTGAAAATCGCGTTACAAATTGCTATTACATTTTACCATGTTATATTTTTACCGATGCACCATCAGCCATGTGGTGCGCGTACTGTCTGCTACAGCTACAGTAGAGGTGTACATTTCTCAAGCTGCCTGGTGATCTACGTATTTGGCAATTTTCAATATTTTTTTTGAAATAATTACTTGCAGTGTGTCTTAGCAGCTAAAATTTTAATGTGGTGTTTCTTTTGGTGTGTTCTTCCTCTTTAAAAAAAAATTCAGGGCAGATTTCGACATGTCAGATTGGACTTTTCCCTTGCAAATTTTCAGTTGTTCCCGCTGGAGTGTACTATCTCTGACAAGAACCAAGAAAGTACGACATGTCAGTGTATTTTCGCGCCAACTGCCTCATTTCACATGTAAACAGTGTGTAAGACCATCAGTTTACTGAGATTTGTGTTAATAAGGTTAACACTGGCAATTGTTAGTGTAACTGACATTATTTCGCAAAGTACGGAGCCTCGTGCTGGTTCATGCTACTATATTCTTAAAGAGAAAAGGCTCCGTTCTGGCAATGACACATATAAATGTCGAAATATTTTAAAGTTTGACGTTTGTGGAAGTAAAATGTAAGTGATGTGTTATTTTTAACAATATTGGAATGCACTACTACATAAATGGCACGTTCGTGGAATTCTATATACAAAGTCTATGCTCACATTTTTTGTATTTCTTAACTTTTGTAGTACCACTGGATAAGGGACGTAAGGACGAAATTGCAGTTATGAAGTAAATAATCTCTAGAATCATTGGTGAATAATATGTCTCTCAAAAAATCTACATGACTGTGAACCCCAACTATAAGAAATTAAAAATTATTGTGTAATACAGTTACAAATAAAAGGAAATGTGAGTTTAGTATGATTAAAATCAGCCTACACGAATCTCTCCTTGTAAATTATAAAAGTAAAGAGAATAGCCGCCGTACCAATTAGGGCTTTCGCTGAAGTTAACCACGTGGTTGATTAGGGTGACATAACTAGTGCAAAACTGCAACCGAAATTTATTGAGCCTTTCTTTCAAGAATTAATTAACTAAAAAGAACAGTGTCTTAGGTTTTCTGTAGTACTTTTAACATACAATATTGGATAGATGCCGAAAACATTAATTGATCACGTCGTCCTAATGACACGTACGTCTTAAAAACGTTAATGTAGTTGAAGATATAGTTGCTGCCAAACTGCAACATCGCTAACATGATGGTGGTACATGGGTAACATACATGTAACATACATGTCGCTTATGACCTCGTCGCTTATTGTTTTGTTTGGTTTTAGGGTCCAAAAAACAAATGGGGTCATACTCGCCGCCTCGACGCTTAGTGCCCTAAACAACTAATCATCACCATCATCATCATTACGAGCAGTGATGTCAACAGAAACAAATATACGAGGTGAGTATAAAGTCTTACATGTTTACAAAAATTTACTTGTTACAAACTTGCTGGGTACAGCTTGCGGTTTGTTGTAAATGGCAGGTTAATTCGAAAAGTTTTTTATGGATACACATCCATGTATGCTGTGTTTGTTGCCCGTAGAGCGTCTAAGTGATACTCAGTTCCCCTCTATGTTTCTGCCAACATCTCTTCCATCCCCGCCTCCGTAGAATCTCGTATTCGTGCCATAGGAGTTTCCACATCACGAAGATCAGGAAGTATTGAACTGAAAACTTCATTCTTAAATTAAACCTACAAAAAAGTGAAGCGGTGTTATGTATGGCGAACGTGGAGCCCATCATGCTGAACCGTCTCTACCGAGCCAGCCGTCTGGATACGTTTCATCGAAAAACTGGCGAACAAATAACTCTCCAGTGTGTCTGTGCACCGCAATACTAAAACACTATCCAAGGTCTAAATTCCTGTCGCTGAACTGTAATAAGCAACTATGGACGCCATTTTGACGGCAGCACCTTTAAATTACGCTACTTGTAACTAGCGGAGGAGAAAAAAATAAATAAATAAAATAAAGTGCTGTCGGAGCACATGCAGAAGCGTATCCGTAAGAGCTCAGTTACCATTAAAAAAAAACTCATAGACAAGTGGAAGTGTATCCATAAAAATCTTCATTAGTTATGCTACTATTTGTAACGTAGCTGTGCCTAGCATAATTTCTTAGGAACAAAATTTTTGTAGTCAGGGAAAGAATTGATGCTCAACCCATATACTACTTACATAGACAAATTTAAAGAATATAACTAAAAATTGTTGATTAATAACTTAATGAACTTTACCAGTCTATTTCAGCTTGAATCTGAACTTTGAAAAAGTTAACTTATAAAACCGTTTACTGTTATCCTTTACTGAAAACTAGAAATGTAGTATATCTGGAATACTCAGCTTTCATTACTTTTGAACATTAAATGTCAGTTTCAGTTTCATGATTTTTCATCCTTGACACTTTTACTACAGTGTCGTTCACAAACAACCCAAGTAATATGAAATACTAAAATTGTAGGCTACACACACTAAGGTTAACTGACACATACAGAGCATTCAAATGAGAAAAATACATAGTGAGCCAGGCAATTACAGTTGTAGATAACACTATGCCTAGAGGAGTTGTGCAGCTGAGTCGATGCAGAAGGCTTTTTTCTCGCCCTCCGTGGATCCTGTTCCTACATATGACTCATTCACAGCACATTTGACTGGACTGAATCTGTTCTTTCCGGTTCAGTATCTGGTAACATGCTATGGAGGCTAGCAAGTCATTCTTCTAGACCTCTGATACGCAAGAAACGATCACTCAAGATTATTTGGGGCACTACTCAATTAGAGGATCGTTTAGCAAGCGCGATATCGTTCCAGAGATGAGCAACAAACTCCATTGGCAGGCGCTAGAAGAAAGGTGCTGGGTACCAGTGAGAGGTTTACTGGTGAAATTCCTAGAGTGTACAGTCCTAGAAGAATTGGGCAATGCATTACTTCATCCCATTTAAATTTCGCGAAATGACTACGTCGGGAAGACGTGGTCAGAGAAATTCAACTTATCATGCAGACATAGTGACAGTCATTCTTCACTTTCACTATTCGTGAATGGAACATGGAAACGAGGAAATGATGGTACTGCAAGTATCCTCGACCACTGTTGTACGTTGCTTGCGGATTATAGATGTAGATGTGCAGTCTAGGGTCTACAACTACATTATACTCCGCAAGCCACATAATAGTGTGTGGCGGAGGGTACTTTCGGTACCACTATATGATCCCTCCAACCCTCTTCCACTAGCGAATAGTGCGCGGGAAGAATGATTGTCTGTAAGCCTCTGTATTGGCTCTAATTTCTCTAATTTTCTCTTCGTGGTCAATACGCGAGATGTACGTGGAGGAAGTAATGTGTTGTCCAAATCCTCCTGAAAACTGCTGTCCCGATATTTCAATAGTAAATCTCTCCGTCATGCACGTCTCTCTTGTAAGTCTGCTAGTGGAGTTTATTTAGCATCTCCGTAACGTTCGCCTCCGGTAGCTGAGTGATAGCCGGCACGGTAGCTCAGCGTGTTCGGTCAGAGCCAGTTGGCCTCTGTAATAAAAAAACTGAGTGGAAGGATCAACCACCGAACTTTAACAGGATGTCTTGCGACGTCCGCAACGACCAAACACAACGATCAATAACGAACAAAATGAAAAAAAAAAAAAAAATGGTCAGCGCGAGAGAATGTCAATCCTAAGGGCCTAGGTTCGATTCCCGGTTGGGTCGGAGATTTTCTCCGCTCAGGGAGTGGGTGTTGTGTTTTCCTAATCATCATCATCATTTCATCCCCATCGACACGCAAGTCGCCGAAGTGGCGTCAAATCGAAAGACTTGCACCCGGCGAACGGTCTACCCGATGGGAAGCCCTAGTCACATGACATTTTTATTTATCTCCGTAACGCTTTCTCTCCAGCTGAACGATCCTGTGACGAAACGCGCGCCCTTCGTTGGATTTTCTCCGTCTCCTCTACCAGTTCTACTGATAGGGATCGCAGACAGATGATCAATACTCAAGAATCGGGCGAAAGAAGTGCCTTATACGCCACTTCTTTCATGGATGGGTTACATTTCCTTAAGATTCTTCCGATGACTGTGAGTTTAGTGTCTGCTTTTCCCTCTATCTCTTTTATGTGGTCATTTCATTTAATGTCCCACTGGATGGTTACGCCTAGATATTTTATGACAGACACTGTCTCCAGCTGTTTATCATCACTAGTATAGCTGTACAGTAGAGGATTTCTTTTCCTATTTATGCGGAATATGTTACATTTATTTACGTTCAGGGTCAACTGCCAGAGACCGCGCCACTCATAAATTCTCTGCAGGTCGTTCTGCAAATTCTTACCATCTCCTGGCGTTGCTACTTTGGTATAGACAACTGCATCACCTGAGAATAACCTTAAAGAGCATCTACTAGATCATTGATACATATTGTAAACAGCAACGGTCCTATCACACTTCCGTGCGGTACTCCGGATATTACCTTCACATCTGCCGATTTAGTTCCGTTAAGAGCGACGTGTTGAGTTTTATCTGCAAGAAAGTCTTCAATCCAATCGCAAGTCTGCTCCGATACTCCGTAAGCTAGTATTTTTTTCATTAAACGGCAATGCGGGACGGTGTCACATGCCTTACTGAAATCAAGGAACTCGGCATCAACCTGAGTACCGTTGTCCACTGCGCTATAGATCTCATGGAGGAAAAGAGCGAGCTGGGTTTCGCAGGATCTCTGTTTGCAGAATCCATGTTGATTTTTATGGATTAGATATTCATTTTTCAAAAACATAACTCTTGAGCATAAACCATTTTCCACAATTCTACAACAGATCGACGTCAACGATAAAGGTCTATAATTGCGTGGATTTGTCTTACGACCTTTTTTAGAAAACGGGAATGACCTGCGCTTTTTTCCAGTGTTAGGTACCCTTCGTTGGTCAAGCGATCTGCGGTAAATTATTGCTAGGAGGGGAGCAAGTTCTTTCGCGTAATCTTTATAGAATCTTATAGGCATCTCATCTGGTCCTGACGCCTTTCCACTACTAAGCGACTGTAGCTGCTTTTCAGTTCCGTGATCGGTTATATCAACATCTGTCATTTCGACTTTCGTACGACGATTGAAAGGAGGGACAGTGTTACGATCTTCCGCGGCGAAACAACTTCGGAAGACCGAATTCAGTATTTCGGTCTTCTCTCCGTTATCTTCCGTTTCGGTGTCGGTGTGGTCGCTGCGAGAATGAATAGATGATTTTGACCCACTTACTGATTTTACATACCACCAAGGTCTCTTAGGGTTTTTACTCAGGTCGGTTGACAACGTCGTACTTTGAAAATCATTGAACCCTTCTCTCATTGCTCTCCTTACGCTCATTTTCGCTTCGTTCAGCTTTTGTTTGTTCGCTAGATTTTTACTTCTCTTGAATCTGAGATGAAGTGCTCTTTGTTTACGTAGCGCTTTACTAACTCGGCTATTAAACCAAGGTGGATCTTTTCCATCCTTTAAAACCTTACTCGGAACATACTTGTCTAGGGCATATTGAACGATGCCGTTGAATTTTTTCTATTTGTTCTCCACATCTTCGTCCTCATCACCGAATATTTGATGCCGACTGGTGAGATATTCTGAAATTTGTATCCGGTCACCCTTTCGTAACATTCCTTGTAGGACGCGTCGTCATAGATATTGTCACAGGCTTATGATCACTGATACCTTCCTCTACGTTAACTGATTCGACAAGTTCAGGTCTGTTGCCAGGAGGTCTAAGACGTGACCCCCACGAGCTGCTTCTCTAACTATCTGCTCAAGTTTATTTTCAGACAGGACATCCAGAACAATGACACACGAATCCCTATCCATAGCGTCAGTTTTGATGGCATAACACTCCCAATCTATACCTGTCAAGTTGAAGTGATCCCCTACTACAACGGTATGATCAGGAAAGTTACTAATGATATTCTGCAAGTTCTGTGTGAAGCGCACTACAACTACAGATCCTGACCCAGGTGGTCTATAAAAGCATCCGATCACCATTTTTGACCGTTCCTTGATACTCAGTTTCACCCAGATTAATTCACATTCGGAATGCGTGATAACCTCGCTAGATTTTATCGAATTTCTGACTGCAATAAACAAGCCGCCACCATCGGCGTTTAACCTATCAAAAACGCTTCAAATGGCTCTAAAGCCGTCGACACACGGACCGTGCATCCAAACGTTGAGCGTCTGAGCGTTGACCAATGAGATGGCACAACGCCACCTACGTCACACGCACGCCGTCTCCCTTCAGCACAGAGTTGTGAGGCGCCATATTGGCATTCATTTCAAGCCTATATGTATATGCCGTTTATGAGCACCAGCACATTGAGAATCACTGGCAAACCCGTTGTTAACTGTGTGATTCGATCCAATAAATTAATGAGAAACATCATATTCGAAGCTAAAGAATTATTGTAACTTGCGTATTATGAGAGTAGGCTATTTGAAGCCAGCGACACACTGAAGAACACCTAAAACGCATTGTACTTGGTTCAATTTGTTATAATTAAATTTCAATTAGTAACATATCTACGATTAAGGTTTTCTGCAAGCCGTAACATGCTATTATTAATCATGTGACATCTGTAACTGGTATAGCGTAACGACTGTCGTCACTGCCCGCTATAAAGATAATTAACGGAGCGGTGGTTCGCGTTTTGCCACTTCCAAATTATTTTTCCTAACATTCCCGTTTTTATTGGATTCTGATACTTTATTATTAGTTTAATATAAGTATATCTGATGTTATGTAAATATGAGTTCACTTTTTTTTTTTTTTTTTTTTTTTTTTTTTTTTTTTTTTTTTTTTTTTTGAGGGGTGACTTTGTTCGATTGGCTTAATAGGACAGCTTGCGCTACTTGTATAAAGATACGAGTATTTTGCTCCTTTTTCTTTTATGCTTCGTAATTCACATGTCGCAAAGATTCTGCTACTGGGTAGGAACACTGATCAAGTAAGACTGACCTTGGGGTTTTACTAAAATGTGGGAACGATGAAATAATGTTTATCTTATGCGGAGAAGTATTCCAAATTTGTACCGCACTGTTTGTAATGGAACTTTTATAAGCCTGTGTCCTTATTGATTGGACGTGGTACTTTCCTTTTCGTGGACAATGGAGGAAATGTGCGTTTTAATAGAGCTAATGTGGGAATTTTACGCGCGCCCGTTGAGTAAACAATGTGATTTACGAACTAGAAACATCCCTCAACTGCCGCTGGAGTGCGTTGCGATCGCGTATACCACGTTGGGGCCCACGTACCGTATGCACAAGTCACGTCGTTCCTGAGCGTTCACCAGCACGTTCAACTTGTCACGCTCAACGTTAACGTTCGACAGCACGGTCCGTGTGCCGACGGCTTAAGCACTATAGGACTTAACATCTGAGGTCATCAGTCCCCTAGAACTTAGAACTACTTAAACCTAACTAACCTAAGAACATCACACACATCCATACCCGAGGCGGGTTTCGAACCTGCGACCGTAGCACCAGCGCGGTTCCGGACTGAAGCGCCTAAAACCGCTCGGCCACAGCGGTCGGCGATTAATCTATCCTTACGATAAACATTCCAGTCTGAACTTAAGATTTTTTTGTCACCGACGTCTGGTTTCAACTAGCTCTCTGTTGCCAGTGGTATGTGTGCATTATAACTTTCAGTAAGCGATACAAATTCTGGGAGCCTTCCTTGGATGCTCCTGCAGTTTACTAAAATCATATTAATCTTTTCTATCTTTGATCTGCGATGACCAAGATTCTCTAAGGTCACTTTGGCAGATTGAACAGGCAAATCGTCTTTGATCCCAAGGGAGGGGTTCTCTAAGCTAAAACACGTACACCGCTAGCGTAGTAGCCGCTTCCTGCGTGTAGTGCACGCCTGACATATTAGGGGGAACCCTGCAAATCTGCACCCTATAGCGGCGGTCGAGAAATTCGCATCCGATACCTTCGCAGATTTAGACCTTCCACTTTGCTCCAAACCAGAGGACCGCGATCAACCCTGGGTACGACGCTACAAGTAGACAGCTTAAGCCATCGGCACACGGACCGTGCTGTCGAACGTTAACGTTGAGCGTGCCGAGTTCAACGTGCTACTGAACGCTCAGGAACGATGCGACTTGTGCATACGGTTCGTGAGGCCCAACGTGGTATACGCGATCGCAACGCACTCCAGCGGCAGTTAAGGGATGTTTCTAGTTCATAAATCACACTGTTTACTCAACGGGCGCGCGTAAAATTCCCACGTTAGCTCTATTAAAACGCACATTTCCTTCATCGTCCACGAAAAGGAAAGTACCATGTCCAATCAATAAGGACACAAGCTTATAAAAGTTCCATTACAAACAGTGCGGTACAAATTCGAAATACTTCTCCGCATAATATAAACATTATTTCATCATTCCCACATTTTAGTAAAACTCCAGGGTCAGTTTTACTTGATCACTGTTCCTACCCAGTAGCAGAATCCTTGCAACATGTGAATTACGAAGCGTAAAAGGAGCAAAATATCTTCATACAAGTAGCGCAAGCTGTCCTGTAGATTAAGCCAATCGGACAAAGTCACCCCTCAAAAAAAGGTGAACTTATATTTACATAACATCAAATATTATAGTATATACTTATATTAAACTAATAATAAAGTATCAGAACCTAATAAAAACGCGAATGTTAGGAAAAAAAATTTGGAAGGGTTATGATGTGAACAAACGCCCCATGAAAATCTCTTTAATGGACAGAGACGCTACTCACTTCGCTAAACCAACAATACCCAGCGCTAAATCATATTATCTTACCCATTGGTAAAAACGTTAATCGCAGGTAATTATGTTATTAATTGAAATTTAATTATAACAAATTGTACCAAGAACAATGCATTTTGGGTGGATCTTCAGTGTGTCGCTGTCTTCAAATAGCCTACTCTCATAATACGCAAGTTACAATAATTCTTTAGCTTCGAATATGATGTTTCTCATTAATTTATTGGATCGAATCACACAACTAACAGCGGGTTTTCCAGTGATTCTCAATTTGCTGGTGGTCAGAAACGGCATATATAGACTTGAAATGAATGTCAATATGGCGCCGCACAACTGTGTACTGAAGGGAGACGGCGTGCTTGTGACGTAGGTGGCGTTGTGCCATCTCATTGGTCAACGCTCAGACGCACGCTCAGAATATCTGACATGCCAGATATTGCTCTGCACGTTCGGAAAGACTCCCGAACGTACTATTCCACGCTATGACGTCAGAAACTCGGCACGCTCAACGCTCAACGTTCGGATGCACGGTCCGTGTGCCGACGGCTTTAGCCTGCAGCTCGCGTGCGTTGCCAGTTGCCTTCACCAGGGACTTTTGTATGGTAGGAGGACTGGCATGAGTTGCACTAGTCCTCGTGAGATTAAATAAGGAGCTATTTGAGCGAGAAGTGGTGGCTCCAATGGCAAGGCGGTGTGCTGACCTCACGTCTCTCCATACTGCATCCGAAAACTCATTTTTGCGTTTTAGTTGGTACCGTTTATAGCACTTGTAGATTAAAGACAGGTTTTGACAATGTTGACCGGACTACACTCTTCGAAATTTGGAAGGCAGCAGGGATAAAATACAGCGAGCGAAACGCTATTTACAACTTGTACAATGACACGGCTGTTTGTCGGTCCAGATTGTCCCATCGAGACCAGAGCGCTTGTGTAGCAAACTAAACAAATACGCTCGAAAGTATTCGATGTCATACGCCTTTAGACAGGGATAACCAGCTATACAGCCCATCACATATCAATGGCTTAGGCCCTTCTGACTATGGTGCATATTTTGTCTGCAGGGGGGAAGCGGTAGATTATGTTTCCAAACAGCAATAAGAACAGTTCTGGCAGCCGAGGATTTCCTCATTCAGTTTAAGCACGGTTGCGGCATCACCAAGAGTTGCCCTGTTTACGTCAGCACATTGTGCATACGTAATGATAAATCGGTCGAAGGCATATAGTTTGATGGTACTAGAACGAATATTTCCCTTTGCTGCGGGTGTATACTGTTTTGATGCGTCTTGACAGATTAAAGCAATATGCTGGACTGGAACTGAAATCTTGCCTTTCGCGGGAAATTCTCTGATCGACTTACTTCTTTTTTTTCTTGAGTTTGTATTCTGCCCTTCAGCTTAACAACCAAGTCGCCAGTTTTGTCTTCAAAGACACAGAACCTCAGACTACCTCTTCTTCCCAATAGTGGCTTTGGATTCTTTCGGCGGAAAAACTGAAAATTCTTCGTTCATGAAAAGTAAAAGTCTTCCTTTTTATACGAACTCACCTGAATGGGCACAACGTGAAAATCCACTTCATAGCTTCAGTCCTGATTTTACCTTTTCTTTATGAACGTCCCCTTAGAAAAATTATGAATCACTGTGCTGGTAAACTTCTACGTTATTTAATACAAAGACAGCTGAGTAAAACTTAAAGTACTCAGACAGTTCTCTCTTTACTTACTCTGATCATCACTAAACTGACACACAATATTTTACAGCAACGCAATCTGACTTCCAATAATCCCTACAGAAGAATGGCCCTGACTAACAATAACCTATACCTTTCATGAATCACTTATCTCACAAAAATTTTCGTTACTCGAACTACTGCAATACAGCGAGCGCCAATACTGCCAGCTAAATAAAAGTTTCTAACTACTGAAGTCACTAACTACTGATAGGCATATGGGTAGCAAATGAAAGATTTTGATAGAGAACAAACAATGTATTTACCTTAATAACGTTCAAAAGTCATGATATATATATGTATCAATTCATGATATCCATCTTTACAAATTTACTTTTTCTGGCGGACACACGTCCAGGTCGTCCGCTTATAGCAGCCTCTCAAAACTCTGGCATCTCTCTCTCCACATCCACCACTGCTGGCGACTCACCTCCAACTGCCCAACGCTATGCGCTGTTCACAACCAAAAACCCAACATTACAGTAGCGAATATTCCAAGAATGCCAACTAGCCACAGACTGCACATAGCACAGTCAGTGATTTTCAAACAGAGCGCTACGTGGCGTTACCGACACAAAAACCTAAACAGCCTACTTACATTTATTTTCCAAACTTCAAACCCCTAAATAAGTTCTACTACAGACCTACGATGCAAAGTGACACATTCGTTCTCGACATAAAAACCTTAGACTGTAGCTAAGGATTTCTCTGCAATACATTTTCCTTCAAGGATGCTAGGATAGCGAGGTACAAAGGAGAGCTGTGAAGGATGCTAGGATAGCTAGGTACAAAGGAGAGCTTTGTGGAGTTTTGAAACTGGTTGAGAGATACTGGTATATTTCTGTTGTGAATGCTGTTTTTGATAGAAATTGTAGATTTGGGTGTTTGTTCGTACCTGGATAGCGCAGTTGATAATAGGA
This sequence comes from Schistocerca cancellata, assembly GCF_023864275.1. Lineage (NCBI taxonomy): Eukaryota > Metazoa > Arthropoda > Insecta > Orthoptera > Acrididae > Schistocerca > Schistocerca cancellata. The sequence continues at coordinate 561,804,139 of NC_064631.1, forward strand.
TTTTTTAATCTGCCTGGAATTTGTTTCAGTTTGATGTTATTTTATCGATGTGTATCTCTGTGAACTCAGCGACAATGACCTTATGAAGTATGTATTTCGGTTTTATTACGTACTCCTCACTGTCAGCCAGAAGCCGCAAACAATTTCTAAACACCTACCAATCTTTGAAACACGCTTGTGTCTTATCACCATTGAATAAATTACTCGTAATGCCTCGAAAAGGAGAAGTAGACACAAATGTAGCTACGTGATGACGGATATAGCTTTCTTTTAAAGGCATTATGTGTTAATTTGTTACATACATCGGTAGACCTTCTTTTGTAACTTTATGGTGAGAAGTGCAGCTGCGTTCTGAATCTCCTGTTTGAGCTGCAAAAGATTCTCGTATCTTATCTCGATGTAACCGTTCCTCATATAACCTCTCAGAATGCATTGTGCAGGCAGAAAAAATGGATAGTTTATGAATGTACTACGTTAGCGTGACTTGGCACGAAAAATACTTATTTTATGAGAGGTATAAATGTCTTAGTGGAAGTAGTCCATTGCCAACACGAAGGAGTGTGCAGAATTTATAGAACTTCTGCTAAAGAACGGCAACATTTACTGTAGTAAACCCTTGTCACTGTGCACAGTGAAAATGTTTGTTGTTGTACAAACGTCGCGAATGTTTGGAAGTTGTCTACATTTAATAACAGAATCACAGGAACCAGCACTACTCTTGTTGCAATCGAGATGGTGGAGACAATGGAACAAGACAAAATCCAATTGTCTGCAGGTGGTCAGAGTTTTTTCAGATCACAAGAGAAATACAAATATCTGAAGCTCAGTTGACAATGTACAAGGTATTAGTGATTCGTCTAAAGGGAGTATATAAGTAGCTGACATATGTTTTTCATTCTGTGAAATACTCAGATCCAGAGACACAGATCTACAGCACCATCGTTCACCAAATTGTACTTAAGGACTCCGAAACATGGGCGGCTAGGAAGTCGAATAAAAAGAAACTAGATTTCTTCGTAAGAAAGATTTTCACAAAGATACCTTAATCAGTTAAACATGCAGGAGAACGGAAATTACGGACCAACAACGGATCTATTGAGTTCGTTGTGTGACGAAGTTTTCTAAAAAATCAGTTGCCAGATACGTAATGGTGGAAAAAGATATGGAAAAAGCACTCCTTTGCTGACCAGGTCTGTGTTAGTCCCTCGAGCTACAGAATGAGCTAATCCTGCAATGTGTTTCAGTAAATTGGAAGAGGGAAACACCAGATTAAGGCAGTACGTGGTTCTGTGCACTGTAGGGGTTGCCCACTCGCATCCTGGAAACACCTACTGTTTTGTGAGGATGCAGACCAAGGACCTGTGTGGCGTCGTTAGACACGATAAAATAATATTCAAGATTATTCCATTTATTTCTCAGAATATAAATAGTTGTGTCCTCTGCAATGGCTGGTGGCTACTTAATCTGGAGCGGAATCCGATGAATCCAATAGCGGACTCAAGACTGTCGAAACGCTGTATCAGCACGGAGTGGTGCGGAGGTTTGCCACCAGCTGGCGAGGTAGGTACGCTTCGTCGGAGATGTTGGTGACCACGTCGTATGTGTTTGACACACGCGCCGATTTGGGCAGTACTAAATCCCTCCCAGATCACTGCCCACCTTGTCCCATAAGGTGGACCACGATGTTGGCTGCCCTGATGTTATGCTGAATGCTGAACCAGGCCCACCTGTACAGTAGACCATCAGACTCGTTGGACATTGAAGTTTTATGGCAGCTTCTGCCCTGGACTGGAGCCGTGCTGGTAGATCCCTGGAATACCCATCAGTTTTGGCTGTTGTGCTGACTTCAGTACTGGATGCTAGAGTTCATCATCCATAGCTACATATCTCTGTTGTCTTCATCAAGGCAGCAAGTGTAAGACTAAAACCACGACAATCGCACAACCAGATGTTATAATACCATAACCAGAGAATCGAGTGTGAATGGCATGAACGCCATCGATCCTTCTGATCGAGTGCTCTGTGCTAGTGGGAGTGGACTATTTATGTCATCAAGGAAAGGCACCGCTCTATGAATTTTATTTTTGGTGACTGGATAGGCTCTGTTCTTTTAGAGATAAGAGGTCTTCAATTTCGCTACACTTGCTTAACGAATTTCTTAAAGTGTCTTTACTCCTTAGTCAAATTCTTGCTAATCTTAATATATGTAGACTGAAGCGACGAATGAAAATTTGTACCAAGGACAGGATTCGATCCAGGTCTTCTGTACACTAGGCAGATATGCTAACCACTTCATCACTCTGAAGCAGTGGCTTTGCACAACTGCACAGAGTACCTCCTTCCTCTGTCCAAATTCCCAATCGCGCTTTAGTCCACTTAGTATTCTCCCTAATTTGGAATGAGGAGGGAGGCGTGCTAGTGTAGTTCGTACAGTTGTGCAAAGCCACTGTGCCAGGGTAGTATAGTTAGCGAGCATACATGCATCCACCCTCCGTCGCATGGAATCCCTGATGCCCTAATGCAGCCCTGGAGAAAGGCGTATTGTATCACAGCAGTCCACAATACGAGCACGAAGAGTCTCTACATTTGGTACTGGGGTTGCGTAGACAAGAGCTTTCAAATGCCCCCATAAATGAAAGTCAAGAGGGTTGAGGTCAGGAGAGCGTGGAGGCCATGGAATTGGTCCGCCTCTACCAATCCATCGGTCACCGAATCTGTTGTTGAGAAGGGTACGAACACTTCGACTGAAATGTGCAGGAGCTCCATCGTGCATGAACCACATGTTGTGTCGTACTTGTAAAGGCACATGTTCTAGCAGCACAGGTAGAGTATCCCGTATGAAATCATGATAACGTGCTCCATTGAGCGTAGGTGGAAGAACATGGAGCCCAATCAAGACATCACCAACAATGCCTGCCCAAACGTTCACAGAAAACTTGTGTTGATGACGTGATTGCACAATTGCGTGCGGATTTCCGTCAGTCCACTCATGTTGTGATAATTTACAATTTCATCACGTTGGAATGAAGCCTCATCCGTAAAGAGAACATTTGCACTGAAATGAGGATTGACACATTGTTGGATGAACCATTCGCAGAAGTGTACCCGTGGAAGCCAATCAGCTGCTGATAGTGCCTGCACACGCTGTACATGGTACGGAAACAACTGGTTCTCCCGTAGCACTCTCCATACAGTGACGTGGTCAACGTTACCTTGTACAGCAGCAACTTCTCTGACGCTGACATTAGGGTTATCGTCAACTGCACGAAGAATCGCCTCGTCCATTGCAGGTGTCCTCGTCGTTCTAGGTCTTCCCGAGTCGCGAGTCATAGGCTGGAATGTTCCGTGCTCCCTAAGAGGCCGATCAATTGCTTCGAACGTCTTCCTGTCGGGACACCTTCGTTCTGGAAAGCTGTCTCGATACAAACGTACCGCGCCACGGCTATTGCCCCGTGCTAACCCATACATCAAATGGGCATCTGCCAACCCCGCATTTGTAAACATTGCACTGACTGCAAAACCACGTTCGTGATGAACACTAACTTGTTGATGCTACATACTGATGTGCTTGATGCTAGTACTGTAGAGCAATGAGTCGCATGTCAACACAAGCACCGAAGTCAACATTATCTTCCTTCAATTGGGCCAACTGGCGGCGAATCGAGGAAGTTCAGTACATACTGACGAAACTACAATGAGCTCTAACATGGAAATTAAGCGTTTCCGGACACATGTCCACATAACATCTTTTCTTTATTTGTGTGTGAGGAATGTTTCCTGAAAGTTTGGCCGTACCTTTTTGTAACACCCTGTATACCTGGTGGTTAGAATTGAACTTTCCCTATTTAACACGTTATAACAGGGAAACTAACCCCGTACGAGGACCAAACTTGGTAGCGTTAATGTCAAGGAGATGGGGAAGAGAAATAATGCAGAATCAATTCAATTGAAACACTTTTAATGTGCCTCTACGGTACATCATACCATTACATACCAGTACCTTAACTGCTACAAAAGGTGCTCAATATGTCGCCCGTAAGTGTCTAGAAAATTCTGAAAACGCAGGATTGAAGGCTGCACAGCAGAAACAAGCACGTCCGTAGGTAAGGTGGCTACCAGCCTTGATGTGCTGCGCTTTGGATCAGCACGTGTGTGAATGTTCCCCTGATAATTGGCTCGTTTCCAAATGTGTTTCGGAGAAGTAGGTGAACTTCACGAGCGATGTGCGTTGGGGACCCATCTTGCATGGCTCAAATGGCTCTGAGCACTATGGGACTGTGGTCATAAGTCCCCTAGAACTTAGAACTACTTAAACCTAACTAACCTAAGGACATCACACACATCCAAGCCCGAGGCAGGATTCGAACCTGCGACCGTAGAGGTCTCGCGGTTTTAGACTGTAGCGCCTAGAACCGCACGGCCACTCCGGCTGGCCATCTTGCATGAAAACTGTTGAGTTAAATGCGTCTCTTCCTGCAGGGCGAGTATAACATGCTGGCGAAGCATATCGCAGTGATGCTGACCAGTCACATTGCACATCTTTGATCATTGAGCGCCAGCCTGTTCAAAAAATGGGCCTATGATGAACGTAGCCGTGAAGCCATACCATATAATGACACGTTCACCATACAGAGGAACTCCATGCAATGTGACTGGAGGTGAAGATCCCCACACTCGGCAATTCTGTATGTTCACCGCACCCATCAAAGAAAAATGAGCTTTATCTGTCCATAGGATGGTCCAGGCCAGCCCTTTTCAACTTCAGTCCTTGCGAGAAAGTGGAGAGCGAAGTCAAGACGTCGTTGTGAGTCCTGTGGTGCACGCTGCTGTTAGTTAGTTAGTTTGCGTGTTCCATTGATCAATCGCATGGAACGGTAGCCGTTATGATGTGGAACGTGTCAAGTGCACAAGCAATGCACATATGAGAAAAGGTTCTTTTATATATATATATATATATATATATATTACAATACAGAGATAAAGATAAATGTTTCTGTTATTTACCCCATTCCCTTAAATGGCACAAAATGCGTATACTGTATTTATAGTTTTATTTACTCCTATTCAAGAATTCATCTATGGTATAGAAGGAGTTGTCAATGAGATATGATTTCAATTTATTTTTGGAGCTATTACTGCTGTCTGTCAGACATTTTATTTCATCTGGTAATTTGTCGAAAATTTTTATAGCAGCATATTTAACCCTTTCTGTGCCAAAGATAGGTTGAGTAAGTCTTTCTTTTTTCTGCTACTATAATCATGAATGTCACTGTTGTTTTTAAACTGGTCCATGTTGTTGAGAACAAATTTCATTAGTGAGTAAATGTACTGTGAGGCTGTTGTAAGAAATCCCAATTTTTTAAAAAGATGCCTACAATCTGTGCGACTATGAACCCCACACATTATTCTAACCACTTCCTTTTGAGCAGTGAATAGTTTCTACATCTACATCTACATCTATACTCCGCGAGCCACCTTACGGTGTGTGGCGGAGGGTACTTATTGTACCACTATCTGATCCCCCCTTCCCTGTTCCATTCACGAATTGTGCGTGGGAAGAACGACTGCTTGTAAGTCTCCGTATTTGCTCTAATTTCTCGGATCTTTTCGTTGTGATCATTACGCGAGATATATGTGGGCGGTAGTAATATGTTGCCCATCTCTTCCCGGAATGTGCTCTCTCGTAATTTCGATAATAAACCTCTCCGTATTGCGTAACGCCTTTCTTGAAGTGTCCGCCACTGGAGCTTGTTCAGCATCTCCGTAACGCTCTCGCGCTGACTAAATGTCCCCATGACGAATCGCGCTGCTTTTCGCTGGATCATGTCTATCTCTTCTATTAATCCAACCTGGTAAGGGTCCCATACTGATGAGCAATACTCAAGAATCGGACGAACAAGCGTTTTGTAAGCTACTTCTTTCGTCGATGAGTCACATTTTCTTAGAATTCTTCCTATGAATCTCAACCTGGCGCCTGCTTTTCCCACTATTTGTTTTATGTGATCATTCCACTTCAGATCGCTCCGGATAGTAACTCCTAAGTATTTTACGGTCGTTACCGCTTCCAATGATTTACCACCTATGGCATAATCGTACTGGAATGGATTTCTGCCCCTATGTATGCGCATTATATTACATTTATCTACGTTTAGGGAAAGCTGCCAGCTGTCGCACCATGCATTAATCCTCTGCAGGTCTTCCTGGAGTACGTACGAGTCTTCTGATGTTGCTACTTTCTTGTAGACAACCGTGTCATCCGCAAATAGCCTCACGGAGCTACTGATGTTGTCAACTAAGTCATTTATGTATATTGTAAACAATAAAGGTCCTATCACGCTTCCTTGCGGTACTCCCGAAATTACCTCTACATCTGCAGATTTTGAACCGTTAAGAATGACATGTTGTGTTCTTTGTTCTAGGAAATCCTGAATCCAATCACAAACCTGGTCCGATATTCCGTAAGCTCGTATTTTTTTCACTAAACGTAAGTGCGGAACCGTATCAAATGCCTTCCTGAAGTCCAGGAATACGGCATCAATCTGCTCGCCAGTGTCTACGGCACTGTGAATTTCTTGGGCAAATAGGGCGAGCTGAGTTTCACATGATCTCTGTTTGCGGAATCCATGTTGGTTATGATGAAGGAGATTTGTATTATCTAAGAACGTCATAATACGAGAACACAAAACATGTTCCATTATTCTACAACAGATTGACGTAAGCGAAATAGGCCTATAATTATTCGCATCTGATTTATGACCCTTCTTGAAAATGGGAACGACCTGCGCTTTCTTCCAGTCGCTAGGTACTTTACGTTCTTCCAGCGATCTACGATAAATTGCTGATAGAAAGGGGGCAAGTTCTTTAGCATAATCACTGTAGAATCTTAAGGGTATCTCGTCTGGTCCGGATGCTTTTCCGCTACTAAGTGATAGCAGTTGTTTTTCAATTCCGATATCGTTTATTTCAATATTTTCCATTTTGGCGTCCGTGCGACGGCTGAAGTCAGGGACCGTGTTACGATTTTCCGCAGTGAAACAGTTTCGGAACACTGCATTCAGTATTTCTGCCTTTCTTCGGTCGTCCTCTGTTTCGGTGCCACCGTGGTCAACGAGTGACTGAATAGGGGATTTAGATCCGCTTACCGATTTTACATATGACCAAAACTTTTTAGGGTTCTTGTTTAGATTGTTTGCCAATGTTTTATGTTCGAATTCGTTGAATGCTTCTCTCATTGCTCTCTTTACGCTCTTTTTCGCTTCGTTCAGCTTTTCCTTATCAGCTATGATTCGACTACTCTTAAACCTATGATGTTGAGTTACCCCAAAATATTATTCCGTATGAGATCAGAGAGTGAAAGTATGCAAAGTATGTTAGCTTACTAATTTCTATATCCTCAAATGTGGCAGTTATTCTGATTGCAAAAGTTGCTGAACCTAGTCGCTTTAGAAGATCCAAAATATTAATTTTCCAATTAAGATTCTCATCTATGTGGATCTCGTACAGATACCATTTGAGAATTGTTCTAAGCACCTTCCGTACAGTGGACCACGGGATGTTCAACTGTCGTGACACAACATGCGCGCTACCTGACGATTGGGAATTGCGCGCAGCGTTGTCTGCCATAGCAACAGAGATTTCTTCAACCGCCTGTGGTGCAAACGGTCGTCGGCCTCTTCCCGGAGCGACGCCTAGTTCTCCAGTTGATTCGAACTACTTCATCATGCTCCGCACAGCAGGTGGAGAAAGAAGACCATTCCGCAATCCTTTCAGTCGACGATATTCTCGAAGTGCAGCTGCAGCATTACTGTTGTTTTGATAATAGAGCTTCACCAATAATGCCCTGCTGCTTTTGTCGAAGCTCATGTTGACACGTCAACAAGTGCACCGCGACTGGTCAGGTGTGTGAGACTATGAATCACGACAACTGGTCACGCCATCTGGTGACCATAGTTGGAACTGGACGGTGGCGCTGTGACGCATGGAAATCATGCATCCCATACTCTGGACATTAATGTTACCAAGTTTGGTGCGCATGCTGTAATTAGTTTCCTTGTTATAACTTGTTAAATATGGAGAATTTAACTATAACCACCCGGTACATCACAGACGCTTCAGACTTGAAAAGGTCTCTGGAACCAAACGATTTTCTTCTGAGCTCACTCTTAGTCTCACTCAAGAGAGTCGAAGTTGCTATCTTCCTGACTGTCTAACGGTATTGAAATGTTTACTTCCGCGTGACTGAGTAAGACCAGCTGTTCGAACTTAGGAAAGTTAACTCTCCCCTTTCCTTACTAATCTGTCATGTAACATTGCCACCCCAATTTTAATAAAATTCATCCCGAATTTTACCCTTTACTATATGTCTGGTTGAGTGTTATGTATTTACATTTACTGTCAACCTTTTACTTTTTTAAGCGCAAAGAGAATCTTGGCCTAGCTCAACATTATTTTACCAACTTTTATTATATTTTACTCTTAAGTCCTTTATTTACTAGTAAGAAATCATTCCAGAGGAATTTCAGGGACAGTTGTCCCTTTGCATGTTTTATTCTCTTTCTGAGATAAAGCCGTGCGGAGTGGCCTCGAGGTTAGAGGCGCCATGTTACGGATTGCAAGGCCCCTCCCGCCGGAAGTTCGAGTCCTCCCTCGGCACCTCCCTGGTTGTGTGTGTGTGTGTGTTGTTCTTAGCATAAGTTAGTTTAAGCAGTGTGTAAGTCTAGGGACCGATGACCTCAGCACTTTGGCCCCTTAGGAATTCACATTTGAATATTTTTCCGAGATAAAAGTAGACTGCACAAATAAAGCTATTATCACTAGTGGATTGTAACAGTATTTTATTTACGCTTCTCTTGAGATTTCTGCATCTTCTGAAACATTTGATTTGTTTTTTTATGCAATGTCTAATCCATCTATTGCCCATAGAAAAGTGGGATGAAAATAAGGTAGGTTTTGCATGGGTAACACGCTAAAAGGTCTCTCCAGCAAACACATCATTGATCGAGTTCCTATGCCTATTGTAATACCTATAATCGTAGCAGGGATATCAAACTTCCTTCCGGCTGTATCACACTTGCGTTCCATTTACTAATAATCCACTTTGTTTTAACACTAATTTTGTCATCCCCGTAAATGTCTTATTATTGTTGCAATTTACTCTTACTGTCTCAGGCGAAAATATAGAATCCAACCACTGCCTGCCAATCCATTGAAAATGTGATTGCGGCGTTGAGTGGTGGTTAGTGTTTAACGTCCCGTCGACAACGAGGTCATTAGAGACGGAGCGCAAGCTCGGGTTAGGGAAGGATTGGGAAGGAAATCGGCCGTGCCCTTTCAAAGGAACCATCCCGGCATTTGCCTGAAACGATTTAGGGAAATCACGGAAAACCTAAATCAGGACGGCTGGAGACGGGATTGAACCGTCGTCCTCCCGAATGCGAGTCCAGTGTGCTAACCACTGCGCCACCTCGCTCGGTGATTGCGGCGTTGATTCTACTTTCTTACACTCTGGTGCTTCCATGTTTCCTAGGAACAACTGAATTTCACACGATCGCTCGTCAGTTCGAATCTCTTGCGTTGGATAAATGATGACTAACGCCAGGACACAGTGGCTAGGATATCCTATTGACTTAACAACATGTGTATCTCTTTGTTCTGAAACAAGTAACACTTTATTAGTTTGCACTAGTATCCACCTATCAGTAATTTTCCATTTAACAGGATATGGATGGATTGTGAAACACTGGTAGCGAGAATTTAAACTTGCAATTGGAAACTGTAAGTTAGTATACACTCTAGGTCGGTTTGAATAAACTTTTAACTGTGGAAACACGAAAGATGAAAGCTAGATTACTTTTCGCTAGTAATATAAGGTCGTATCCCTGTTTGAAATTCTTTTCCTGCTTACTCCAATCCCAATAGAAACTGCTGTTGTGTTAACAATGTTGTACTTATCTATCCATGTGTGGCGTGGTCTATTGCTTTTGTACTCTTTCAGTTTTTATTCTCACATCTCCCAGCAGTCGAACGTGAGATTTAACGACCACTTGTGGTTCGTGAGAAGTATATCTAGTTGTCGTGAGAACAAGATTCCGTTCTCCAACGGCTGAATTTTAACCTCTTCTGCTTCACATAAGTGCAAGAACGTTATACCCAGGATAATAAAAATGGTTCAAATAGCTCTGAGCACTATGGGACTTAACAGCTGAGGTAATCAGTCCCCTAGAACTTAGAACCACTTAAATCTAACTAACCTAAGGACATCACACACATCCATGCCCGAGGCAGGATTCGAACCTGCGACCGTAGCAGTCGCGTGGTGCCGGACTGAAGTGCCTAGAACCGCTCGGCCACCACGGCCGGTCCAGGATAATACATTTCGACATCGTCTTCGACATCACCTAGGAGAAAGGAATTACTACGGACCCCTACCCTCCTCAGGGAAAAGCGATATCTCACACAAAATTAATTTTTTTTTTTTTTTTGAGTCATCAGTCTTCTGACTGGTTTGATACGGTCCTCCACGAGTTCCTCTCCTGTGCCAACCAACCTCATCATCTCAGAGTAGCACTCGCAACTTACGTCCTCAATTATTTGCTGGATGTATGCCAATCTCTGTGTTCCTCTACAACCTTTTACCCTCTACAGCTCCCTCTAGTACCATGGAAGTCATTTCCTCATATCTTAACAGATGGCCTATCATCCTGTACCTTCTACTTATCAGTGTTTTCCACATATCCCTTTCCTCTCCGATTCTGCGCTGTACCTCTTCATTCCTTACCTTATCAGTCCACCTAATTTTCTACATTAGTCTGTATCGCCACATCTCAATTGCTTCGATTCTCATCTGTTTCGATTTTCCTACAGTTCATGTTTCACTACCATACAATGCTGTACTCCAAACGTACATTCGCAGGAATTTCTTCCCCAAATTGAGGCATATGTTTGATACTGGTAGACTTCTCTTGGCCAGTAATGCCCATTTTGTTTTTGCCCATTTGGTTTTTATGTCCTCATTGCCTCGTCCGTCATGGGTTATCTTGCTTCCAACATAGTAGAATTCCTCAGCTTCGTCTGCTTCGTGATTACCAATTCTGAATGTTAAGTTTTTCACTGTTCTCGTCTCTGATACGTCTCATTACTTTTGTCTCTTTCCAATTTACTCTCAATCCATATTCTGTACTCATTAGACTGTTCATTCCGTTCAACAGATCCTATAATTCTTCTTCATTTTCACCGAGAACAGCAATGTCACCAGCGAATCTTATCACTGATATCCTGTCACACTGCATTTTAACCTCACTCTTGAACGTTTGTCGTATTTTCATCATTGCTTTTTCGATGTATAGACTGAACAGTAAGGACGGAAGACTGCATCCATGTGTGACACCCTTTTTAATCCGAGCACTTCTTTCTTGGTCTTCCACTCTTATTGTTCCCTCTTTGTTCTTGCACACACTGTATATTACCTGTTTATAGCTTGCCCCTATTTTTCCCAGAATTTCCGAAGTCTTTCACCTCTTTCAATGTCGAACAATTTTTCCAACTCGACAGATTCTATGCACGCATCTTTATTTTTCTTCAGTCTTGCGCCCATTATCAAGCGCAACATCAGAACCGGCTCTTTAGTGCCCCCCATGAACCATGGACCTTGCCGTTGGTGGGGAGGCTTGCGTGCCTCAGCGATACAGATGGCCGTACCGTAGGTGCAACCACAACGGAGGGGTATCTGTTGAGAGGCCAGACAAACATGTGGTTCCTGAAGAGGGGCAGCAGCCTTTTCAGTAGTTGCAGGGGCAACAGTCTGGATGATTGACTGATCTGGCCTTGTAACATTAACCAAAACGGCCTTGCTGTGCTGGTACTGCGAACGGCTGAAAGCAAGGGGAAACTACAGCCGTAATTTTTCCCGAGGACATGCTGCTCTACTGTATGATTAAATGATGATGGCGTCCTCTTGGGTAAAATATTCCGGAGGTAAAATAGTCCCCCATTCGGATCTCAGGGCGGGGACTACTCAGGAGGACGTCGTTATCAGGAGAAAGAAAACTGGCGTTCTACGGATCGGAGTGTGGAATGTCAGATCCCTTAATCGGGCAGGCAGGTTAGAAAATTTAAAAAGGGAGATGGATAGGTTAAAGTTAGATATTGTGGGAATTAGTGAAGTTCGGTGGCAGGAGGAACAAGACTTTTGGTCAGGTGATTACAGGGTTATAAATACAAAATCAAATAGGGGTAATGCAGGAGTAGGTTTAATAATGAATAAAAAAATAGGAGTGCGGGTTAGCTACTACAAACAGCATAGTGAACGCATTATTGTGGCCAAGATAGACACAAAGCCCATGCCTACTACAGTAGTACAAGTTTATATGCCAACTACCTCTGCAGATGATGAAGAAATAGATGAAATGTATGACGAGATAAAAGAAATTATTCAGGTAGTGAAGGGAGACGAAAATTTAATAGTCATGGGTGACTGGAATTCGTTAGTAGGAAAAAGGAGAGAAGGAAACATAGTAGGTGAATATGGATTGGGGGGAAGGAATGAAAGAGGAAGCCGCCTAGTAGAATTTTGCACAGAGCATAACTTAATCATAGCCAACACTTGGTTCAAGAATCATAAAAGAAGGTTGTATACCTGGAAGAATCCTGGAGATACTAAAAGGTATCAGATAGATTATATAATGGTAAGACAGAGATTTAGGAACCAGGTTTTAAATTGTAAGACATTTCCTGGGGCAGATGTGGATTCTGACCACAATCTATTGGTTATGAACTGCAGATTGAAACTGAAGAAACTGCAAAAAGGTGGGAATTTAAGGAGATGGGACCTGGATAAACTGAAAGAACCAGAGGTTGTAGAGAGTTTCAGGGAGAGCATAAGGGAAAAATTGACAGGAATGGGGGAAAGAAATACAGTAGAAGAAGAATGGGTAGCTCTGAGGGATGAAGTAGTGAAGGCAGCAGAGGATCAAGTAGGTAAAAAGACGAGGGCTAATAGAAATCCTTGGGTAACAGAAGAAATATTGAATTTAATTGATGAAAGGAGAAAATATAAAAATGCAGTAAATGAAGCAGACAAAAAGGAATACAAACGTCTCAAAAATGAAATCGACAGGAAGTGCAAAATGGCTAAGCAGGGATGGCTAGAGGACAAATGTAAGGATGTAGAGGCTTGTCTCACTAGGGTTAAGATAGATACTGCCTACAGGAAAATTAAAGAGACCTTTGGAGAGAAGAGAACCACTTGTATGAATATCAAGAGCTCAGATGGCAACCCAGTTCTAAGCAAAGAAGGGAAGGCAGAAAGGTGGAAGGAGTATATAGAGGGTTTATACAAGGGCGATGTACTTGAGGACAATATTATGGAAATGGAAGAGGATGTAGATGAAGACGAAATGGGAGATAAGTTACTGCGTGAAGAGTTTGACAGAGCACTGAAAGACCTGAGTCGAAACAAGGCCCCGGGAGTAGACAACATTCCATTTGAACTACTGATGGCCTCGGGAGAGCCAGTCATGACAAAACTCTACCATCTGGTGAGCACGATGTATGAGGCAGGCGAAATACCCTCAGACTTCAAGAAGAATATAATAACTCCAATCCCAAAGAAAGCAGGTGTTGACAGATGTGAAAATTACCGAACTATCAGTTTAATAAGTCACAGCTGCAAAATACTAACGCGAATTCTTTACAGACGAATGGAAAAACTGGTAGAAGCCGACCTCGGGGAAGAGCAGTTTGGATTCCGTAGAAATGTTGGAACATGTGAGGCAATACTGACCTTACGACTTATCTTAGAAGAAAGATTAAGAAAAGGCAAACCTACGTTTCTAGCATTTGTAGACTTAGAGAAAGCTTTTGACAATGTTAACTGGAATACTCTCTTTCAAATTCTGAAGGTGGCAGGGGTAAAATACAGGGAGCGAAAGGCTATTTACAGTTTGTACAGAAACCAGATGGCAGTTATAAGAGTCGAGGGGCATGAAAGGGAAGCAGTGGTTGGGAAAGGAGTAAGACAGGGTTGTAGCCTCTCCCCGAAGTTATTCAATCTGTATATTGAGCAAGCAGTAAAGGAAACAAAGGAAAAATTCGGAGTAGGTATTAAAATTCATGGAGAAGAAGTAAAAACTTTGAGGTTCGCCGATGACATTGTAATTCTGTCAGAGACAGCAAAGGACTTGGAAGAGCAGTTGAACGGAATGGACAGTGTCTTGAAAGGAGGATATAAGATGAACATCAACAAAAGCAAAACGAGGATAATGGAGTGTAGTCAAATTAAGTCGGGTGATGCTGAGGGAATTAGATTAGGAAATGAGACACTTAAAGTAGTAAAGGAGTTTTGCTATTTAGGGAGTAAAATAACCGATGATGGTCGAAGTAGAGAGGATATAAAATGTAGACTGGCAATGGCAAGGAAAGCATTTCTCAAGAAGAGGAATTTGTTAACATCGAGTATAGATTTAAGTGTCAGGAAGTCGTTTCTGAAAGTATTTGTATGGAGTGTAGCCATGTATGGAAGTGAAACATGGACGATAACTAGTTTGGACAAGAAGAGAATAGAAGCTTTCGAAATGTGGTGCTACAGAAGAATGCTGAAGATAAGGTGGGTAGATCACGTAACTAATGAGGAGGTATTGAATAGGATTGGGGAGAAGAGAAGTTTGTGGCACAACTTGACTAGAAGAAGGGATCGGTTGGTAGGACATGTTTTGAGGCATCAAGGGATCACAAATTTAACATTGGAGGGCAGTGTGGAGGGTAAAAATCGTAGAGGAAGACCAAGAGATGAATACACTAAGCAGATTCAGAAGGATGTAGGTTGCAGTAGATACTGGGAGATGAAGAAGCTTGCACAGGATAGAGTAGCATGGAGAGCTGCATCAAACCAGTCTCAGGACTGAAGACCACAAAGCACAACAACCTTTCCTGAAGGCAAACTGGTCGTTACCTAAACCCTAATTTTTCAGTTTTCTGTGTAATCACTTAGATACAAGAGTGTTAAGCTGATTGTGCGATAATCCTCTCACTTATCTGTCCTTGCTATCTTCGGAATCGTGTGGATGCAATTTTTCCGAAAGTCTGATCGTATGTCGCGAGTCTCATAGAATGCCAATTGAAATAGACGTTTGATTGCTACTTTCCTCAATGATTCTAAAAATTCCGATGGAGTGTTATCTAACCCCTTTGCCTTAATTTGATCTCAAGTCGTCCAGAGTGCTTTTAAATTCTGACTCTAATATTCGATCCCCCACGTATTCCACATCGTTTCCATTTCTCCTTCTCTCACGTCCTCAGAAAAGTCCTCCCTATCATGGAGGCTTTCAGTGTTCTGTTTCCACCTATCCGCTCTCTCCTTTGCGTTTGACAGTGCAATCCCTGTTTCTCTCTTAATGTTAGCACCTTTGCTTTTAATTCCACCGAAGGTTATTCGACTTTTCTATATGCTGAATCAGTCCTCCCGACAATCATTTCTTTTTCGGTTTCTTCACGTCTTCCCTGCAGCCATTTCGCCTTGACTGCGCCGCACTTCCTATTTTTTTCATACTGATTTTAATACTTAACTTACTGTGTTAAGCTTTTCACATCAGATTTTACATCTTAAAGATGAGATTATGACAGCATTTTGAATATTTAAGTTCGGTTAATAATTATGAAAAATACTAAAAATCAATTTTTGTTGCCCCTGGAATCCATTAGACAGGCAACCTGGAACTGATTTCGTGTGACCATTTAGCCCTTTAGTAATGCAACTTTTGGAACTCTTTGTGTTACGGATAGTATTCTATAGCCTGACTACCTTCGTTCGATGGTGGGCGAAACGAAGCAACGTTGTGTTGTTCTTTCTAGTGTAACCACACCGTCATTTGACAGTGACGTTGCCTTGCGTTAGATTTCCTTCGGTTGACGTTCAGTAGTAGTCGACGTTAACGCAGTCTGTTGCGCATCTGGGGGGGGGGGGGGGAGGAGGGGGCGGCCCCCTCGTTGGAAGTCGTCCTCGCGGCTTAATTGACAAATTAGCTTCGAACTGAGATTTGGCCTCGCCACATTGTAACTTCCCCTGTTGCTCACATCTGTGGCGCGCTGACTCGTGTATTGTGCTGCTAGTTTACATTTACACTGAACTGTCCAAAGAAGCTTGTTCAGATGACTCAATATGTAGTCAACAACCGTTCTTTTGGCAAAGACCGTAAGGAAATATTGAAAAGAGGTATGCAGTTCAGAGAAAAGTTTAATTTTAAAATGTGCATAGAAGATACACGTCAGACTTGATTGACGGGAACGAAAAGTGTTTCACCATGAAGCATCAGGTCGATATCCCTTGTGGTTTATGAAGATGCTAATTACATAACTGGTATTAAATGATTAAAATGTAATTCCATTCGGAACTGTTGCACATCAACAACATCAGTACAGCACGTGACAGCTGCAGGCACAAATACATCCCTGCGTTCGTTGTGATATGGGAGAAAACAATTTGTCGAATGTTAACTTGGCGAATTTCTCGTCACGGCCGACACACATTGTGCGTCAGTTCTCGAAGAATGCTGGCTGGAGGCTGATATGAAAGTCTTCCCATCATATCACAGAGATGCTCTGCGGATGAAACATGAGGGGATCGGTACATTCCCTGAGATCATTGTAGTGTGAACTGCATTGTGTGATCTTGCTTTATCCTGCTGGAATATGTCACTTGGTACCCTGATCATGAAAGGTATGACAATGGGTCTGCCATTCTTGTCATATACTGGCAAGCATTCAGCCTCTCTTCAACTATACTCATATTACGAAGTCAGTCCCGTTGTCACATCCACTAGCTCTTCACACCATGATTACAGATTTCTTAAATGGCTCTGAGCACTATGGGACTAACTTCTGAGGTCATCAGTCCCCTAGAACTTAGAACTACTTAAACCTAACTAAGTTCACGAGACTCAGAGGGCCATAGACACGTGTTCCCAGGTAGATGCCGTGTTTCTTGACTTCCGCAAGGCGTTCGATACAGTTCCCCACAGTCGTTTAATGAACAAAGTAAGAGCATATGGACTATCAGACCAACTGTGTGATTGGATTGAAGAGTTCCTAGACAACAGAACGCAGCATATCATTCTCAATGGAGAGAAGTCTTCCGAAGTAAGTGTGATTTCAGGTGTGCCACAGGGGAGTGTCATGGGACCGTTGCTGTTCACAATATAGATAAATGACCTGGTGGATGACATCGGAAGTTCACTGAGGCTTTTTGCAGATGATGCTGTGGTGTATCGAGAGGTTGTAACAATAGAAAATTATACTGAAATGCAGGAGGATCTGCAGCGAATTGACGCATGGTGCAGGGAATGCAATTGAATCTCAATGGAGACAAGTGTAATGTGCAGCGAATACATAGAAAGATAGATCCCTTATCATTTAGCTACAAAATAGCAGGTCAGCAACTGGAAGCAGTTAATTCCATAAATTATCTGGAAGTACGCAGTAGGAATGATTTAAAATGGAATGATCATATAAAGTTGATCGTCGGTAAAGCAGATGCCAGACTGAGATTCATTGGAAGAATCCTAAGGAAATGCAATCCGAAAACAAAGTAAGTAGGTTACAGTACACTCGTTCGCCCACTGCTTGAATACTGCTCACCGGTGTGGGATCCGTACCAGATAGGGTTGATAGAAGAGATAGAGAAGATCCAACGAAGAGCAGCGCGCTTCGTTACAGGATCATTTAGTAATCGCGAAAGCTTTACGGAGATTATAGATAAACTCCAGTGGAAGACTCTACAGGAGAGACGCTCAGTAGCTCGGTACGGGCTTTTGTTGAAATTTCGAGAACATACCTTCACCGAAGAGTCAAGCAGTATATTGCTCCCTCCTACTTATATCTCGCGAAGAGACCATGAGGATAAAATCAGAGAGATTAGAGCCCACACAGAAGAATACAGACAATCCTTCTTTCCACGAACAATAAGAGACTGGAATAGAAGGGAGAACCGATAGAGGTACTCAGGGTACCCTCCGCCACACACCGTCAGGTGGCTTGCGGAGTATGGATGTAGATGTAGATGTAGAACCTAAGGACATCACACACATCCATGCCCGAGGCAGGATTCGAACCTGCGACCGTAGCGCTCTCGGGGTTTCAGACTGCAGCACCTAGAACCGCTCGGCCACATAGGCCGGCAGAGATTTCTTATTTTGAAGATAAAATCGCTTCAGCTGTCAATACTTTATTTATAAACGCGACCCGTTTCGCAGCACTTTAGCTGCATCATCAGGTGCAATCCGTACGAAGTTATAGAGAAAAGCTAATGTAAGGCAAGAAGACGTAACTAAAACAAAAATATATACAGGACGAACAAACCCTCAAAATGAAGTCATGTTCTGATCAGAAAAAAGAATGGGATTACTAGTGTTCATAAACAGCAATTTTTTTCAAAGCAACGGATGTTGTTGTTGTGGTCTTCAGTCCTGAGACTGGTTTGATGCAGCTCTCCATGCTCTCTATCCTGTGCAAGCTTCTTCATCTCTCAGTACCTACTGCTACCTACATCCTTCTGAATCTGTTTAGTGTATTCATCTCTTGGTCTCCCTCTACAATTTTTACCCTCCACGCTGCTCTCCAATACTAAATTGGTGATCTCTTGATGCCTCAGAACATGCCCTACCAACCGATCCCTTCTTCTAGTCAAGTTGTGCCACAAACTTCTCCCCAATTCTATTCAATACCTCCTCATTAGTTATATGATCTACCCATCTAATCTTCAGCATTCTTCTGTAGCACCACACTTCTAAAGCTTCTATTCTCTTCTTGTACAAACTATTTATCGTCCATGTTTCACTTCCGTACATGGCAACACTCCATACAAATACTTTCAGAAAAGTCTTTCTGACACTTAAATCTATACTCGATGTTAACAAATTTTTCTTCTTCAGAAACGCTTTCCTTGCCATTGCCAGTCTACATTTTATATCCTCTCTACTTCGACCATCATCAGTTATTTTGCTCCCCAAATAGCAAAACTCCTTTACTACTTTAAGTGTTTCATTTCCTAATCTAATTCCCTCAGCATCACCCGACTTAATTCGATTACATTCCATTATCCTCGTTTTGCTTTTGTTGATGTTCATCTTATATCCACCTTTCAAGACACTGCCCATTCCGTTCAAATGCTCTTCCAAGTCCTTCGCTGTCTCTGACAGAATTACAATTTCGTCAGCGAACCTCAAACTTTTTATTTCTTCTCCATGGCTTTTAATACCTGCTCCAAATTTTTCTTTTGTTTCCTTCACTGCTTGCTCAATATACAGATTGAATAACATCAGGAGTAGTGGGACAAACTATGTGCCAGGCCACGCTGCATTGTTGCCAAATTTATTCAAGATGGCGGCGAATACGTCATCCAAGAGGGCCTCATGTAGACTTGGCAACATCGTATGACGTCATACAAAATGGCGGCTATTGGCGGGAAAATAGGCCAATTCTGCTACATCTACTAACCTAACCTTCAGAAAAAATGGCGGGGAATTTTGAATTTTGGCAGGGAAATAGCCCTACTGGGCTATGTCCACTAACCTAAGCCTCCAGAAGAAAAAATGGCGGGAAGTTTGAATTCCAACAGGATAATGCATGCAAAAACCGTACTTATCTTTATTATTATTATTGATTATCATTCATTAACATTCATTATCATTTCTTATTATTTATTATCATTTATTATTATGTATTATTATTTATTATTATTGACCTGCCTCCACTAGAAAACTCCCTCCAAATTCAAATTCCAACACGATAATGGCTGCAAAACCTTACTTTTGTTTATTATTCATTATCATTTATTAACATTCATTATCATTCATTGTCATTTATTATCATTCATTATCGTTTACTATCATTCATCATCATTTATTATCAGTCATTATCATTTATTATTATTATTATTATTTATTATTATAGGCCTACCTCCACTAGTGCTGGTGGCTTAGTTTAGTGGTGATGAGCTTCGTTTGCAACAATTTCCTTATGTTGGTGGCGGGAGCACCAGTGAGCTTCGTATACTGACGGATTTAAAACTTGGCACTGGTTTCTAGGACGTCGGTACAAGTGCCCTTTCTTTACTGCCAGAATTCAATTCAGCGCTGGTTCCTAGGAAGAGGAGGCTGTCTGGTCCTCGAAAAGTAGTTGAAATTAGGTAGTTAAACACCTTTGCATACGTATATGAAATTGTAAATTGAATTATTTAATATTATTAAAATCGAAATGGAATTAAGTACTTAGGTATTTACAGAAGACTATGTCCGTCGCGTGTGAGACGTAAGCGGGGCGGCAGCGCAGCGAATGTACAGTTATTACGCGCGCGCAAGAGCGAGTCAATTAGCGAGCGTTCTAGTGCGGACCAAACGTGCTTTTATATAGTCATGACGGATCCCACTGTCGAGCAAACTTTGCCGCCAAAAGTGTAGCACTGCGTTCTCGCTTGCACAAGGACACGTGGTGGACGGTGAGCGCTCGGAATCGATAGGTTTGAACGTGCCCAGGAAAAACAACTTTGGAGCCGAAAGTGTTACAGGGAAACGGCCGACCGTTGTGTGAATCAGCTCCGAGGCAAACAATTTTGGCGGGAAACGTGCGGAGGCGACGAATACACGTGGTGAGCGGACAAGGAACCGCTGTGACGTCAAACTCGGCAAGTTCCAGCGCGTCCAGCGAAAACATGTTTACGAGGTGGGAGCGATCGCTGGGCTCGCCCCCCCGCGCTAGTGGCCGGCCGCCTCACGTGACAGGTGTCGGCAGTGTCTTCGCACGCTGGCCAGGGGGTGGCGAGGATTTGTACTAATTCAGTTGGAGACAGACGTCGTGGTGACTGCACTGCGATATCAAAGATGTGTGTGCTGACTGTGTTGGAAAACGAGTGATGACCGTAGTGCTTGAAATAAAGTCTTCAGCCCTTTCCACCCTGCAAAATCAATGGACATGACTTACGTTACTATAAGTTCATTTTATTATTTGACGCGTATTGTGATAGGCTACCAGTGAAAAAAGATAAGTGACTGAGAAAGTTCGACGTGTGATCAATTATGGTGTTGGGATTTGAGCTTGTGATACATTTTTGTTATGGATGTAAGGAAGATGGGTTTCTCGCCGAGAAAATCGGCCATCTTGAATAAATAATAAATGATAATACTAAATAGAAGTACAGTTTTCAAGAATTTGAATTTGGCGCAATTTTCTAGTGGAGGTAGGCCTATAATAATAAATAATAATAATAATAAATGATAATGACTGATAATAAATGATAATGAATGATAGTAAACGATAATGAATGATAATAAATGACAATAATGATAATGAATGTTAATAAATGATAATGAATAATAAACAAAAGTAAGGTTTTGCAGCCATTATCGTGTTGGAATTTGAATTTGGAGGGAGTTTTCTAGTGGAGGCAGGTCAATAATAATAAATAATAATAAATGATAATAAATAATAATAAATGATAATAAATAATAATAAATGATAATGAATGTTAATGAATGATAATCAATAATAACAATAAAGATAAGTACGGTTTTTGCATACATTATCCTGTTGGAATTCAAACTTCCCGCCATTTTTTCTTCTGGAGGCTTAGGTTAGTGGACATAGCCCAGTTGGGCTATTTTCCCGCCAAAATTCAAAATTCCCGCCATTTTTTCTGAAGGTTAGGTTAGTAGATGTAGCGGAATTGGCCTATTTTCCCGCCAAAAGCCGCCATCTTGGATGACGTCATGCGGTGTTGCCAAGTCTACATGACGCCATCTTGGATGACGTCATCACCGCCATCTTGAATAAATTTGGCAACAATGCAGCATGTCCTGGCACATAGGTTGTCCCACTACTATCGGGGATAGGCTACAACCCTGTCTCACTCCCACCCCAACCACTGCTTCCCTTTCATGCCCCTAGACTCTTATAACTGCCATCTGGTTTCTGCACAAATTGTAAATAGCCGTTCGTTCCCTGTATGTTACCCCTGCCACAATCAGAATTTGAAAGAGAGTATACCAGTCAACACTGTCAAAAGTTTTCTCTTAGTCTATAAATGCTCGAAACGTAGGTTTGCCTTTCCTTAATCTAGCTTCTAAGATATGTCGTAGGCTCACCATTGCCTCACATGTTCCAATATTTCTACGGAATCCAAACTGATCTTCCCCGAGGTCAGCTTCTACCAGTTTTTCCATTCATCTGTAAAGAATTCGCCTTAGTATTTTGCAGCTGTGACTTATTAAACTGATAGTTCGGTAATTTTCACATCTGTCAACACCTGCTTTCTTTGGGATTGGAATTATTATATTCTTCTTGAAGTCTGAGGAATTTTCGCCTGTCTCATACATCTTGCTCACCAGATGATAGATTTTTGTCAGGACTGGCCCTCCCAAGGGCGTCAGTAGTTCTAATGGAATGTTGTCTACTCCCGAGGCTTTGTTTCGAGTCAGATCTTTCAGTGCTCTGTCAAACTCTTCACGCAGTATCGTATCTCCCATTTCATCTTCATCTACATCTCCTTTCATTTCCATTATATTGTCCTCAAGTACATCACCCTTGTATAGGCCCTCTATATACTCCTTCCACCTTTCTGCTTTTACTTCTTTGCTTAGAACTGGGTTTCCATCTGAGCTCTTGATATTCATACAAGAGGTTCTCTTTTCTCTAAAGGTCTCTTTAATTTTCCTGTAGGCAGTATCTATCTGACCACTAGTGAGATAAGCCTCTACAACAAGCAACGGATGTCAGTTATAAAATAGCGTAAAACAACGTAGAACGCTCCTGTGATACGCTTCCGAGATACCGAGAAAGGACGAAAGCTAAAATAAGAATTTCCTAATAACAAACTATCTGGTAGGTAATTTACTACTAAATGCCACTCACCATGAGTACCAGTATCTGGTGAGGTAACGGGTCCCCATACACCGAAGAAGTGATCTTCAATGGGATTATGTAAAATTAAGCAGCATCGGTTCCTCATTTACCTAAAAAAGACTGAAAAACATACTGATGAAAACGCCAGTTATTCAATCTTACATTGCGGTCCACTATCCAAAACATCCAGTACAAAATTATTTTGAGGCTTAGCGCGAAACTGACGTTAAGTTGCAGAGTTAGCCCAAGCATAGGGAGCAAACATATTCCCTTTCTCATCGACACCACGGCTCTCGGCACCAAAAAATACAAATTCGACGCCCTAAAGACTAGCAGACTTTTCAAGGAAACAAACTGGCAAAAATTCGCCAACATCCTTGAAGAAAGACTCCCCACCGTAAACATCAACTCAGCGGACGACTTAGACAACTTCAACGAACAAATAGTCACAGCCTACGAGCTGGCTATCTAAGAATCATTCCCCACCAAAACAACCAGAAATAAATCGGAGGCAGTTCCACAAAACATCATCTCTACGATAAAACTTCAAAGACTACTAAGACAATTTAAGAGGACAGGTGACCCAACTTTAAAGACTGAATGGAATAGACACAACCGTCAAAGAAAACCTAAAACGCTGGAGGGCGGACTGCTGGCAAAGGGAATGCGACAAACTTAGCCTCAGAGAGCCATCAAAATTTTGGAAGACCTTTAAACAAATAACAGGAGCTTCTGGTTGCAACTATCCCAGCGCTGCTCTCGTCACCCCACAGGGCGTTACAATCGATGACCACCAAAAATCCCAAGTGTTTAGTGAGGTCTTGAAGGGGGTCCACACTCACCCCATACACCCTCTATTCGATGACTCACTCGCTAGAGAAATCGAAGGAGGTCTAGAGATCGTACTCAATAACCAGACAGCCCTCACAGAAGAACAGGCAAAGCTTCTGGCGCCATTTACCGACGCGGAAATTGCGCTAGCACTCATGTCCGGCAAACCAAATGCAGCACCTGGCAGGGACAAAATTACAAGGAAAATGCTTACGGCCACTCCAGGCCACATCCTCCTTCCAGCACTAAGCCGCCTCTTCAACGCTGCGCTTAATCTAGGAATAATGCCAAAACAATGGAAAGACGCAAATATCATCATGATACATATACCTGGAAAGCCACTTAATCAACCCACCTCATACTGCCAAATTTCGCTCCTACCAGTAATAGGAAAAACATTTGAAACAATCGTAAACAACAGAATCCACAAATTTATTAACAAACTAAATATCCTCCCACCAGAGCAAGCTGGTTTCAGACAAGGTCACTCGACAATGGACACCTTCATCAGAGTCATCAGCACCACATCGGAAGCCCTGAACAGATGTGACTGTGTACTGGCACTATTCCTAGACATCGAACGGGCTTTTGATAAGGTGTGGCACGGTGGGCTGGCATTTAAAATGGCACGAAAAACTTCCCTCCACACTTCATACGCCTCACAAACTCCGTAAAAACCAGTAGAACATCGACGATATTGGTTGGAAACAAACTCTCAGGCAGATTCTGTCCAGTAGCTGGAGTAGCGCAAGGCGCAGTTCTCCCATACACGCTCTACAGTCTATAGACATTGGCATCCCTCGCCCTAATGCAGGCTGTTCCAACCGAGCTCCAGGGAGCCGGAGCACTCCGGAGCGCTCACGGCGGCAGCTCGGAGCCCTCGTGGAGGGGGAAAGCGAACTCACTGCCCCCTGGCCGCATGCAGCCGCAACTGACGCAATAATCCGTGTTCAATGACAGCTATGATTAGCCGCGGGAGCCCTGTACCTCTATTGGAGGATACCTTTCTATTCATTGAGAGGGATGGTCGTCCGCAGTGTCTTGTATGTCATAAAGTAATTAATTCTGCGAAGAGGTACAATATACAACGACATTATACACGTCTTCACGCAGCGCACTACGATTAGGTAGAAGGCGTTGACGCAGAGAACTGGTGGCCAGGCCTAAGAACGACATACCAGGAGACGTTAAGTTTAAAAACGGTTTCGTAATACGGAGGGTATCAAAACATGCAATATAGTTCGTGATCTGTAATGCGTTTATAATTTTCAGATGAATGAGAGCGGAGAAAACACTACTGAGTCTGCAATTCGAGCAAGCTGCAGGGTGGCTCACATCATTGCGACGAGTGGCAAGCCGTTTTCGATGGGACCACTCGTAAAATCGTGCATGGTAGCCGTTGCAGAATGTTTGTTTCCAAGGGAGGTGCAGGCAATTGAAGGGGTTTGCCTGTCGAAGCAAACAATGTCTCGTCGAATCCTAGACATGGCAGCGGATTTAGAGACACAGCTCAGGAAAAAGGCGGAGAGCTTTGTTGCATTTTCGCTAGTGCTTGACGAAAGCACCGACATATCGGACTGTGCTCAGCTTGCAGTTTTTGTGCGTGGAGCTGCAAGTAACTGAAGAACTCTTGGATGTGGTACCACTCGATTACACCGCAACAGGACGTGACATTTTTGAAGCTGTTTGTGAATCAGTGGACAATATGAATTTGCCGTGGGATAAGCTCCATTCTGTAGCGACATACGGTGCACCACAAACGATCGGGTGTCACCAAGGTTATGCTTCTCGTTTGAAAAATAAACTCAGGGACGAATTCGGGAAAGACATTTTGACTCTTCATTGTTTTATTCACCAAGAGGCACTGTGCGCTGAAACAATAGAGCTAGGTGGCGTAATGAAAGATGTCGTGAAGTGTGTGAATTTTGTGCGGCGTCACGGTATGAATCATCGCCAATTCAAAGGATTCCTGAAAGATATGGAAGCGGAGTATGGGGATATACCTTACCACAGTACAGTTCGTTGGCTGAGTCGGGGAAAATTTCTTGATGTTTTCTTTGCCAGTCGTGAGGAAATAACCCTTTTTCTCGAAATGAAACGGGAAGAAATGCGTTTTCTGAAAGATATAAAATGGATATCAGAGCTGGCGTTCCTAGCTGACATAACTATGCATCTAAATAATGTAGATCTGTCATTGCAGGGCAAAGGGCAGCTAATAGTTGACATGCACGACCAGATCAAAGCGTTCATGCAAAAGTTACGTTTATTTGAGAGGCATATGAATAATGGACATTTAACGTTCTTCAATCGTCTTGCTTCTTTAAAACTACCTGAAGGTACTACTTTCGGCGATTACCAAGCAAAGTTAAAGCAGCTCATCACGTCGTTTGAAACACGATTCCGAGACCTCACTAGTTTTGAAATGGAACTTAAGGTGTTCAGCATTCCTTTTTCAGTCTCCCCCGATGACTTGTCATCATCCTTCATTTGGAGATTATTGATTAGCAAAATTCAACTTTGTTGAAAGACAGGTGCTACAACACGTTGGATTTGTCATGATGGTATCGTTCATTACAGCAAAAAACATTTCCCAAGCTTCACAACAATGCTGCTCAGATCATGGGCATGTTTGGATTTACGTATTGTTGTGAGCAGCTTTTCTCAGCAATGAAAAGAGTACAAAGTAAGGAACGATCGTTTCTTCAGGATGCAACAATGAAGGCCATCCTCCGCATTACCGCTGTGAACACTTTGACGCCTGATATTTTCGATCTTGTAATGAAAAGAAAAGTCAAGCTACAGAGGCCCAATAAATTTAGTATGCAATTTCTTATAAAACAGTTGTTTCTTATTTATTTCCTGAACATCGTATTTCCTGGTGTAGCATGTCACCACGTCTTAGGAGCTAAAAGTATGAGGTTGTCGATCTTGTAAGACGCAACTGGCACATCAAAACGCTTGCCTTGCCGCCTGCCTCAGCCTGCCGTGCCACCTGCCAGCGTGCGGGCCCACTTGAATGGTCACAGCGAGCGACACGGCTCACTGGAGCAGGGAGCGCTCCGCGGCTCACAACGGAGCCGACGAGCTGGAACAGCCTGCCCTAATGGGTGGAACGAACACTTCGCCCTCTACGCAGACGACACCGCCTATTGGTGTACAGCATACTCGGTAGAGAAAGCGAAGACCCTAATGACTGCTGGCCGGAGTGGCCGTGCGGTTCTGGGCGCTACAGTCTGGAACCGAGCGACCGCTACGGTCGCAGGTTCGAATCCTGCCTTGGGCATGGATGTGTGTGACGTCCTTAGGTTAGTTAGGTTTAATTAGTTCTAAGTTCTAGGTGACTGATGACCACAGAAGTTAAGTCGCATAGTGCTCAGTGCCATTTTGAACCCTAATGACTTCCTACATCTCCCAATTAGAACAGTGGATGGCCAAATGGCACATCAAACCGAAACTTACAAAAGGCCAGCTGCTACTGTTCAGGCACCGGAACTTAACGCAAAGCACCAGGCTACAACATAATGATCTCTCCACAACCTTATGGCAGACGAGCGTAAACCCTGTCCAGGGATGACACTCAACTCCACATTGCCATGCTTCTGCCATGGAAGCACCACGCAGAGAACATTATAAACAAGTATAAACAAAGGATGAATCTGATGAAATTAATCAGCTCCAAATTCGGGGGCGCCAGCCCAGATGCCGTACTGCATACCTATAGAACATTCGTTAGACCTATCCTCGAGTACTGTGCCTGCCTGTGGACAGACTCCAAAGCACAGTATGTCAGAATTCCTGCATTTGACCGCCGAAACCTGAGAGTAGCAGTGAAGCTGCACTACACCACAGCACACGATCTGGTCTATGAGGTCACCAACACCCGCCCATTTTAGATAACTCCAGAATGTGCCAAATACGGCCTGAACAGAGTAGGTATGGAAGGGATCATGAAAGACCTAATCTGCAGACCAATCTACGAGTTCAGATGGACTCGCATTCGGCAGGACGACGGTTCAATCCCGTCTCCGGCCATCCGTTTTCCGTGATTTCCCTAAATCGCTCCAGGCAAATGCCGGGATGGATCCCTTGAAAGGGCACGGCCGATTTCCTTCCCCATCCTTCCCTAACCCGAGCTTGCGCTCCGTCTCTAATGACCTCGTTGTCGACGGGACGTTAAACACTACACCTCCTCTCTCTCTCTCGAGTTCAGAATTATTCAATTCAGACACCCTTATCCCCCAGACTTCATCGCACACGCAATCCAAAGAACTTTCCCTAATAATAAGGAGCTTATCGAAAAAAATCAGGAAAAGAAGCATTCAGTGAAGGGAAATTCAGCGAAGTGAAGTGCACCTCACAACTACCTCCTATCCTCGCTAATCACACCAGTGAAGTGAAGTGCAACGACCCATCGCAACTCCCCCCTGACAACCTCCCCACACACTAGAGATTAGGAATAGAGTCAACCAAAACAAACCTATAAGATAGACACATACTCAGTCAATATAGCGTATAGCGTAGCCATAATCTACAATCTAGAACAAAATTCCATATACAGAAGATAAAATCCATTTATCGCAGACTAGAAATCTAACTTTAGAAACTAGCAGAGATCAGAAGGTAAAAATCCAGCGCTATCCCGGCTGGGGTTTTGCTGGTTTTCCCCAGTTGTAAGGCGAATACCGGGATGAGGAATTCCACCACACAGATTTTGCAAAATCTGACTATAAAATGGCTTGCGCCAGTCTAAAACTAACAACCAAGTAGGCAGGACTCCCCCATGAAATAAATAAATGGTATCCCAACAGCATTAATCAAGCCCAGGCTGAGAAGGACTTGGATCCTCAAAAGCCGCCACTACCCGCGAGGGTATGGCATCCCTAAAAAAGTAAAACAAGGCCGAATATCATGTCGTACCTAAACAGCTCAATCGGCAGAAAGCAACGCATTGCAAAGCCAGATGGCAAGCGGCTGCACCAAATGTGTACTCACAGGCGGCGAGTCGAGATGGAACTGTGGAAGTGCCATACAGCGACAGGAACAGAAGGTTCATGGGTCTCAAGAACCTCTGCTTTCCGTGACCATTCGCCAGGTCGTCTATGACCACGTTAGCGTCGATCTGACCGCCCCAAAGAGAATCGAGACTTATCCCTGAACAGCACAGAACCCCTGTCTATAATCCAGCTGATTCTGGCTGTGCACCATGCAGTCACTGTTTCCTGTTGCGTAGGGTCAGGCAACACAACGCAACTCGAATTCTCAACCCAGTTTCCAGTTATATTTTCCCAATGGTTATTGGTGACATTTTGCTTGTAATCTCGCTCGGATTGTAGGTGCTATCATCCACCTATTCGCCATAGCCACTCTCGAACAATACTTCCATCTGTTTGTTCACTTTCCAGTCTTTTCTGATGATTCTCGACATGTGTGTGTGCAGAGCGTTTTTGAGTGGTTCTCTGATTGAAAGACCACGTCTCGCTGCGGTAAGTCGAATCTCGTTTTACGCACTGATTATTTTCAGACGCATAGGAAGTGCAGTTACGAAAACATCGATCCTTTTCTTACGGACACTCCAGGCCGTTATTTTATCTTCTGTTTATTTCTTTCGTTTGACAATCCAGTCATCAGCTATTCCATTACATCGTTGTTAGTTTGTATTACTTTATTTTCGATGTTCTGTTTGCATAATATTTCAGTGCTGTTATAGCCGATTTACAGACCTAATTTCAAACTGCCTATAATAAGTACTTCCATCCGTTGTTGAAGTTTATCTGCACTATAGAAGGACAGTCGGACGTCATCCGCGAAATGAAGCTGTTTCAGGATTGATCCATTAATGTGTATTTCTATTGCTCTGGAGGTCTACTATAAATTATTTTATCCTCATTTTTACACTTTCGTACTGTAATATAACAGAATATCCGTAATTTTATAGCTTACAAAAGGTTTTCACATCACATGCATAGTGCCTTATTCCTAGATCTGATATAAATCATTTGGCTTCTATACTAACACTAGTTATTAAAAATTAAAGGTGTAAGTGTCTGTATAGTGCACATGTTGTATACATCCATTCGGCAAAAAATCGTAGATGTACAATAGGCTAAAGGTATACCAACACTGTTCTTATCAACGTTTCTAATATATCAATGATCATTAGTAAAAAAGTAGACTGTATAAGGGACTAGCCCTTACGTGAGGTAATCTGATGACCCGTCAGCACATTTCTTTTTTCACTCTTAAAACGAATAAACGCGGGAAACTCGTATTTACTATCTAGTTTTGGTCTTTAAATTTCGAATAATCGAATACACTATTTCATGGCAACCAACATGACGTTTAGATAACTTAAAATGCCACCTGGTATCCAAGCTATCTGGCGATGACCGGTGGTACTTGGCGATCGTGTTCATCTACGGTCATCCGTGACGTGTACCCATTTCTGAAGAGTGCTATTCCAAAGGCTCGCATTTCATAACCTGCTATACTGGAGTCAGTATACAAAGCAGGAAGTAATTTTATTTTTAGTGTGTCGGTGTTACGAAAAATAATCAGCTCGATCGCATCTAGCTAGTAGCTAAATACAGTTAATTTGACTGATATATCTTTCTAATAACATTAGCAATTTATGTAGTATGAAGCAGCAATAAGATTAGAAGCAGATGAAGTGGGATTTTCCCAGGTTAAATAGAGAGACAGTTCTAAAGTTAGTACACTGGACTCGCATTCGAGAGGACGATGGTTCAATCCCGCGTCCGGCCATCCTGATTTAGGTTTTCCGTGATTTCCCTAAATCGCTCCAGGCAAATGCTGGGATGGTTCCTTTGAAAGGGCACGGCCGATTTCCTTCCCCACCCTTCCCTAATCCGATGAGACCGATGACCTCGCTGTTTGGTCTCTTCCCCCAAACAACCCAAACCTCTAAAGTTAGTGATAATATTCAGCGAGATTAAGAAGGCTGATTAGTGAACCAGTGCCACTAAACGTTACACTGTGAAGACGTAGTTATAACATCCCGTTCCGAGGCAGCTGAGTTCATATCCACGTCTGGCCATCTCGATTTAAATTCCCTCAATTTCCCCTGAAACATCAGGCAAAAGTGTCGTATTAATTGCTGCATTTATGTCCAGCTGATGTGGTCTTTCTTTTGTAATGATCTGAATGTCGACGGGACGATGAACTCTTAACTTTCCTCCTCTAGTGAAGATAGTGCAGTAAACAGTGGACTTTGGCTGAATCTAACTTCGTAAGTGACGTGTTCCTGCTGTAACACCCACACGTGTTTCACGGGTATCACATTATTAAGCGGTTTCAAGGACCCCAGCGTGTTTTCAGTTTACGGCTGGTGGAACTTACATAACAGCTTACAACACTGTGAGCTAGACAATGTTGATAATGTGTTCTTTAGACACGCAACTATGTTACAAATGCCAAGTCCTCACGTTAGGATAGAAGAAAGTGAGAGGATGAAATTTTCACTCTGCAGTGTAGTGTGCGCTGATGTGAAACTTCTTGGCTAGCCAAGCTCAGGTGGTAGAGCACTTGTCCGCGAAAGGCAAGGGGTCCCGGGTTCGAGTCTCGGTCCGGCACACAGATTTAATCTGCCAGGAGGTTTCAAGAAAGTCAGAGTTTAATGTCGTGTCGACTGAAGAAACGCTACTTGAGTTGTTGTTGTTTGAGGTTTAAGGCGTCCGTCGCTTACATTATTAACACACGTACATAATTTTCGTATACGAGGGAGCTTATAAACTGTTAAAACCTTTGTTATGAATTCGGCAAACAACACTAATAGTAAAAGGATTAAATAATACGTAATGTAAGAAACAGTAATAAGATAAAAGCGTTATAAACTGTAGCTGATTCACTAATAAAAAAATGGGAAAGGACCACCCACTGTTAGCAAAGTCAATGATGCGTGCGTAGTAGATCACGCTTAAAAAACAAACACGCAAACTTAGTTACTCACTTGACACGCATCTTAATTTTGTAGGATTCTGTAACCATCGAAAGAAGAATTACTAAAAATGTAGTAGTGAAATAAGACCAGTTTAAACTTTTACGTAAATGGTTGTGACTGCCTAACCACTGATCTACATCTACATCTACATTTATACTCCGCAAGCCACCCAACGGTGTGTGGCGGAGGGCACTTTACGTGCCACTGTCATTATCTCCCTTTCCTGTTCCAGTCGCGTATGGTTCGCGGGAAGAACGACTGTCTGAAAGCCTCTGTGCGCGCTCTAATCTCTCTAATTTTACATTCGTGATCTCCTCGGGAGGTATAAGTAGGGGGAAGCAATATATTCGATACCTCATCCAGAAACGCACCTTCTCGAAACCTGGCGAGCAAGCTACACCGCGATGCAGAGCGCCTCTCTTGCAGAGTCTGCCACTTGAGTTTGTTAAACATCTCCGTAACGCTATCACGGCTACCAAATAACCCTGTGACGAAACGCGCCGCTCTTCTTTGGATCTTCTCTATCTCCTCCGTCAACCCGATCTGGTACGGATCCCACACTGATGAGCAATACTCAAGTATAGGTCGAACGAGTGTTTTGTAAGCCACCTCCTTTGTTGATGGACTACATTTTCTAAGGACTCTCCCAATGAATCTCAACCTGGTACCCGCCTTACCAACAATTAATTTTATATGATCATTCCACTTCAAATCGTTCCGCACGCATACTCCCAGATATTTTACAGAAGTAACTGCTACCAGTGTTTGTTCCGCTATCATATAATCATACAATAAAGGATCCTTCTTTCTATATATTCGCAATACATTACATTTGTGTATGTTAAGGGTCAGTTGCCACTCCCTGCACCAAGTGCCTATCCGCTGCAGATCTTCCTGCATTTCGCTACAATTTTCTAATGCTGCAACTTCTCTGTATACTACAGCATCATCCGCGAAAAGCCGCATGGAACTTCCGACACTATCTACTAGGTCATTTATATATATTGTGAAAAGCAATGGTCCCATAACACTCCCCTGTGGCACGCCAGAGGTTACTTTAACGTCTGTAGATGTCTCTCCATTGAGAACAACATGCTGTGTTCTGTTTGCTAAAAACTCTTCAATCCAGCCACACAGCTGGTCTGATATTCCGTAGGCTCTTACTTTGTTTATCAGGCGACAGTGCGGAACTGTATCGAACGCCTTCCGGAAGTCAAGGAAAATGGCATCTACCTGGGAGCCTGTATCTAATATTTTCTGGGTCTCATGAACAAATAAAGCGAGTTGGGTTTCACACGATCGCTGTTTCCGGAATCCATGTTGATTCCTACATAGTAGATTCTGAGTTTCCAAAAACGACATGATACTCGAGCAAAAGACATGTTCTAAAATTCTACAACAGATCGACGTCAGAGAGATAGGTCTATAGTTTTGCGCATCTGCTCGACGACCCTTCTTGAAGACTGGGACTACCTGTGCTCTTTTCCAATCATTTGGAACCTTCTGTTCCTCTAGAGACTTGCGGTACACGGCTGTTAGAAGGGGGGCAAGTTCTTTCGCGTACTCTGTGTAGAATCGAATTGGTATCCCGTCAGGTCCAGTGGACTTTCCTCTGTTGAGTGATTCCAGTTGCTTTTCTATTCCTTGGACACTTATTTCAATGTCAGCCATTTTTTCGTTGGTGCGAGGATTTAGAGAAGGAACTGCAGTGCGGTCTTCCTCTGTGAAACAGCTTTGGAAAAAGGTGTTTAGTATTTCAGCTTTACGCTTGTCATCCTCTGTTTCAATGCCATCATCATCCCGGAGTGTCTGGACATGATGTTTCGAGCCACTTACTGATTTAACGTAAGACCAGAACTTCCTAGGATTTTCTGTCAAGTCGGTACCTAGTATTTTACTTTCGAATTCACTGAACGCTTCACGCATAGCCCTCCTTACGCTAACTTTGACATCGTTTAGCTTCTGTTTGTCTGAGAGGTTTTGGCTGCGTTTAAACTTGGAGTGAAGCTCTCTTTGCTTTCGCAGTAGTTTCCTAACTTTGTTGTTGTACCACGGTGGGTTTTTCCCGTCCCTCACAGTTTTGCTCGGCACGTACCTGTCTAAAACGCATTTTACGATTGCCTTGAACTTTTTCCATAAACACTCAACATTGTCAGTGTCGGAACAGAAATTTTCGTTTTGATCTGTTAGGTAGTCTGAAATCTGCCTTCTATTACTCTTGCTAAACAGATAAACCTTCCTCCCTTTTTTTATATTCCTATTAACTTCCATATTCAGGGATGTTGCAACGGCCTTATGATCACTGATTCCCTGTTCTGCACTTACAGAGTCAAAAAGTTCGGGTCTGTTTGTTATCAGTAGGTCCAAGATGTTATCTCCACGAGTCGGTTCTCTGTTTAATTGCTCGAGGTAATTTTCGGATAGTGCACTCAGTATAATGTCACTCGATGCTCTGTCCCTACCACCCGTCCTAAACATCTGAGTGTCCCAGTCTATATCTGGTAAATTGAAATCTCCACCTAAGACCATAACATGCTGAGAAAATTTATGTGAAATGTATTCCAAATTTTCTCTCAGTTGTTCTGCCACTAATGCTGCTGAGTCGGGGGGTCGGTAAAAGGAGCCAATTATTAACCTAGCTCGGTTGTTGAGTGTAACCTCCACCCATAATAATTCACAGGAACTATCCACTTCTACTTCACTACAGGATAAACTACTACTAACAGTGACGAACACTCCACCACCGGTTGCATGCAATCTATCCTTTCTAAACACCGTCTGTGCCTTTGTAAAAATTTCGGCAGAATTTATCTCTGGCTTCAGCCAGCTTTCTGTACCTATAACGATTTCAGCTTCGGTGCTTTCTATCAGCGCTTGAAGTTCCGGTACTTTACCAACGCAGCTTCGACAGTTTACAATTACAATACCGATTGCTGCTTGGTCCCCGCATGTCCTGACTTTGCCCCGCAACCTGATAAAATGAGCGTAGTAGATCACGCTTAAAAAACAAACACGCAAACTTAGTTACTCACTCGACACGCATCTTAATATTGTAGGATTCTGTAACCATCGAAAGAATAATTATTAAAAATGTAGTAGTGAAATAAGACCAGTTTAAACTTTTACGTAAATGGTTGTGACTGCCTAACCACTGATAAAATGAGAAAGAGCGAGCCGCTCCAATCCAATCAAAATCCAGCACTAATGATCTAGGGAATAGTCCTGTTATCTCTTAATTTTTAAATTCGTGCCACACTAGTCCTGTCTTCACCTGAAATAGAGCCAAGTACAAACGTAATTGTAGGACTGTCCTCTTCTCAACCAATAAAATACAGTGAATTAAAATGTAGCGTACTGTTGGCGGTACTTGACTAACACTGCGCTCTGGTGAAACCTCTCGTTGGAGCAGAAATCCATGTGTCAACGGACTGTGTCCAATGTAAAGGCATGTAAGCAGCGTTTCATTTCGGCTCTGTGACATGAAGGTTCAAAAATGGTTCAAATGGCTCTGAGCACTATGGGACTTAACATCTGAGGTCGTCAGTCCCCTAGAACTTAGAACTACTTAAACCTAACTAACCTAAGGACATCACACACTTCTATGCCCGAGGCAGGATTCGAACCTGCGACCGTAGCGGTCGCGCGGTTCCAGACTGAAGCGCCTAGAACCGCTCGGCCACAACGGCCGGCGTGTGACATGAAGGAAACGCGCTAGTGTTGCGTAGTCGGCTTCACTAGCCGCAACATCTTGTCGTATTCTAGCTACGGAATTCCGAAAACCCTGATGGTCTGAGTTCTTTGTAGGCTAACCTGTGCACGTTCCCAGCAGAGGAAGCATTCGACATCATCGAGGACACCCACTTTTGCTTACAACACCTGAGGACGCAGATGGTATTCTCCTGGGTGCCATGGCGTGTGGGAATTCAGAGCAACGAATTGGCAGATACGGCAACCAAAGAGGCGTTCAAAGTAGCACTCGCGCAAAATAATGTGGGACCGGCATAGAAACGCACTCTCACTGTGAGCGTTGCGCGATAGTGTGCCGATGTTCCGAAGGGGGTGGGGCGGAAGTGGGCGGGAGGTGCGACCGAACCGCTGAATCTTTCCATCAGTAAATGGGGTATGTTCTCCACTGACTCCGTTGTTTTAACCCCCCTCCACTGACGGAATGACCCACTTCCCAATTCCGTATGTATAAAACCAATACGGACTTGTAGCTGTCACACCTTTGCGCTTACTGCTACGTATTTTAACTGTAAATAGCTCAGTCCCAATGGTAAGAGGTAGTTAATATTTGAATACAGCACAGCTGACACAAGCTCAGCTCACTTTTACTCCACTCCTACCCTCGCCATTGCACCACATTAACTAGGTGCTACGTGGACCTTGCTAAATTCACTTGCGTATACATTTTTGACCGTTACTCGCCAGTATTTACCTAATGAATAGTACACTCCTAACCGGACTATTTCCCTAAGAGCTGTGATGATTGAACGGGTTCGATCCACGGCCTACAGTGCCCTACAGTTCACACGGTAACACTGCCTACCTGACCCACTTAACTTGGTAGTGAGCTTATGTATGCAATCACCACTGCTAGCAGCAGTGGATAATCCTATCAGCGCGACGAGAGCAGCAGACTTACCGTCGAATCCTCCTGAAAATACTTATAACTACGGTCGCCAGCTCTGAAGGAGCAAAAGAATAAATCAATTTTTGGGCTCGTTTCAAAGTGAAATGGCTTGAGTTGAATTTAAACTTAATTCTGAATATTACTATTTCTGATCATTCTAGATGATTCTACAAAGCAAATATTCTCTCAATTTCTGTGAGGTGGCTTGGTAATTACTACCAAGACAGTTTATGCAACTTCGGTTAACAAAATTCTATCCTTCAACTTATTTAATGATTTTGGATATTACTCTTTGGACCATTGATACAGAATTAGTTAGGTGACTTTACTTGAAAGGTTGCTCAGAAAAATTTAAGTAACTGTAAATAGGCGACTCATTCTGGTGTGACCATTGCTCTTTTCAACATTCTTATACGCTAAAGTATTCTACAACCAAAAGAATTGTAAATGAAAGAGGCGATGGTGGCCTCAGTCTGATTTCACTATACTATGTTTGAGGTTACTACACTTTACAATGAACAACATGCGTCGTAATTTTACTCATTACTATATTCTGTCCTCTGCACTTGCATAAAAGAAAACTTGTATTCTCCTTTAACATGTATACAATGTTCGACTTAACAATTGCAAGCAGTCTTGCCTTGGCTAGACGTGTCGGTGCTGGTGGTGAGATGCCGGTGGCTAACGCAGCTCTTCACGCCTCATGCCCTTAAAGGCGGCTGGAACTACGAGCTGTAGCACTCGTATAAGCTACTGCACGTCCGCCATAAAATCTGGGCGCAGGAACTCTTACAATCAGCCCCAGTGGCATAGAGGCGGCTTCGACAACCATTCGTCGCGTTTTACTCCAAAAACGGCGACGATATTCGCCTCTTCGCTGTTGCACAATCACTTTTGCGTGAGCACAGTTACGCACGTCCGATCACGTCAACACTCCCCAGGCCATTTCATTGTTCAGTCCCTGTGTCTCCAGCTACCCCTAGCTACGGTCGTATCACCAAGAGTGGGGGCGTTCCCCTACCACCTTTTTACCGAAACCATTTAGTATTTAAGAATATTTATATTTACTACCCTGGAGTCCATACCAGTCATAATAATTTACTACTAGCGTTTTACAACATTAAATTATACAGTGATAACTTATAATTACCAAGAAAAAGAATACATTTGACTCTGAGAGCTTAGTGCATTGTCTGACAGACAGCGCTAATTCCCAGTTTCGCCAATAGATGGCATCAGGGTGCACTCCCTGGCAGTCTCACACAAGCGCGCCCGTTTCAGACGCGCGGGCTCCAAATTACTGTCAGCCCACCGTCATTTCAGTTCCGTTACAGAGGGCACCTTACTTCACTGCCGCCTAATGAATTACACACTTCGAGCATTCTCGTTGCTATCTCTTTATTGCATAATATTCCATCACTGTCTTCGCGTACTGAACGTACAGGGAAGTCTACCATAATCAGATAAAAGTATGTGTATTCCATCAGATCAAAAGTGTCTGGACACCCTTCCCTAATGTGGAATGGCTTACCACATGTCACGAGAGGCGAACTCGTCGGTATCAAAGGAGGCGGGGGGTACTGTGCTGTCAGCAGGGAAGTAGTAACAGCAGTATGAGTCGGTCAAGGGAGCTCAGTGACTTGGAACGTGGACTAGTCACTGGATGTCACCGAGAAACAAATCCATCAGGGACATTTCAGTCCTTCTATAGCTGTTCTGTTTCACTGTTGGTGATGTGATTGTGAAGTGGAAACGCGAAGGAACAACCACCTACACCACGACCAGGCAGACCTCATGTACTGGCTCACAAGGACGTCGAGCTTTGCGCAGTGTGTTTGAAATCGCATGAAATCATTGTAAGGAGTCACTCGTGAGTTCCAAGGTCTGCCAGAAGGCCATCTAACACAATGAACGGGTGTAGGGAGTTAGAAAGAATGGGTTACAGTGGTGGAGCCGCTTCTCATAAGCCACATATTTCTGTAGTCAGTGGTAAGCGACGCTCGAGGTGGTGTAAAGAACCTCGTCACTGGACAGTGGACGACTGGAAACGAGCGATATGGAGTGATGAATTAAGCTATACCCTGCGGCAATCTAATGGAAGAATCTGAGTTTGCTGCATGGAGAACGTTACCCGTCATAATGTGGTGTGCCAACAGAGATGTACGGAGAAGGTGTCGTGACGGTGTGAGGCTGTTTTTCGAAGTCAGAGCTTCGTCCTCTTCTCGTAGTTAAGTAAGCACTAAATGCGGAAGGATGTAAACACATTTTACGGTATCACGTACTGCGTGCAGAAGGGGAACAGTTCGGAGACAATGATTTTCTGCATCAACGGGAATGCACACTTTCATAAAGCAGCACCCGTGATGCAGTGGTTTTTGGACAATGACACTCCTGAAATGGACTGCTGCTGCTCTCCTTTGTGACTTCCTCACTCTGAGGATGTTCTATTGGAAGTTTGTGGCCGTTTGGCCTTTACTCCCCTGGGAATCTAGTCGAATCTTCTTTCTTGTACTGGTAGGTTTTTCTGGACTGGCAAGGAGTGCCGATGACCTATTTCCTGTACTTGTCGGTGTGACGATTTTTCTTCTTCTTCTTGGCTGTTGCTGAGGGCTCTCCCTCGGTTGGGGTACTGGGTATAGTGTACCCTGCTTTTTCGTATTCTCCGTTGGCCAGAGCGAAGATGATGTAGCGCATTTGCCTCTCTGTAAAGATAGGGTAGGAATTAATCAGATTGTAATCCTCCCTAGAAAGGCCGACAAGGCCTTCTGGATACCCAATTGGTTGGTGTGGGGGTGAAGGTTTAGGACGGCTAGGTGGAAGGAAAGGGTAGGGGTTGTCGTGGTGGGGGTACGTGCCATCGCGAAGCGATGCAGCGATCTTCTGCGTTACAGCGCTTGCGCTGTACATGTCTGGAAGCGGGAGGAATGGGACTTCCTCCCACTCCTCTTCTTGCGCTGCTGCTTCGGTGTCCTTCTTGTGCTGTGTCGCCTCCCCTTCAGCAGGCTCGTCTGTCTGCGTGGCCACCGTCGCGGAATCCTTCCGTTGAGGAGTCGCCTGGGTGGCGGTGTCGACTATTGTGGCGGAAGCTGCTTTGGCTGGGCGAAGCTCCTGCGTCAGCTCAGCAATCTGACGCCGAGCCTCGCCCAGTTCCGCCAGCATGGCCGCCCTCTCTTCCGCCACGGCGGATTTGAAGGCGGACATGGCTTCTTGTACGGCGTCGTTAAGGCGCCTGGTGACGACGTCTTCTGTGCAAGTGACCACCTCTTCGTGTGTGGTGGTCATTTGCTTCTGCGTCTTCTTCTCCGGTCCGCGCCAATTTCTTCTGTAGGCGCAGGAACGGGCGTTGGCCGCGTGTGCGCCGCCGCAGTTGGCGCAGGTACAGGGGGCGTCCTTCTACTTCTTGCAGTCACGTGTGTCGTGTGCTTGCGCACACTTCAAGCACGCGACTGCTCCGCTGCAGTGCTTGGCGACGTGGCCAAGCTTTTGGCAGCGAAAGCACTGCGCTGCAGTCTTCCTCTTCTTCTTGCCGGAAGTCCCTGCTATCGTGAGCAGCAACTCCGCCAAGGCAGCAGCTTTGCGTCCCCTTCCGCGTCCCGACATCTCGAGTAGCAAGAGCAACAGCGACAATCAGCGATGCTTAACTCTCCGCGGCGTGAGCGGGAATGGCCTGAAATGGACTGGCCTGCCCAGAGTCGCGATGCGAATCCAGTGGAACACCATTAGCTTGAGTCAGAGCGTCGGCTTCGGTCTAGGCGCCAGCCACCAACATCATTACCTTCATCTCTAGATGAAGGAAAAAAAAAATGGTTCAAATGACTCTGAGCACTATGGGACTCAACATCTTAGGTCATAAGTCCCCTAGAACTTAGAACTACTTAAACCTAACTAACCTAAGGACATCACACACACCCATGCCCGAGGCAGGATTCGAACCTGCGACCGTAGCAGTCCCGCGGTTCCGGACGGCAGCGCCAGAACCGCTAGACCACCGCGGCCGGCTCTAGATGAAGAACGGACTGCCATTCCTCCACAGACATTTAGACGCTTGATTGTAAGTATCCTCACTGAGTTCTAGCCGGCATAAAGGCGAAGGATGTACACACCCCATATTAATGGCCATGTTGTCTGGATGCCATTGATCAGACAGTGTATCAAATGAGATTAAACTTTTGTCCGAGGATGACAACGAGGAAGAAAACGTCTTATAAAAACTGTGCTTGAGAGGATTGCAGGAACCACTAGGTATTATAAGCACATAAGAAAGATAATAAAGAAATGGGAAAACGTAGCTACAAGTAGATCCCAAAAATTCACTATTTCGGAAAGACGCGAGAGAAGAAAATTTTATAGTCAGGTAATATTATCGTTCAGGTTATCAGAGGAGTGACATATCATTTCCATTTGACACATGTTCCTTATAATACATTGTACGGGGTGTTCAAAAAGTCCCTCCGCAGTGCCGTATGATTGTTAGCCATGCCGTACACCGCAGTGAATGTACCGAAATGAAACTCAGTGAAATACATTTTAATAATTTATTGAATATTCATTTTTACTTA
The DNA here is from genome assembly GCF_023864275.1 of Schistocerca cancellata. Taxonomy (NCBI): domain Eukaryota; kingdom Metazoa; phylum Arthropoda; class Insecta; order Orthoptera; family Acrididae; genus Schistocerca; species Schistocerca cancellata. The sequence goes on from NC_064631.1 coordinate 561,845,003, forward strand.
CAAATTTTCACATTGAATGTTGAAAGTGTCCCCCTGTTGTTGAATACACAATTCGATTCAACTAATCATGTTTCCAAATACAAGCTGTTACATTTCTTCTCTAACAGAAGCAGTGAAAGTGGATACCCACAAACCGCCGTCTAGGAATTGCAAACTCCTATTTTCACAGAATGAAGTGATTCCTCATGAATACACAATGGATTTGCAGTACTCCACATACGAGAATTTATCGAGTTCATATACCCGGATAAATGAAACCTCGCCTCACAATTGAAAAATGTTTCATTAAGAATATCCCTTCCATTTTGTTGAACGAAATTTGTGAACAATTAACGATAATGCAGTCTCTTGCCATGATCAGTATTTTTCAGTTCTTGCACGACTGTCACTTTGTACGGGAAAAATTCTAATTTTTCCTTACAGCTCTGTGGGCCGTTCCGACACTTACATCAATTTCCTGGGCGAGATTTCTTACTAACTTGTTCGGACTCATGGACATTTTATCGGAAATATCTAGTAATTTATCCTCAGACAAAACGCTAGGACGCCCACTTCTCGGTGCATCTGTCACTGAACCCGTACTTCGAAATTTGTTAATCAAATCTCCCACAGTATCGCGATGTGGGAGTGTTGTCTCCGGGAAAACTGAATTAAATGTTCAACGAACTGAAACTGTGTATTTACCGCCAGCTTTGAACACTTGTTCGACTAAAACACACGTTCGTCAATGGTTAGCATTTCAACAGTGACAAAAACGAAACAAACGAACAAAGGAACTAAATTTAACGTCCACGTCAACACATAACGAGAAGCACCAACGATACTACTGACGCTGGCTGAGATAAACGAAACAGTGGAATGTTGGGTGAGTCCACTTGAAGGGAAGTAAACCAGGCAGGCGAACAATCCATACGGCACGCGCGGCTAACAATCATATGGCACTGAGGAGAGACTTTTTGAACACCCCGTAGGATCGTAGTAAGTGACGTTGTCCTCTACGCGCTAATTTTTGCCCACTTCTTGTTTTATGAGATTTCCTTCTGGTAGCGCATGGTCGAAATTGTTTTGATTTGTTCGATCCTTTGTTCACGCGACTATTTCTTTTTCGGTGCTCTACTCAGGTACTTTTGACTTTGAACCTCTACATTTGTCGAATTGTTGATCGCACTGACTTAACCCGTTAATACGGATTTCTACAAACTCGCTAGCTGCTAACTTACAAGCTATGGCCGGCCGCGGTGGCCGAGCGGTTCTAGGCGCTTCAGTCCGGAACCGCGCGACTGCCACGGTCGCAGGTTGGAATCCTGCCTCGGGCATGAATTTGTGTGATGTCCTTAGGTTAGTTATCTTTAACTACACTCCTGGAAATGGAAAAAAGAACACATTGACACCGGTGTGTCAGACCCACCATACTTGCTCCGGACACTGCGAGAGGGCTGTACAAGCAATGATCACACGCACGGCACAGCGGACACACCAGGAACCGCGGTGTTGGCCGTCGAATGGCGCTAGCTGCGCAGCATTTGTGCACCGCCGCCGTCAGTGTCAGCCAGTTTGCCGTGGCATACGGAGCTCCATCGCAGTCTTTAACACTGGTAGCATGCCGCGACAGCGTGGACGTGAACCGTATGTGCAGTTGACGGACTATGAGCGAGGGCGTATAGTGGGCATGCGGGAGGCCGGGTGGACGTACCTCCGAATTGCTCAACACGTGGGGCGTGAGGTCTCCACAGTACATCGATGTTTTCGCCAGTGGTCGGCGGAAGGTGCACGTGCCCGTCGACCTGGGACCGGACCGCAGCGACGCACGGATGCACGCCAAGACCGTAGGATCCTACGCAGTGCCGTAGGGGACCGCACCGCCACTTCCCAGCAAATTAGGGACACTGTTGCTCCTGGGGTATCGGCGAGGACCATTCGCAACCGTCTCCATGAAGCTGGGCTACGGTCCCGCACACCGTTAGGCCGTCTTCCGCTCACGCCCCAACATCGTGCAGCCCGCCTCCAGTGGTGTCGCGACAGGCGTGAATGGAGGGACGAATGGAGACGTGTCGTCTTCAGCGATGAGAGTCGCTTCTGCCTTGGTGCCAATGATGGTCGTATGCGTGTTTGGCGCCGTGCAGGTGAGCGCCACAATCAGGACTGCATACGACCGAGGCACACAGGGCCAACACCCGGCATCATGGTGTGGGGAGCGATCTCCTACACTGGCCGTACACCACTGGTGATCGTCGAGGGGACACTGAATAGTGCACGGTACATCCAAACCGTCATCGAACCCATCGTTCTACCATTCCTAGACCGGTAAGGGAACTTGCTGTTCCAACAGGACAATGCACGTCCGCATGTATCCCGTGCCACCCAACGTGCTCTAGAAGGTGTAAGTCAACTACCCTGGCCAGCAAGATCTCCGGATCTGTCCCCCATTGAGCATGTTTGGGACTGGATGAAGCGTCGTCTCACGCGGTCTGCACGTCCAGCACGAACGCTGGTCCAACTGAGGCGCCAGGTGGAAATGGCATGGCAAGCCGTTCCACAGGACTACATCCAGCATCTCTACGATCGTCTCCATGGGAGAATAGCAGCCTGCATTGCTGCGAAAGGTGGATATACACTGTACTAGTGCCGACATTGTGCATGCTCTGTTGCCTGTGTCTATGTGCCTGTGGTTCTGTCAGTGTGATCATGTGATGTATCTGACCCCAGGAATGTGTCAATAAAGTTTCCCCTTCCTGGGACAATGAATTCACGGTGTTCTTATTTCAATTTCTAGGAGTGTAGTTCTAAGTTCTAGGGGACTGATGATCTCAGATGTTAAGTCCCATAGTGCTCAGAGCCATTTGAACCATTTTTACAAGTTATGCGAGATACGCGTTTTTGTACAGGGTTCAGTTGTCGAACTGCACCTCACCTACCTTGAGGTATTCGTACACAATGGGCCTCACCTATCCACTCCCCTGACGCACCTTTTGCGCTGTTACGGGCCAAATTATTTCGAGTGTACTCTACAAACAGTGAGGAGGCAATCGTAAGTCCCCTTCATGCAGTGACCTCACTCCTCAAGTAAAGAAACGTATGTTGGTAGGAGGAAATTGACTGTGGCAGACAATACTGAATCAGCACGAGAGTAAAAAGATATTCACCAGTGTCTCTTTACAGGTATAGAGTAGTGATGTTAGGAAAATCTTGATCCATATGGCTGGAAATGAATGTATCCTGTTTCTCTACATATTTCATCCGATATCTTGTCTATTGCTACATCTCGGTTGCTAAGTTTTCACCGTTCTTGAACGTCAAAGATGTAGATTGAATTAATTTTTAAATAAGTTATGGGAGAGGCTAAGGTATTAATTTCAATTTGATGAGTTTCATTCTGTGGTAGCCTTATGTTTGTTTTTGGTTAAAGTCGTTGTGCACATATTCCTCATCATTGTTCTGCCAAAAGGCAGGTTTTCACATGGTAGTTCTCCAGGCTGTCCAGTCTACTGCCATCCTCTTCAGGTCTGCATAATTTCCTCTTCCCTTTATGTCGTCTATCATCTTGTATCTCCTTTCTTCCTCTCAGTCTTCTCCCACAAACCAATCCTTCCAAAGCATCTGCTAGCAAGCACTCCCTTCTCAACGAATGTCCCAACCAGTTCTTTTTCCTTTCTCTTACAACCTTCAGCAGACATCTTCTCTCACCAACCATTTCCAATACTCTTTCATTACTCACTCTTTCCACCCAGCTTATTCTCTCCATTCTCCTCCACATCCACATCTCAAATGCTTCTAACATTTTTTCATCCTCTCGTCTCAGCGTCCGTATTTCTGCCCCACATAGTGCTACACTCCAGACAAAACATTTGCCAAGCCTTTTCCTTAGTCCTTTATCTAATTGGGCACATAAGAGTCACCTCCTGGTGACATCTCAAGTCTTCAGTTATTGTGCTTCCAAGATATTTAAATGCACTTACTTGGCTAATGGTAGACTGTCCTATTTTAATATTGGACAGTCTGCGTCTTGTACTGATGTCCATACTCATTGTTTTTGCTGTGTTTATTTGCATCCCATAATCCACACAAGCTTCATTCAGATCTTTCAGCATGTTATTCACTGTCTGCTCACTTTCTGCCACTAATACCATGTCATTGTGCACTAAACAACAACAACAACAAAAAAAGAAAGTGAAGCACCCACAAGGGGAGGTGGAAACTAAACGAAACTTCACGGGTTGAGAGGGTGTGTGATGATACTGCATTAATTACAAAATCGAGTCATAGTTATAAAGAAATTAGCAGTATGAGCCCAGTTATGAGTTTGGCGTTACATCCCCAGCCTCATCACCCAGGCAAGGATGCATATAGTGATTCAGTTTGGTATAGTGACATAAAGCCGTTGTATCCTGTCCTGAGGCAAGCTGGTCCACAACAGTTGTACCTGGTCCTTGATATCCTGGACTCTGGAACTGGGACTGAGTTAACGTCCGAGCTGGTCTCACACGTGTTCTACCGGGGACACATTTCAGGATGTTTCTGGCCACTGGAGTACCTCTACATCACGCAGCCAGTTAATAGAGACACGTGCCATACCTGGACGAGCATTGTCCTGTTGAAAGATGACATCGCAATATTCACACATGACAGGTAACATATGAGGATGCAGGATGTCCGTGACTTACCACTGTGCCTCAAGAGCTCCTTCAGTCTTTGCCAGCTATAACCGATGGCTGCCCTACACCATGCCACCAGAAGTAACATCGCTCTACCTCTCCGAAATGTTGGAAGAATGGGACCACTCTCCAGGTCACCATCATACTTGCCAATGAGGGTCATCCAGGTTAGTGCAGAACCCCGATTAATCGCTGAACACAATGCAGCGCCATTCATTAGCTCTCCATGCTTCAAAGTCATGGCACCGCTCCAAGTGCAACCATTTGAGCTAACGGCAGCCTACGCACGCTATCTCCGACCATCAGAGCAGGATGACGCAAGATGTTGCCGAGAGTTCAGTACTTCCTCTCTGATGGGAGGTCAGACATTGTCGAATGGAACCTTGACCACAAGTAACCGAGCCCTCAGCTTCCCGCATCGTCCCACTTTCAAATCCGAATGCTCCACAAATCTGATTCGTCCATCCTGTCCAATGGAGACCCACAATGAGGTCCCTTTCAAACTCTGCCAAGCGCTGATAACGGTGTCTCACACGGTTATGCACCATCTCCGTGTCCTTCACATTTCATCTGATGCTGTTCAAGTCCCTTATATACCCTACCAGGCCTAAACACGAACGACCCTAATGCACTCTGGTGGCCGTTCTACCTGTCACAGACAATTGCAACTCTAATCATTCACATACTCGCCGATGAAGTTCACGTGTACGAAGTTACTTTGACATCTACACCTACATAGTTACTATGCAATTCACACTTAAGTGCCTGGCACAGGGTTCATCGAACCATTTTCATACTACTTCTCTACCATTCCACTCTCTAATAGCGCGTGGGAAAAAGGAAGACCCAAATCTTTCCATTCGAGCTCTGATTTCTCTTATTTTATTATGATGATCATTTCTCCCTACGTGGGTGGGTGTCAACAAAATATTTTCGCATTCGGTAGAGAAAGTTGGTGACTGAAATTTCGTAAATAGATCTCGCCTTTGTTTCGATGACTGCCACCCCAACTCGCGTATCATATCACTGACACTCTCACCCCTATTGCGCGATAACACGAAACGAGCTGCCCTTCTTTGCACTTTTTCGATGTCCTCCGTAAATCCTACCTAGTAAGGATCCCACCCCGCGCAACAATATTCCAGCAGAGAACGGACAAGTGTAATGTAGGCTGTCTCTTTAGTGGGTTTGTCGCATATTTTAAGTGTTCTGCCAACAAAGCGCAGTCTTTGTTTCGGCTAGCCCAAAATATTATTTATGTGGTCTTTCCAATTTAAGTTGCTCGTAATTGTAATTCCTAGGTATTTAGTGAATTGACAGCCCTTAGATTTGTGCGATTTAGCGTATACCCAAAATTTATCGGATTTCTTTTAGTACCCACGTGGATGACCTGACACTTTTCTTTGTTTAGTGTCAATTGCCACTTTTCGCACCATAGAGAAATTCTCTCTAGATAATTTTTTAATTGCAATGATTTTACTAGACGGTAAATTACAGCGTCATCTGCAGACAATCTAAGGGGGCTGCTCAGATTATCACCTAGATCATTTATGTAAATCAGGAACAGCAGAGGGCCTATGACACTACCTTGTGGAACGCCAGATATTACTTCTGTTCTACTCGAGGATTTACCGTCTATCATTACGAACTGTGACCTCTCTGAGAGGAAATCACAAATCCAGTCACACAACTGAAACGATACTCCATATGCACACAATTTTATTAATAGTCCGTTGTGAGCAACGGTATCAAAAGCCTTCTTGAAATCTAGGAATATGGAATCGATCTTAGATCCCTTGTTGACAGCACTACGTGGGAATAAAGATCTAGCTGTGTTGTACAAGAACGATATTTTCTGAATCCGTGTAGGTTATGTATCAGTAAGTCATTTTCTTCAAGGTGATTCATAATGTTCGAGTGCAGTCTATGCTCCAAAATCTTACTGCAAATTGAGGTCAGTGATATGTGTGTGTAATTCGATGGGTTACTTCTATTTCCTTTTTTGAGTTTTGGTGTGACCTGTGCTACTTTCCAGTCTTTAGAAACAGACCTTCCGACCACTTTTTTGTCCGACACAACAAAAGAGTTAGCCATTCTGACTGTAAAATAATGGTTCTGCACTCTGATAATAGTGGCAGGCTGAGATTTCATTTGTTCAGTTTAACTTCTTTGTCTAACATGCGCACCCTCTGTGGAACTCACGCCATCGACTTCCGCAGAGACCAACCACACCACGGCAGTACTTTCTCATTAGTGGGTACGAAGTCTGCCCCAGTCACGGTGTTAACCATCACGACCGCGCTTGCACTGTTTCGGCTGCCTCACTCCTTTCGTACCTTCATATTCAACTGCACAATGTTCTCTAAGTTCCAGTGAGCGAAATGCATGGATTGATTCCAGTTAGGCCGGCCGCTATGGCCGAGCGGTTTTAGGTGCTTCAATCCGGAACCGCGCTGCTGCTGCGGTCGCAGGTTCGAATCCTGCCTCGGGCATGGATGTGTGTGATGTCCTTATTTTAGGTAGGTTTAAGTAGTTTTAAGTTCTAGGAGACTGATGACCTCAGATGTTAAGTCCCATAGTGCTCAGAGCCATTTGAACCATTTTGATTCCAGTTGTTTATCTCCTAGTTACTGCCTTCTTCTTTCTCCGTACTGTGGTTCAGCTCGTTTCACTTAGCAAAATACGCTACTTAGAGTTTCTCTTATTCTCGCTGCATTCCTTGTGTTTATATTTCTCTACAGCACTTGGTGACATTAATTGCCCAATTCTTAGTGGTTGTGTTACTGTCTGAACTTAGCCCTCTCATTGCGGTGTTGTTGTGAGAAATACAGGGTGTCTAAGAGTTGTCTGGAGCATGTCCTCTGTTGTTTCTGCTCGTATTTGTAACTTTGTGTTTGCAACGTGTAGCTGGAGTCAGCTCTAACAAGTACTGCTAAGTCGCTTCTAGGGTGCTGATTATTCTTCGTGTTTTACTGTTCCTGTTAACACAAGTCGGTAAAACAAATACTGCTCTAGAGCAGTCTCGTAACGCTCTATCGAATGAGTACGTAAAATTCAGATTTAAAAATCTGAAACAAACCGACGCATTCCGTCGACACTGGGCATCGTATGAAAGTCATGATGAGCAAAATTTGTTTGGGTTGACACGAGCTAAACACTGCAAATCTAAATTGCAAATATCTGCCGTAACACCAGAGAAAATGCGCCTGACGAATCTTAGGAGAAACCCCCAGTATAGCACATACAACTGTCTCCTACTTCTACTACATGTACTCTACAGCTACAGTCTACAAGCCATCTTACGCTTACCAATGTTTCATTGCAGTCTGATTACGTCATATGAACAGATATCTAAAAAAAAGTCCATTGTGCAAATAAACATTTGAAAAGTAACACTTCAAATTCGAAAAAAAGAGAAAGATTTGTGAGAAATATTGTTTGACTTCTAGGAGCTTACAAGCTCTGGAAACTTTAAAGCCAGATATAGAGCAAAATAACGAAAAAAATCGAAGTTTTTTAATTTCTTAATTTATTAGATTGATACTTTAAGAATGACATTTAAAAGTTTTACAATCTAAATATGCCTACAAATAAGTTCTAAGATATTTCGTTTGGCCGTCTGCGCCTGCCACGCCCCCTTTCTCCGTGCTGTGATCCACATCTAGCCATTTTTCGTTTTAATATTGTGGGGGGCATGCTCAAAAGCGAATGGGAGGCAGCCTCCTCAGTTGGGAGAAAGAAATACAGGGCAAGAACTTAGAAGATCTAAAGCCACTGGGACGTGCTAACTGTTTGTGGACAAAGAAACTCACACGTTACAAAGATATTATGGTAAAGCCATCAGGGACAATGCACATAGTGTGAAAACTGTGGTGTCACCGCCAGACACCACACTTGCTAGGTGGTAGCTTTAAATCGGCCGCGGTCCATTAGTACATGTCGGACCCGCGTGTCGCCACTGTCAGTGATCGCAGACGGAGCGCCACCACACGGCAGGTCTTGAGAGACGTACGAGCACTCGCCCCAGTTGTACGACGACTTTGCTAGCGACTACACTGACGAAGCCTTTCTCTCATTAGCCGAGAGACAGAATAGCCTTCAGCTAAGTCCATGGCTACGACCTAGCAAGGCGCCATTATTTCTAGAGAGAGTCTCACTTGTATCATCAAGAATGCTGTATACCAATGATGGATTAAAGTTAAGTATTCCAGCAGCTACGTACTTTTCTTTATAGCATTCATTACGTATCCTGTTTCAGACTTAAGCAAGCCTGCGTGAAGTAAACGCGTGCCTTTAGGTTACCCGTCACTGTGGACTGGCTGTCTTGTCAGTCCACAACAAAAACAATGCAGCAAGCAGTGTGGCCAATATTCTTTCTCGAACTTTGCACAGATGAGAATCCTTAGTACTTCCTCTGTGATGTATCGTGGTACAAATATTTTGAGGCAGAATCCATTAACATGGTTTCCCCCTTGCTGTTTTAAATATTATGAAACCAACTTTCAGATACCTAGCGAACCACAAACTGCTGAAGAAATATGTAAGTGGGGAAAAGCAAAATACGAATGAGAGCTAAAATCATGTTATATGGATGCTTTGTCCAAAAACAGTATTTGTGTTGTCAAATGTTGAGAAGATAGCTGCATCTGATGCCTATAGACTGTTTAATAAAGGAAATTTAGGTAGGATTAAATCCCTGCGGAGATTAGGCTTCCAGCCAGGTGCATTCACGCTGGAGATAATTAGAAGCATCTAAGCAGAAAGACTTGACAAAGCACAGGCAGCACAGGAAAATATGCAAAAGATCGCTAGGCAAAGGAGTCAGGCGAAGAGAGTACTCCAGGAAGACATTAAATAGAATGAAGTTCGTGGATAGGGACATAGTACAGGTATGAGAACATTGTTAAAAATTGAAATTAAAACTTTATATGAGATTTGCCGTCCAGTGATTTTTCTGGGATGTAATGTACCTTTTCCAGTAACAATAAAAGTTAACATCCAGAAATTTGGCACAATTCTTAAATACAATTTTGTGAATAATCAGGCAAAGCACTTTCTCTTTGTCTTGTACCTGAGGAAAGTTCTCCATTACTGTATTGTGAAATAGAGCAGGCTCGGTTAACATAAGACTGAGACATTAATTTGAAAATAACTATGAGTGTAAACGAACATCTGTTGAACACGTTTTACCAGCCTTGTGTGCAGATGTAAGCTGTAAAGTTTTATCTACAATGCATGATTATTTTATGAGAGAAGGTACATTATGTGTACAACGGTAATTAAAAATTCAAATCGTTATAAAATTACTGTCCATGTACATTATCGAACGAAAACTAACACAGGTTGTCATGCAGAATGTTCTACATAATAACCTAAAGTTTTACCATTTTAATAGAAGTATTTTAGGAGATACCGATTTTTAAATGTCATTACGCATTTTGGCCCACATCTGCCCTCAACTGTAAACCACAGAATGATGCAGAAGCCATCTTTTGCAGCGTATACCACTAGAGTTGGCCGAGCATCTCCGTGACGTTTTTGCGCACACTAAGTGAACCTGTGCCTAAAAGCGCTGCTCTTCTTTGGATTTTCACTATTTCCTCTGTCAATATTATCTGGTACGGATCCCAAAATGACGAGCAGCCTTCAAGTATTGGTCGAACGGGGGTTCTGTAAGCTATCTCTTTTGTAGGTGGACTACAGTTCCTGAAGATTCTTCTAATTAATCTTAGTCTGGCATAAAACTTACCTGCGAATTAGTTTCATCTGGTCGCTTAAATACTCTGTACGCATACTCCCACGTATGTGATAGACATCACTGTTTCAATTGGCAAACGTCTAATCACACAATAACGGGTTTTTCTATCATGCACAATATGTTACATTTGTTTATGCTGAGGGTCAGTTGCCAGTCCGTGCACCAATTCTCGATCTTCTGCTGGTCTTCCAGAATTTCACTTCAGTTTTCCAGAATTTTGACTTCTCTGTGTTTAATGGCATTCTCCGCGAAAACCCTCCCGGAACTTCGACGTTTCTCATTAGGTCGTCCATAATGGTCTTTCATAATTACCTCTGCGCTTTCAGAAGACGTTTCCGTGAAAACAGCAAGACACACAGAAAAATGATACGTATCAGTGGCTGGAACATCTATCCCAGTTAGAGTTCGTAATGCTTTGGCAAACGACGCACCATTAGGGGCAGCCATGTCAGGACATGTTAATGAATTAGTTCCAATGAACAGATTTCAAAAGCGAGCTCTGTTTCTGCGCCTTCCTCTGCTTCAATCGATTGTGCGCACATGCCCTTCCACAAGTATTGATGTTTTACCACATGACAAACGGCGAGCACCTGTAATTTGAGCTACAACCTTCGTGAGATGCTCTGTCTACTGATGTCTGTCATTTTTAGTAAGTCTTCTAGCTTTCACGCAGTCGTCTTCTGAAAGCACAGAGGTACTTGCGAATAACCATATATATATTATGAAAATTAGTGGTCCTATAATACGCACAACACCATAATTTCTACACCACGTTTGTTGAGCGATGGGTGGGAAGAAGAGGTCTATTAGCAAGGGCTCCCTGTTCGGCTGACCTTCATCCCTTAATGGTCTGGCTATCAGGGTGTTCGGAAATTCCCGTTACAAACTTCTAGGATTTGTAGAGGGAAGTGGGTACGTAATATTTTGAACAGAAACTCATGTCGCGAAAAGTATCGTTTCGGTTCTACGACGCGTTCATTTCAGATGTGTAATGCGTCCACGTCTGCTGCCAGACGGATAAAAGTCTCAGAGTGGCTTGTCCTAGTATGCTGTAGCTTCGTCAGGATGATGTGGACTGTGTTAGATGGTCACCTGATGTCACTTAACGACTGCCTTGTTGCGAGAACTATTCAACGCCTTTGCGTCTCCGATACTGTAAATACGGCACGCTACACGTTTCCGGAATACACACACATGCTCGTCGTGTGTGGCGACGCTCGAGGTAACGGGAGAGCTGCTAGTCGGCTGTATCACGAACGTAGCATGCCACATCACAAACTTTTTTGCTCAAGCTACGCAGCGACTCCGAGAGACAGGCACCTTCACAACGAGGATGCAGGACTATGGTGCTCCACGGCAACACCGCTCCCCCGAATTTGAAGCAGATATACTGCATCACGTTGAAGAGAACACGTCAGCAAGTACTCGGACAACTGCGCGTGCAATGGCTGTTAGTCACAGTATCGTCTGGGACGTTCTACCTGAGCATCGAAATAAGTGTCCAAGGAATAGAAAAGCAACTGGAATCACTCAACAGAGGAGAGTCCACTGGACCTGACGGGATACCAATTCAATACTACACAGAGTACGCGAAAGAACTTGCCCCCCTTCTAACAGCCGTGTACCGCAAGTCTCTACAGGAACAGAAGGTTCCAAATGATTGGAAAAGAGCACAGGTAGTCCCAGTCTTCAAGAAGGGTCGTCGAGCAGATGCGCAAAACTATAGACCTATATCTCTGACGTCGATCTGTTGTAGAATTTTAGAACATGTGTTTTGCTCGAGTATCATGTCGTTTTTGGAAACTCAGAATCTACTCTGTAGGAATCAACATGGATTCCGGAAACAGCGATCCTGTGAGACCCAACTCGCTTTATTTGTTCATGAGACCCAGAAAATATTAGATACAGGCTCCCAGGTAGATGCTATTTTTCTTGACTTCCGGAAGGCGTTCGATACAGTTCCGCACTGTCGCCTGATAAACAAAGTAAGAGCCTACGGAATATCAGACCAGCTGTGTGGCTGGATTGAAGAGTTTTTAGCAAACAGAACACAGCATGTTGTTATCAACGGAGAGACGTCTACAGACATTAAAGTAACGTCTGGCGTGCCACAGGGGAGTGTTATGGGACCATTGCTTTTTACAATATATATAAATGACCTAGTAGATAGTGTCGGAAGTTCCATGCGGCTTTTCGCGGATGATGCTGTAGTATACAGAGAAGTTGCAGCATTAGAAAATTGTAGCGAAATGCAGGAAGATCTGCAGCGGATAGGCACTTGGTGCAGGGAGTGGCAACTGACCCTTAACATAGACAAATGTAATGTATTGCGAATACATAGAAAGAAGGATCCTTTATTGTATGATTATATGATAGCGGAACAAACACTGGTAGCAGTTACTTCTGTAAAATATCTGGGAGTATGCGTGCGGAACGATTTGAAGTGGAATGATCAAATAAAATTAATTGTTGGTAAGGCGGGTACCAGGTTGAGGTTCATTGGGAGAGTCCTTAGAAAATGTAGTCCATCAACAAAGGAGGTGGCTTACAAAACACTCGTTCGACCTATACTTGAGTATTGCTCATCAGTGTGGGATCCGTACCAGATCGGGTTGACGGAGGAGATAGAGAAGATCCAAAGAAGAGCGGCGCGTTTCGTCACAGGGTTATTTGGTAACCGTGATAGCGTTACGGAGATGTTTAACAAACTCAAGTGGCAGACTCTGCAAGAGAGGCGCTCTGCATCGCGGTGTAGCTTACTCGCCAGGTTTCGAGAGGGTGCGTTTCTGGATGAGGTATCGAACATATTGCTTCCCCCTACTTATACCTCCCGAGGAGATCACGAATGTAAAATTGGAGAGATTAAAGCGCGCACAGAGGCTTTCAGACAGTCGTTCTTCCCGCGAACCATACGCGACTGGAACAGGGAAGGGAGGTAATGACAGTGGCACGTAAAGTGCCCTCCGCCACACACCGTTGGGTGGCTTGCGGAGTATAAATGTAGATGTAGATGTAGATGTAGCAACAATTACACCCGTACCACTTACAGGGTACACGCTATGGGTCCAGCCGATTTTCCACTACGCGTCGCTTACTGCACATGGTTCCTGCACCGCTACATCGACACACCCCTTTTTCCACGTCGAGTTCTGTTCACAGATGAATGCGAGTCCACTAGGGACTGTATTCTGAATTCGCGAAACAGCCATGTCTGGGAAGACAAAAAACCCTCTTGCCGGTTTGGTATTAACTTGTGAGCAAGTATTCTCTAAAGTTATGTGATTGGACTATACCACCTTCCACTCAGGCTAATTGGTCCTGCATACTTTATATTCATACAAAACGTATCGGACCCGTTCTTGGAAGTTGTTAAGTACGATGGTGAACCACATCACTTCTCATATGCGGTTCGGAGACATCTCAACAGACGACATGGCGAAAGATGGATAGGCCGAGGTGGTCCAGTCACGTGGCGCCGCGATCGCCGGATTTAACTCCTATGGACTACTTCTTGTGGGGTTGTATGCAAAGTTAAATTTACGAGACTTCTGTAGAGGCAGAAGAATATCTGCTGGCACGATTTCTGGCCACTGGTGTGACGTCATAAGCGAGTGACTGCGTGTGAGATCGCTCTCTAAGTTTTTATATATTTTTAGGTTTCAGATACATATTTTAACAGTTTTTGTGATAATATTTAGTATATAAGTGACTTTTAATGGTTTCTTCATTCACCTCTGCCTTTCTTGTGTTGTGACCTGATATTTGTGAGTGTTTCGTATCGAGCAACTTAACCTCTTACCTGTGTTTACATTCCGCCCTGACCAGTTGCAGCTGTAGCGGCGCATCGAAAGCTAAATACTAATTAATTGTTTGTGTATAATAGTTTATTTAGGAACTTTAGTAGTCTTCAACCGGAGTTCTTGGTGTTTTCTGGTGAAATAATTTCAGAAGAACTTTTTGGGAGCTGTTTTCAGTTTCGTTACTGTGTCATTAGACGTTTGATTTTCTTTCTGTGTTACTCTTTTGTTATATTCTCATTTGTTTTTGATTGATACTGTTAATAATAGTAGTTACTTCCCTTGTAGAGTAAGTTTGTGATTATTGTAGTCAGTTTTTAACATCTTCTTATTGTCGTAGCGGAACTTAGATAAAGTAGTTTTCTTGTTTCAATAACTGTAAAATTTTACCATGAGTGAGAAGTGTGGGCTTTGCCGTAGGTTCGTGAGTAGTGGATTGCGGTGTGAGACTTGTTCGAAGTATTTTCACTGGGGGGAATGCAGTGGGGAAGCCAGTGGGTATTCTGGTGAGATCCTCTCCTGGAACTGCAGGTTATGTAGCAAGAGTAAGTTGATAGAGGAGCAGGAGGGTAAGATCTGTGCCCTTCAGGTGCAGTTGAAAAACGCACAGGAGGAGCTACATAGGATGAGGAGGGAGAACGGGGTTGGGGAATGGGAGCTGGCTGTTGGCAAGAGATCTGCTAGGAGAAGAAGATTTTCAGATAGTTTTACTATTGGTGTTTGCAATAGATATGACCAACTGTCAGAGTCTAGTGGAGAGGAATCTCTAGTAGCTGTAGATGTAGGAAGTAAGCAGTTACGGTGGCTAGGACAGTTGCAAAGTCGAAGAGAAAGAAGAAGGTACTGCTGTTAGGTAGTTCTCATGGCAGAGGTGTAGGCCAGCAGTTGCAGGAAGTGTTGGGGAGTGAGTACCAGGTCACCAGCATTGTGAAGCCTAATGCAGGATTGGCTCAGGTGACTGTTAACATAGGGAGGCTATGTAGGGATTTTACTAAAGAGGATCAGGTAGTGATTGTGGGTGGGGCTGGTAATAGTATTGATAGGGATGGGGAGTATGACATAGATGGTGACCTGGAAAAGATAGCCACTCAGACTGGCAACACGAATGTGCATTTCGTGGAACTGTTTCAGCGTCACGATCGGCCTCACCTTAGTACAGCCGTCAGGCGTAATAACATGAGACTTGGGGGTGCGCTAATGACAGAAGGCATGAGTCACATTTCAGTGGTGTCGGTGGAGTCTATCAGCAGGACAGGTTTCACTAGACATGGCCTACACCTCAACAGGTATGGGAAGGGGAGGTTGGCAAAGCTTATAGGTGACAGCATAGGTGGGGGTGGTGGGATCACTCACGGGAAATTTCCTGCAGTAGTGGGTGTTAGAGCTGCACCTTTTTTAAATTGAAGTCAGCTGATAGGTATTCCTGCTTAAGGGAAGTCTCTCTAACAAAGGAACCACTTTTGACAAAGCTTAGGTATCCGAGTAATGAGGGAATTAGTATATTCCATCAAAATATACAAGGTATTAGAGATAAAGTTAGTGAACTGCTTATAGATGTTGACTCTGAAATTATTGGTATATCTGAACACTTCTTAAATAAGGAGATAATTCAGAGGCTCCCTTTACCAGGATACTGGTTAACTGGCAGCTTTTCTAGGAGCTCTTTGCGCTGTGGGGGAGTAGCCATGTATGTGAAAAACGGCATCCCATTTGAGTCAATTGCCGGCCGAAGTGGCCGTGCGGTTAAAGGCGCTGCAGTCTGGAACCGCAAGACCGCTACGGTCGCAGGTTCGAATCCTGCCTCGGGCATGGCTGTTTGTGATGTCCTTAGGTTAGTTAGGTTTAACTAGTTCTAAGTTCTAGGGGACTAATGACCTCAGCAGTTGAGTCCCATAGTGCTCAGAGCCATTTGACCCCATTTTTTTGAGTCAATTGATGTTTCAAAGTACTGCACTGAAAAGGTGTTTGAATGTTGTGCAGGTGTGGTTAAATTTAGTGGAGCTAAAATTCTAACTGTTGTTATTTATAGATCCCCAGACTCCGATTTCACAACTTTTTTGCTAAAGCTAGAGGAGGTTCTTGGTTCATTTTATAGGAAATACAAAAAGTTAGTTATATGTGGCGACTTCAGTATTAATTGTACAAGTGATTGCGCAAGGAAAAGGATACTGGTAGACCTCCTAAATTCATATAATCTTATGCAAACCGTATTCTTTCCAACGAGAGTGCAAGGGAACAGGAGAACAACCATAGACAACATTTTTGTTCATTCCTCATTACTAGAAGGGCATTCTGTTACCAAAAAGGTGAATGGCCTTTCAGATCATGATGCACAAATTTTAACTCTAAAAGATTTTTGTGCTGCGACACATGTTAAATATAGTTACCAACTTTTTAGGAAAGATGATCCAGTTGCTGTAGAGACCTTTGTAAACCTTATCAAGGAACAAGACTGGCAAGATGTTTATAGTGCTGTTACAGTAGACGATAAATATAATGCTTTTCTCAAGAATTTTCTCTCGTGCTCTTTGAAAGCTGCTTTCCGTCAGAACGCTCAAAACACGGTACTAGCACAAACAGGCAGCCTGGGTGGCTGACTAGAGGGCTAAGAATATCTTTTAGAACAAAGTGGCAGTTATATCAAAACGTTAGAAACAGTCAAAATCTAAATGCAGCAGCCCATTACAAACAGTATTGAAGGAGCTTAAAAATGTTATTAGGAAGGCAAAAAGTATGTGGTATGCAGATAGAATAGCTAAGTCTCAGGATAAAATTAAAACCATATGGTCAGTCGTAAGGGAAGTGGCTGGTCTACAGAGACAGGTCGAGGATATAGAATCAGTACGTAGTGGGAATGTCTGTGTTACTGATAAGTCGCATATATGTACAGTATTTAATAGTCACTTTCTGAATGTAGCAGGCGAACTAAATAGAAACCTAGTCCCAACAGGGAATCATATAGCGCTCTTAGAAAAAAGTGTTCCGAGACTGTTACCTGAAATGCTCCTCTATGATACTGACAAGAGGGAGATTGAGTTAATAATTAAATCACTTAAGACCAAGATCTCTGATGGATATGACGGGGTATCTAGCAGAGTACTGAAGTATTGTTCTACGTATGTTAGCCCAGTACTTAGCGATATCTGTAACTTTTCCCTTAGGAGTGGTCAGTTTCCTGACCGATTAAAGTACTCGGTAGTGAAGCCACTTTATAAAAAGAGAGACAGGGATAATGTTGACAATTTTAGACCTATTTCTATGCCATCGGTGTTTGCTAAAGTTATCGAGAAGGTTGTATATACAAGGTTACTGGAGCATTTAAATTCACATAATTTGCTGTCGAATGCACAGTTTGGTTTTAGAAATGGTTTAACACCTGAAAATGCTATATTCTCTTTTCTCTGTGGGGTTTTGGACGGATTAAATAAAAGGTTGCGAACGCTAGGTGTTTTCTTTGATTTAACGAAGGGTTTTGACTGTGTTGACCACAAAATATTACTGCAGAAGTTGGACCATTATGGAATAAGGGGAGTAGCTTACAACTGGTTCGCCCTTTACTTTAAGAACAGAAAGCAGAAGGTAATTCTCCGCAATATTGAGAGTGGTAGTGATGTTCAGACCCAATGGGGCACTGTTAAGTGGGGCGTTCCCAAGTGTCGGTGCTGGGGCCACTGCTGTTTCTTATTTATATAAATGATATGCCTTCTAGTATTAAAGGTGATTCAAAAATATTTCTGTTTGCTGATGACACCAGCTTGGTAGTGAAGGATCTTGTGTGTAATACTGAAACAGTATCAAGTAATGTAGTTCATGAAATAAGTTCGTGGGTTGTGGAAAATAATTTGATGCTAAATCACAGTAAGACTCAGTTTTTACAGTTTCCAACTCACAATTCAACAAGAACCGATATTTCGATCAGACAGAATAGGTATATTATAAGCGAGACGGAACAGTTCAAGTCCCTAGGCGTTCGGATAGATAGTAAGCTGTCGTGGAAAGCCCATGTTCAGGATCTTGTTCAGAAACTAAACGCTGCTTTATTTACCATTAGAACAGTATCTGAAATAAGTGACAGTTCCACACGAAAAGTAATCTACTTCGCATATTTTCATACACTTATGTCGTATGGTATTATCTTTTGCGGTAATTCCTCTGATTCAAAAAGGGTATTTTTGGCTCAAAAACTGGCTGTTCGAGCTATATGTGGTGTAAGTTCGAGGACCTCTTGTCGACCCCTATTCAATAGTCTTGGAATTCTGACATTGCCCTCACAGCATATATTTTCTTTAATGTCGTTTGTTGTTAGCAATATTAGCTTTTTTCCAAGAGTTAGCAGCTTTCACTCAGTTAATACTAGGCAGAAATCTAATCTGCATGTGGAATGCACTTCCTTGACTCTTGTGCAGAAAGGAGTGCAGTATTCTGCTGCATCCATTTTCAATAAGCAACCACAAGAACTCAAAAATCTTATCAGTAGCCCAAACTCTTTTAAGTCCAAACTGAAGAGTTTCCTCATGGCTTACTCCTTCTATTATGTCGAGGAGCTCCTGGAAGAGCTAAAAAAATTAAGCAAATTCCAGTGTTAGATTGTTGATTTTCTTTATTTAAACTTACGACTTGTCGCCTCAATATGTTTCTTATATTTCATTTTATCTGTTTCTACTATCGTGTTATAATTTCAAGTATTGACTCGTTCCATGACCATGGAGATTTCTCCTTAATTGGGTCCCACGGAACAATAAATAAATAAATAAAAAGACACTGAAGAGACAACATGTGGGATGTAGAATGTGCACCAGAACATGCTTCGTAGGTACAATGTCTGTAACAACGTTGGTGGTCGCCACATCGAGTCGCTGTCGTAATGCATCAGTACTGTTCATTACCTACAGTATGCTGGGTTCTTTTTTGATTCTGAATAACGTAAGCACGTAATGTTTAAGTGTCAATACAAACAAACTTGCTTAAATGATAAATGGATGCTCCGTTAAGTTTCCGTTCGAATTATACTAAGTCACGCTTAACTCGGTTCCTCGAGCGGAAGTGAATGAGTTAAACCTCTGAACTGAAACCGTTGTAGAACGTATACGGTACGTTTCCGGACATGGGCTCCTGTTCAATATATGATTTACTCACTCCCCTCTATAAGTCCTAGAAGTTTTTCGTAGTCGGTATCTCATGACTTCTGTGGCCTCAGTGCATGTGTATCTCAGTTGTCTGTATGTTGTGAAAGTGAAGGAATCGTGTAACTCGGTGGAACTTGGTGTCAGTCCCGTATTCATTTAGGGGGATGTGGGAAACCGCCTGAAAGCTAAATCTATGGTGGGCGGCACAACAGCCCTCATTGTTAATCGGGCGGGTGGATTCCATCCGGGGCTGGCGCCTCTCCCCGTTAAGGGAGCAGCATTTCAACAGGCACGGCTATTCAGGTGGATACTGATCTATGGAAGTACATCGTACCTAAATAAATAACCAATAGTGAGTATCACTTGAATGAATTTAAGATGAGGCTGCAAGTTTTACACGTGTCTTTAACGGACAAACCCAAGTTTTAAATATGTGTAATTGCTCACATTTAAATACTTGCTGTTTCTATGAAAGTGTGAAACAGTGTTAATGTAAGA
Source organism: Schistocerca cancellata (assembly GCF_023864275.1). Taxonomy (NCBI): domain Eukaryota; kingdom Metazoa; phylum Arthropoda; class Insecta; order Orthoptera; family Acrididae; genus Schistocerca; species Schistocerca cancellata. The sequence continues at coordinate 561,864,834 of NC_064631.1, forward strand.
ATGGAAATAATCTTTCATGTGAGAATCACTAGCTTTTTTTTGTACGTTGTTATCCTACTTGTATATTTATATGTTAATGTTCTTATAGTTCTATTAAAATTGTAATGTCTAAGTGACAAGTAAATTCAATTATAAAATTTTATGTACATGTATTTTAAATTGTAATGTTTATTGAAAAGTCCTATGTCATTTTGATGATGTACTACAAGGGCGCTATAAATTGAAATGGATTGAATTGAATGTCACCCGGCTTTAATGGATGGCTTTGCTTAGCACTGGCAACACCACCTGGTAGCCTACAACTGTGGCAAAACTGACGATTTGCCATAGGAACGTAAACGAATTCTTGTTACATGAATGGTCGTGTCGGGCGCGAGAAACAGTCACGAAAAGGCCGCACCAACTTTCATGGATCTTCTCTGAGTGAATACGCTGTGTTGAGAATGTATCTGACGCAGTGGAGCGAGACGCGCACATGCTGTGCGTAGGTATGACTAATATCGCTGAGTTTGGGCGGCGTTTGAGCAGTTGTGGATAAAAATTGCCACCGGACACTTTCGATGGCTCGTGAGTCCATGGTGTGTAGCTGCTACTGCAGGGTCAGTCAAAATTGATTTTAGAACTTTGGAATGATATAGAAATTTATTGAGGTAACTTTCAGAAGTGATAGATGTGACATTTTGTAGGAAACAAGCTCAAGTTTCACATGAAAGTGTCAAGTGTCATTTTGATTCGATGTGACTACAATTTGTGATGCGGCAAACATCCCACTTGTAATAAATTTCTTCCCATATTCGTTGCAGCAAATCGGGCGTAACTTGTGCAACAGCAGCGTAGATTCGATTTCTCAAGTCGGTTAAATTGTTTGGTAGGGAGGAACACACATACGGTCTTTAGCGGAACCCCAGAGAAAGAAATCCAGCGGTGTTATGTCTGGAGATGGAGGTGGCCTTGCGGTTAGCCCTTCACGGACAATCCACTAACCTGTGCAGCGAGTGCCCGGGAAACCTCGAACTTCCGTGAGGAAATGAGGTGGTGCACCGCCTTCTTGGTAGTAAACGGTCACATCTACGTCATGGTTCAAATGGCTCTGAGCACTATGCGACTTAACTTCATCTCGGTCATCTTCATCGATATGTGGAATAAAAAAAATGTTCAAGCATATCCAGATACACAACACCAGTGACAGCACGTTTTCAATTTGCTAAGGGCACAAAACACATTAACTCTGGGGCTGTCACGAACGTGTTCCAGGGTTGCATGTGAATTTTCGCAGGCACATATTCTGCAGTTAGAGGTGTTCACCACGCTACTGACATCAAACGTTGACTCATTGCTGTAGATTACTGTGTTCAGGAATTCTCGTCGTCCTCTGTCCGATGCAACTTTTCTTCACAGAAATCCACTCGAGCAACCTTACCTTCCTCACTAGTGTGCTGTGCCAATTTCAAGGCTAAAGAAAAATCAACACATGTTCGTAGGGTTTATCGACCTGGAAAAAGTGTTCGACAGTGTAAAATTGTGCAAGATGTTCGAAATTATGAGAAAAATAAGGGTGAGCTATAGGAAAACACGGGTAATATACAATATGTGCAAAAGCCAAGAGGGAATAATAAGAGTGGACGACCAAGGACGAAGCGCTCGGATTAAAAAGGGTGTAAGACAGAGTTGTATTCTTTCCCCCCTACTGTTCAAACTGTATATAATGATGGAAATAAAAGAAAGTTTCAGGAGTGAAATTAATATCCAAGGTGAAAGGATAGCAGTGATACGATTCGCTAACGACATTGCTATCCTGAGTGAAAATGAAGAAGAATTACGTGAGCTGCTGAATGAAATGAATCGAAGAAAGACGAAAGCAATGAGAAGTAGCAGAAATGAGAACAACGAGAAACTTAACATCAGGTTCAAGGTCAAGAAGTAGATGAAGTTAAGGAATTCTACTACCTAGGTATCAAAATAACCAACGACGGACGGAACAAGGAGGACATCAAAAGCAAACTAGTACTGGCAAAAAGGGCATTCCAGGCCAAGACAAGTCTACTAGTCAATCAGTGCTTTAATCTGAGGAAGAAATTGGTGTTCATAAATGGCAACACAACAGAATGTACGTTTGGAGCACAGCATTTTTCCGTAATGAAACATGGACTGTGGAAAAACCGGAACAGAAGAGAATCGAAGCCTTTGAGATGTGGTGCTACAGACGAATGTTGAAAATTAGGTGGGTAGTATTTTGTGGAATGCCAGTCTCGTGAGGCGCGCGTCGTGCTGATTTTTGTTGACTGCGGGCACAGCTCTCCCTAACCTGTTCGAAATAATCATCAACACGTGGGCGATCGGGCGATTTATCATATCGCAGTGAACAGTCCTTCTCAACAAAGTTATTGTGCCAAGAGTAAACTGTAGGCCTGCTTGCAGTTTCTTTAGTGTATTCGGAGCGAAATTTACGCCTAACAGTTGTTGCACAGTTCGTTTGATGAAACCAAAACACACAGCAACGGTGAAAGTAGCCATTTTAACTGTGCACTATGCCCTGGCACTGACGGTGGCGCAATGGGGTGCTGATGCACTTCGTGAATCAGACTTGAGGTTGTTTGCTAGAAAATGATACATCCACAGATTCTGTAAGTTATCGTAATAAATTGCTATGTCAATCCAAAGTTGTAAAGTCCTTTTTGACTCATCCTGTATAGAGCAGACATTGCGTGGATCTCTTACATCAAAACTCTACACGAATATTTGAAAACCATCTTGGTAGTCTGTCGGTGGACACTCTGTTATTCTTTGGACATTGTGCGTGAGGAGCCAGAGTTGAAATAAAAAAAAATATATACGGCATTTATTGTAAATGGCAGTATACATTTAAGATGTAAATAATTCGTAGACAAAACTGATGTCCTTGTCAGTTTCACAGCACAAAGTAATGTCATCTGCAGATCGTGTTCACTGGGCAGTATAAATAAAATTGCACAGTCACTGTGTGACGTGCGCAGCTTGTGGTCTCGTGCACACCGTCTGTGGAAGTGATCAGCATGGAGAGTACGAATGGAAGATGCCGGCGTAGTTGACCAGGAAGAAGGTGACCACGGAAGCGACGGCCGACCCCATCTGCTGCGCGGCGCCGCACCAGAACAGGCTGCGACCGCCCTCCGTGCGGAAGATGGACGCTATGGCCAGCTTCATGTACGAAATGGCTCCCGTGAAGATCACCCACGAAATAACCTGGAAACAAGCAAATACTGGCATTCTGTCGTTCCTCAAATACACTGACGGAAAAGAATCGCAAGGCAAAGAAATAATTAATGCAGAGTAATGAAATTTCAGGAATACATTTATCTACGCAACAAACTAAAATTTTTAACACTGCAAGATCACAGGATAATGTAAGCTTGAGACAAGCCACTGCAAATGTGAAATGCTGGTACATTAATAACCGGTGTAACCACCAGAATGTTGAATGCAAGCATGCAGACGTGTGTGAATTGTGTCGTACAGGTGCCCGATGTCAGTTTGTGTGATGGAGTTTCATGCCTGGTGCACTTGGTGGGAAAATACAGGGAGGGACGCTTATTGCTGTTTGTGGATGACGCTGGGGTTGTCGTCCGAGAGAGAACTAGTGTTCTATGAGGCCAAGGCAACATGTCGACACTCTGTAGAGAACGTCGTGTTACAGAAGCGGTACGTGGGCGAGCATTATGCTGTTGGAAAATATACCCTGGAATGGTGTTCATGAATGGCAACACAACAGGTCGAGTCACGAGTCAGGGTGCGTGGGATAACGGCTAGAGTGCTACTGCTGTCATATTAAATCGCACCCCACATCTTAACTCCTGATGAAAGTCCAGTGTCACTTGCGCGTGGACGGGTCTGTTGCAGGCCTTCAACTGGCCTCCATCTAACCAACACACAGTTATCAGGCAGAACCAGCTTTTATCAGAAAACACAATATACCTCTACCATGCCCTCCAATGATCTCTCGCTTGACACCACTGAAGTCGCAAATGGCGGTGGTTTGGCGTCAGTGGAACGCACACTACAGGGCATGTTGGTCGGAGTTGTCCTTGAAGTAACCAATTTGTAATACTTCGTTGTGTCACTGTGATACCAACTGCTCCTGAAATTGCTGCTGCAGATGAATTATTTTGGGCTCTAGCGATAAGCCAAATATGATGGTCTTCCGTTTTGGCAGTGCCACTTCACCTTTCTGAGCCTGATCTTGTTGCGAAGGGCATTCTAGTGACTACTGTTTGCCAGCAAGTATGTAGATTGGCTACATTTATGCCATGTCTTTGTGCAGTATCGCAGAAGGATCATCCAGCTATTACAAGAGCTCGTTCAAACGCAGTGACGTGTTGATAATGGCGTCTTTGTCGCGTTAAAGGCGTTCTTGAGTAACATCAACTCAGCACGTCCAACCACGTTCAATCTCAAAGCTAAATAACGCTCATGACCGTTACAGTGAATATTTGAAGCAAACCTGATATGCATCCTCATTGTGGCGCTACTATCGTCACTCTTTTACAACTGGCACGAAGTTTGGACAGACATGATCTTTAAGATGTACAAACACCTTTACCAACTTTAGTTCATGTCACACAACCCCTTCTTGGTGCTGGGATTTTTTCCGTCGGCGTAATATACACCAACAGCGATCAGGCTCTGAAGATTGTACAATAGGTGTAAAAGAAAATGGTTCAAATGGCTCTGAGCACTATGGGACTCAACTGCTGAGGTCATTAGTCCCCTAGAACTTAGAACTAGTTAAACCTAACTAACCTAAGGACATCACAAACATCCATGCCCGAGGCAGGATTCGAACCTGCGACCGTAGCGGTCTCGCGGTTCCAGACTGCAGCGCCAGAACCGCGCGGCCACTTCGGCCGGCTGTAAAAGAAACCATAGGGTTGAAGATACAGATAAGCAAGAGGAAACGCTTTTGGCTATCAAAAGGGAAATGTTTAAAGCCTTCAGAGACTACACTAGCAGTATCTTACCGAAACACTTCTCACGAAACCGAAAGAAATTCTAGTCATACTTAAAAGCTGTCAGTGGCTGTTAGTGTCAAGAAACTCGTGGATTAACAGGAACTGAAACTGTGGCAGGAAAGCAAAAGCAGAATTGCTGAACTTCGTTTTCACGTGTTCATTACGTAGGAAAATCCAGCAGTCATGTCCAGTTTAAATCTCGAATCTCTGCAAAAGGTGGGTGATACACACTTCTCAGCCAAAACATTACGATCAGTCGCTTAACACCGTATTGGTCCACATCTGGAACGCAATACAGCAGCGATCCTGTGTAGAATGGATTCGAAAAGTCCTTAGTAGGTTTCCAGAGGTATATAGTGCCAGATGATTTGTGGGTGTGGTTGTGGGGCCGATAGCGTCCCAGGTATGCTCCATTGGTTCAGATAGGGAGAATGCGGTGGCCAAGACATCAACGTGAATTAACTGTCATGCTCCTCAAACCACTGGCCTTGTGGCGCGGAGAGTTATACTGCTAGAAGGTGCCATCACCGTCGGTGTGAAGGGATACAGGCGGTGGGCCATAATTGTAAGTAGGCTGTTTATGTTTTCTTATCGGCAACGTTACGTAGCGCACGGTATGAAAATCACTGGCTGTGCTGTGTGCAGTCTGTAGCTAGTTTGCGTTGTTGTCTGCCATTGTAGTGTTGGGCAGCGGCAGCTGGATGTGAACAGCGCGTCGCTATTGACATTTCCTTGTTGAAAGCATACTGTGGAGCTCGTAATTTATGATATTTACTAAAATGCCTAATGAAATGATGAGAAACATTTTACATCTATTGTCTTTGTAGTTGAGAGATTGCTCATTTTGTTTAATATCTGGTTTCCAGCTGTGTTGCAGCATTAGTTTTATAAAATAAACTTAGATGCATTTGCTAATGTGAACACTTTCTGTCAACAGATCTATTAAATAATTATTTTATGATCCACATTCTTCGAAAAAGGAGCTCTTGGAATGGAAAGAACAATAAGAAGGGACTGATAACAATAACTGCATATATAATTTTCTTTCCATGTACTTGGTAATTTTTTGTAGAATTAGTTTTTGTGGTGCACCACTTAATTTACATAGACATTAAGATGTGAATATACATTTCCCTTGTCTGCATTATTGCCTTTAGTGTAATGTTTTTTTTTGCTTGAGCTATGTCATGTTTAGATATAACTTATTACATTTGCTGCTGCTGTTTGCCAGGCATAGTGCTACTGAATTTCACTTTGTATTACTCTGAGTTAAGCTAGTTTTACTACTGATTTATTTTTCTTGTTTGCTGCACAGTGCCTTATATTAGTTGTAATATTGCAATTGCTTTGCCTATTTAAATTTTTTGTCATTGATGTTTGTGTTAATTGTTTTGTGCTGCTGCATTGCCTCGTCCCTTAGTTTAGCATCTGAGCTCAGTAGATTTAAGTTAGCTTAAGAGGGGGTAGACTATATAAGAAACTAACTATGATGGATTGGAAGAAATGCATTGAGGAGCTATAAGAAAATGGTTTGGCCAAAAATGTAGTGTACAGTGCAGAAAAACTATTTTTGAAAGAGGATATAAACAGAATACAGAAAGCATGCTTGGATAGGATTTTTTGATGGAAGCAAAGGTTGAAATAAGACGAAAGATCTATGGAATGAAGTTTTGGGTTGGACTGCAGTACCAAATGTTACACTGAAAACAAACCCTGTCCTTTCCTTTTGTGTTATCCGACTATGTTTTTGTGTACCCTTGTGTATTTGTTTTCTTCCTGTCTCTGTGTAGTTTCATAGAAGTTTTTCTTCTTTTAATACTAAGCTATATTCACTATGATGAGGAATACTATTATCCTCAAATATAATTGGCATTAATAATATGTTATTTACCTTGTAAATATGCTTAGACATTATTTATTCTGTTTTGTTTTAATGCTCATGTGTAAAGTTGATGTTTCAAAAGTTATTCTGATCTTTTATGTATTTACTTATGTCATATTTCCTGTAACACTGACGTATATGTTAGTTCAAAAAAATGGTTCAAATGGCTCTGAGCACTATGGGACTTAACATCTGTGGTCATCAGTCCCCTAGAACTTAGAACTACTTAAACCTAACTAACCTAAGGACATCACACACATCCATGCCCGAGGCAGGATTCGAACCTGCGACCGTAGCAGTCGCGCGGTTCCGGACTGAGCGCCTAGAACCGCTAGACCACCGCGGCCGGCACTATGTTAGTTCGATTCTTTTGTAAAGCCTGTATTACTACAAATGTTATCTGTATTGTTATGTTTTTAATGATGTATTTTGTACCTTTGTAATTGTATTCTCATGTTATAATATTGTAATTGTCACCAGTTCATCAAATTAAGTAACTTGTAAGCATTCATTTCACTGCACACATTTCTGTTGGTCATAGTAATGCACAATATGTGAGAAGTTGGGACTGTTAGTGTTTGCACGTGTGTTACTAATTCAGCAAGGGACTGGATAACAGCATTGCTGGTTCTAAGGACAATTCCAAAAACTTTGTGCGTGCACAAGTGGCGGTTTATGGACTTGCTATCTTCTCTGCAAGACTCTTCGATGGTGATTGTGCACCTGCACAGTCGCAGCAGATGGCTGCTGGCCATCTCTACAAGGACTACAGTAGGTCTACACCTTTGATGACCCACCAATACCATTATTTCTACAAGGACTACAGTGGGTCTACACCTTTGCTGACTCACCAGTACCATTATTTCTACAAGGACTACAGTGGGTCTACACCTTTGCTGACTCACCAATACTGTAATCTCTACCAGGACTACAGTGGGTCTGCTCTGTGATGACCTACCTACCAATATTCTTCAAAACGTCGAATGACTCTGCTGTGGGTTTGCTCTGTTGTGGCCCATTACCTGTCAGCATGTCAAGAGTCCGCACTGTCTTTCCGTTGGAAGGACAACACTACTTCTTCAAGACTGCATGGAAATCCACTACTTCCGTGTGCATTGTCTTTTACTGCTCAGACTTTGAGAAAAGAAACGGCAGTTTTACTGTGATGAATGGTCGGGACTGTCTTTATGGACTGTGAGAAAATTTTAGCCTTTGACCAACATTGTATTGATAAGTGTGTGCATTTGATTTCTTTGTTATTGTAATTATGAAAACTTTTATCAAGTCATTATTGGCCACTGCCCAAAACAATTTGTAAAATTTTTTGTGGGGAGCATGGGGGCTATGTAAGTAGGCTGTTTATGTTTTCTTATCGGCAACATTACGTAGCGCTCGGTATGAAAATCACTGGCTGTGCTGTGTGCAGACTGTAGCTAGTTTGCATTGTTGTCTGCCATTGTAGTGTTGGGCAGCGGCAGCTGGATGTGAACAGCGCGTAGCGTTGCGCAGTTGGAGGTGAGCCGCCAGCAGTGGTGGATGTGGGGAGAGAAATGGCGGAGACTTGAAATTTGTAAGACTGGATGGCATATATATTATGATTATTAAGGTAAATACATTGTTTGTTCTCTATTAAAATCTTTCATTTGCTAACTATGCCTATCAGTAGTTAGTGCCTTCAGTAGTTTGAATCTTTTATTTAGCTGGCAGTAGTGGCGCTCGCTGTATTGCAGTAGTTCGAGTAACGAAGATTTTTGGTGAGGTAAGTGATTTGTGAAAGGTACAGGTTAATGTTAGTCAGGGCCATTCCTTTGTAGGGATTTCTGACAGTCAGATTGCGTTGCACTAAAAAATATTGTGTGTCAGTTTAAGCACAGTCTTATATAATTTTTCAAAGGGGTCGTTTCATAATGTTCACGTAGTTCACAGCAGTTATGGTGTTTTCAATTACTACCGCAGGTTTCGCGAAAGCCCAGGCGAATCTCCACCATAACATAATACCGTCCCGACCGGCGTGCATCCGTGGTGCGTTGCGTGTTTCAGGCAGCCGTTCGTCTGGAAGGCGGGTATCAGGACACGACCATCGACCTCGTGTAACAATAAACGTAATTCGTACGACACGCACCAAGTTTCCACTCATCCACGATCCAATCTACATGATGTGTGATAGGACCGTTGTTATTTTTGTTGTTTACATAAATAATCTGGCAGACAGGGCAAACAGTAATCTGCGGTTGTTCCCTGATGATGCTGTGGTGTACAGGAAGGTGTCGAAGATAAGTGACTGTAGGTTAATACAAGATGATCTGTACAGAATTTCTAGTTGGTGTGATGAACTGCAGCTGGCTCTTAATGTAGAAAAATGTAAAGTAATGCAGAAGAGTAGCAAAAACAAATCTGTAATATTCGGATACAGGCACGTTGTTTAAGTACCTAGGTGTGACGTTGCGAAGGGATATGTAATGGAACGAGCATGTGAGGCTTTTGGTAGGGTAATAGAGATGGGTCGTTCGCGATCTAACGGGTCCAGAGGAACGGTTCATAAAGATGAACGGAACGAGCGATGAACGAATTCTAAGGAACGGTCTTTCATAGTTCACTTCGGTCTCGGCTTTCTACTTATAGTTACCGGGAACAGGAAACGCACGGTCTCGTTCCCGCAACGGCACGTCGGCCGGTCTCGTTCCAGCCTCGGTCCCGTTCCCGTCTGTCTCGGCCTCGGTCTCGGTCTCGCTCGGCCGGACTCATCCTTGTTCGCGTGCCCACTCGTCGCAGTTCCACTGCCGACTGCTCCTGGTCAGTATAGAGTTGTACTTTTCGTTCGCTGCGCACGCCCGTTCTAGATTTGTTTCAAACCTTTTTTGAACTCTAGACTTCTGGTTCTTTTCGTATTTATTCAGCATCCAAGACCGGTAATTAAAATGTATTTTATAATTACATAAATTGCATAAAATTACGTGGTATGTAATACATACATCTTTTCAGGTAACAAAACAGCATATCAGATTACTTCACTATTTCGATAACCAGCAGAAGAAATACTTGTAAAAAGGCAACATTTTTTTTATTACACATGCAAAGGAAGTCGGCACGGCACACACGAATGCCCATTTTCCGTCTTTTTGATCCAAATTCCAAGGTAAAAGAGCATGTTCATTGTTACTGAAGTCAGACCGACTTAAAATCGAATGAAGTCCGCGTTACATAATCGAGTGTTTGGTGTCACATTTTATAAAGACAGTATGATAACTTCTACAGTATTATTTCAGTGGTACAGGGTGGCGCACGAAAAATCGGCCCCGAGTTCTAGACTGCTCATTGTCGCCTACCAATCGTCATCTATTGTTTCGAAGTAGTTGTATGCATCATCTATTGCTTCTAAGTCGTTGTATGCATTAGATTATTTGTTATTTCTTCACTGCCTAATTATTACACGTTTATCTATTCTGCTCGTAGCGGTCAACAAATCCTGCGTAGGCCTCATTGGAGAGCAGTCTATACTCGGGGCCGGTTTTTCGTGCGCCACCTCATATTATACTACTGCGATCAGCCACATAACGCTACAGTTGGCTAAACAAGAAGTTTTGCAAAATCACGAAAATTACAAGTGTGTGAGAATTCTTTTATGAATAAAAACTCTGTACTCCAGGGCGGAGGTAAGTGCCCTCTCTTTGCGCCTTCCATCTTCAGTCATCTATGCTACTAATTTTCAGTTTTTCATAAGAAACGGATACCAAGCACAAATGAACAGTGCACGAGTTCAAATGAACGGTTCCCAAAACAGAGCGATCACCAGTGAACTAGTTCCCAAGGATGAAAGAGTTTGCCCATCTCTAGTAGGGAAGGCGAATGGTTGGTTTCCGTTTATTAGGGGAATTTTAGGAAAGTGTGGTTCATCTGTAAAGGAGATTGCATATATGACGCTAGTGCGATCTATTCTTGACTACTGCTCGAGTGTTTGGGATCCGAACCTGGTCGAATTGAAAGAAGGCATCGAAACAATTCTGAGGCGAGCTGCTAGGTTTGTTACCGGTGGGTTCGATCCGCTTGCAAGGGTTACGGATGTGCTTCGGAAGCACAAGTGGGATTCCCTGGAGGGAAGAAGATATTCATCTCGAAGAATACTACTAGGAAAGTTTAGAGAATCGGCATTTGAAGCTGACTGCAGAACGATCTACTGGAACTTTAATAGCGGGAACTATTTATTTACAGCTCTTACAAAATAGATAAGTGTTTTCAAAGTTTCACTGACCTTCAAAGTAGTCACCAGCATTGTGTATAACTCGTTGCCAGCGATGTGGAAGTCGTAGGATACTGTTAGCAGTGCCAGCTGTGTTGACAGTTCGAGCGGCGCGGTCTATTGTCCTACGAATTTGTAGCAGTTCTGAAGCGAATGCCGTCAAGTGTTTCCTTCAGTTTATAAATCGAGTTGAACTTGCGAGGGCTTTTAAGTCAGGGGAGTGCAGTCGGTGGTGTAGCACTTAGCAGCCCCATCAGTCAAAGAAATCAGAAACAGCTTGCACTGTATGTGCTTCAGCATTGTCCTGCAAAATGATGATCAGGTCCTGCAGAAAGTGTCATCACTTCTGTCTTTAAGCTGGTCGTAGGTTGTGTTCCAAAAATGAACAGCACAGAGACAGAAGTGATGACACTTTCTGTAGGACCTGACCATCATTTTGCAGGACAATGCTCAAGCACGTACAGTGCAAGCTGTTACTGACTTGTTTGACTGATGGGGCTGCTAAGTGCTATACCACCTACTGCACTCCCCTGACTTAAGCCCTCGTAAGTTCAACTCGATATCTAATCTGAAGGAAACACTTGACGGCATTCGCTTCAGAACTGCTACAAATTCGTCTGGCAATAGATCACGCCTCTAGAACTGTCAACACAACTGGCACTGCCAAGAGAATCCCACGACTTCCACATCCCTGGCAACGAGTTATACACAATGCTGGTGACTAATTTGAAGGTCAGTAAAACGTTGAAACACGTGTCTATTTTGTACGAGCTGTAAATACATAGTTGCCACTGTTAAAGTTCCAACCCTCGTAAATTTCGCATATGGACCATGAAGGTAAGATACCAGAAATTAGGGTTCATACGGAGGCATACAGATAATCGTTTTTCCCTCTATCTGTAAGTGGAACGGGAAAGGAAACGACTAGTTGTGGTATAGAGTACCCTCTGCTACGCACCGAACGGTGGCTTGCGGTGTACGTATGTAGATGTAGATGTAGATCCCATGGCCACTGGAACCTTAATTGAAGATCTCGTTGCGCCAGCATGGGAGCACTAGAGGTAGTCTGCTGCGGAGCATGATGTATAACAATGTGAACTGAACGGCGCGCTCCGAAGTACTTGTACCTGCCCCAGTATCGTACTCTGCCGTCACATCTGCCACAGAAATCTATCTTGCTTTGTGGAAAGGGCAACCTCCGACCTCTACGTTCTGTGATTAGGCGTGAACTTCTATACCGTTTCGCGTACCCCTTGTTTAACCCTCCTTCAAACACTTTCCAGAGATTCTGACGACAGTAGCACGCAGGCATCTGACTAACTTTGCCCTTTCGGAGATTCTCGTTCCCAGACTACGAGCCATAACAATATGCTTTTCGTCAGTGCCGCTTATGTCAGTGGAACTCCCCGCTTATATACTTTCCATATCACGTCACGTGGCTGCGGCGCCACATGACTTTATTGAATTTCCCTGTTGGCGGTGATCATAATGTTTTGGCCATCAGTGTACATAGCGTCACTAGCGATGGGAAATAGCTGCTCCTGGGTCCTAGACAATTCCTGGGTCCCTTTCCTCAACTATAACATACCATAGATCTGTACAAAAAATGAACTTTTCCCAAAGTTGGAAGAAAACATGGGTGAGTTCCGCTTTGAATTGAGTTTCAATAAACATTCGGGTAAATTCTTCATGGTGCGTCGTTTTTTTGTGTTAGTAAGTGTGTCAGACGTCCATCGGTTGTGGAATTACAGGACATATTCTGAGCTCAAACATAATGAGAAATCTCGACCAGAATGTCCTTCATCAAAGTCAACCAGAATGTTTTCCACAAACTTCGCTTGTGTGAAACGTAATTCTAGCGTTTCCCAGATGACATTCTTAAAGCTACATTTGAAAGCAGTCAAGTAGCTGCAATATTTATTGAATTTCGGAACTCATTTGACTGAGTACCACACCTACGCTTATTAATGAAAATACAATCATATGCAGCATCTAATTAAATCTATGACTGGATTGAGGATTTCTTGTTAGGGACTAAGCAGTATGTTATCTTTGATAAAGAGCCATCGACAGATGTAGAAGCAACCTCGGGCGTGTTCCATTCTAGTGCCTTACAAACCTTGCTGTTCGTTTTCTATATAAATGACCTAATAATAGTAACCTCACCTTCTAGCAGATGATGCAATTTTCTGTAACGAAGTTCAGTATAAAAAGAGAGGCCAAATAGTGTCAGACCTTGATAAGTTATCAAAGAAGTAAAATGATTGTCAGCTTGCTTTGAATGTTCATAAATGTAAAATTTTGCAGGTCACAAAACCCAGATACTGACAAAATACGACGAGTCTACAAAAAAAATTGCTTATAAAACGCGTGTAAGACCCATCACAGAATATTTCTGGAGTGTGTAGGACCCAAAACAATTGTGAATGACTAACAGAGTATATTGAACGTATACAGAGAAGGGCAGCACGAATTGTGACAGATTTGTTTGACCTATGCGAGAACATCACGTAAATGCTGAAAACGCTGAACTGGCAGGCACTTGAAGACAGACGCGCATTATTTCCTGAAAGCCTACTTGCAAACTTTCAGGAAACAGTAATCAGTGAGGACACTATAATATACCACAACCCTCTGTACTTAGCTCCATGGGGATCATGAAGAGAGGATTACACTACTTACAACATGCGCAGAGACATTAAAGCAATCATTCTTCCCATTCTCCATATATGAATGGAACGGGAAGACACCCCTAATGGGAAGTTTCCTGTAACATCTATTTATACAGAGGTCTGAAGAATGGCAATATAGATGTAGGCGCACTGTTGACCACTGACAACTGCGTCATTTGGATGCATTATGGAGGGGTATGTCATCAGCATACAGCTCTTGCAGACACTGTCAGCTTCCGAAACACTGGAGCTACTGTTTCTCATTCGAGCAGAATTCGACTACGATTGCAAAGGGAAATCAGTTGTGGCCTATTTAGAGGAATTATTTTTGTGCTGGCGTAAGCTGTCGCCAGCACACCGGTCAACAAAGGTCGATAGTAGGCGTTGGATCAAGTGCGCCCATCATGAGAGAGGCCAGAGACAGATTCGCAAGCAACACGCCGCCAACGCCATCTCGACAGCAACTATTTAGATCGCAGCCGCTGACCAGTGGATCTCACCCACTAGCACAGTCACTGACTCACTAACTCATTCTAGTTTGTCATTCATTCACAGAGCGGATCACGGGCTACGACAGTACACAGTGACCAGATTTGATCTATAGTGAGTAAAGTTTGGAACAGGGAGATTTCCAGTAGTGTCTGCAAGAGGACTATTATTACTGAGCTTGTACCAAAACACGTAGACTCTATTCAAGATACGCAGCTCGCTGTACTTGTAAACAAAGAACTGAGTTAATCCACGTGTGCATTTGTGTCGTAGAAAGAGGATACTGGCCATCCATAACAACATCCTCTCCCTTACTTACTTGAAACAACACTCTACGATTTTAAAGTTCGTATTTAGTGATTTAGATAATCGACAGTTACACTTGGATTCTAACTCAGTTGCTCCCGAATAAGAGTCCAAAATCTTGGGTGGTGCAGCAATTGCTTCAGTGGAACCTCCCAAAACATGTCTTGCTGACCTAGTGACGTCACTTGTCCTTGGAATTTACGAGAATAACTGCAGTCGCAACGAGAGATCAGGAAAGATTAGACGACGTCGTTAAGCCGTCCCCATACGGGATGAGGCAGATAACTTGGCGTGCACGTGGAAGCGAAAGCCAGCCTCAAGAAAGACAACACTTCAGTCACATGGGACGTGCTAGTTCACGTGATTTGTGATTGTAACACATTCCAGCGGCAAATGTCGGCTGTATCTGGTTTGCAGACCACACAGTTACTTTATACACTCCTGGAAATTGAAATAAGAACACCGTGAATTCATTGTCCCAGGAAGGGGAAACTTTATTGACACATTCCTGGGGTCAGATACATCACATGATCACACTGACAGAACCACAGGCACATAGACACAGGCAACAGAGCATGCACAATGACGGCACTAGTACAGTGTATATCCACCTTTCGCAGCAATGCAGGCTGCTATTCTCCCATGGAGACGATCGTAGAGATGCTGGATGTAGTCCTGTGGAACGGCTTGCCATGCCATATCCACCTGGCGCCTCAGTTGGACCAGCGTTCGTGCTGGACGTGCAGACCGCGTGAGACGACGCTTCATCCAGTCCCAAACATGCTCAATGGGGGACAGATCCGGAGATCTTGCTGGCCAGGGTAGTTGACTTACACCTTCTAGAGCACGTTGGGTGGCACGGGATACATGCGGACGTGCATTGTCCTGTTGGAACAGCAAGTTCCCTTGCCGGTCTAGGAATGGTAGAACGATGGGTTCGATGACGGTTTGGATGTACCGTGCACTAATCAGTGTCCCCTCGACGATCACCAGTGGTGTACGGCCAGTGTAGGAGATCGCTCCCCACACCATGATGCCGGGTGTTGGCCCTGTGTGCCTCGGTCGTATGCAGTCGTGATTGTGGCGCTCACCTGCACGGCGCCAAACACGCATACGACCATCATTGGCACCAAGGCAGAAGCGACTCTCATCGCTGAAGACGACACGTCTCCATTCGTCCCTCCATTCACGCCTGTCGCGACACCACTGGAAGCGGGCTGCACGATGTTGGGGCGTGAGCGGAAGACGGCCTAACGGTGTGCGGGACCGTAGCCCAGCTTCATGGAGACGGTTGCGAATGGTCCTCGCCGATACCCCAGGAGCAACAGTGTCCCTAATTTGCTGGGAAGTGGCGGTGCGGTCCCCTACGGCACTGCGTAGGATCCTACGGTCTTGGCGTGCATCCGTGCGTCGCTGCGGTCCGGTCCCAGGTCGACGGGCACGTGCACCTTCCACCGACCACTGGCGACAACATCGATGTACTGTGGAGACCTCACGCCCCACGTGTTGAGCAATTCGGCGGTACGTCCACCCGGCCTCCCGCATGCCCACTATACGCCCTCGCTCAAAGTCCGTCAACTGCACATACGGTTCACGTCCACGCTGTCGCGGCATGCTACCAGTGTTAAAGACTGCGATGGAGCTCCGTATGCCACGGCAAACTGGCTGACACTGACGGCGGCGGTGCACAAATGCTGCGCAGCTAGCGCCATTCGACGGCCAACACCGCGGTTTCTGGTGTGTCCGCTGTGCCGTGCGTGTGATCATTGCTTGTACAGCCCTCTCGCAGTGTCCGGAGCAAGTGTGGTGGGTCTGACACACCGGTGTCAATGTGTTCTTTTTTCCATTTGCAGGAGTGTAAAAATGATCGTGCGTAAAATTCCTAAGTCAGGCTTCTTTTTTTCTTTTTTCTTTTTTCGTCAGTGTTCTGGTTGGTTCGATGCAGCCTGCCACGAATTGCTCTCCTGCGCCAGCCTCTTCATCTCAGAGTGGCAGCTGTACCCCACATCCCTATAATGCACGCTTCCTCTCTTGTCCATACCCTAGTCATGTTGTGCTCTCTGTAGAATGCAAAAATAACCACTACAGTATTCAAGAACGCGTTACAACAAGAAAACGAAATCTCTATGTCCAGTCTCCCGTAGGAAGATAAGCTTATAAAACTTCACAGAATCTGACAAACGCAGTGCTGAGAGAGAGCGCACATATATTTAAATAAAAGCGAGTATTACAGAAAATATTCCTATTAATTTGATAGGAAAACCACACAACCTCTTGAAAACGTGAAGGGAACTAGGCTTCACTGGCCTGCCTTGGATTTCAAATATGGTGAGGTGACTGATACCACCACCACTATAATTACGTCCGGGATATATGTAAAAATCGGGGATCAGTGCTATGTAATTCAACAAAACCACAAATTTTTCTTACTAGGGAAACGTCATAATGAATTATCCCACCACTCAATCCTAGCTCTACTGTTAATTAGCATGATACATTTAAATAGCCTTTCTTTCAATACACAATAAGAATAGGGAAGTTAAGGGGAAATGGCTGCAGGAAATGTGTGAACAAATTCAAAAAGAACTGGCCATAGGAAAGATAGATTCAAGAGATAGAAAGTTAAAATAGCATCCGATAAATTAAAAGTAAAGGTCTCAACGTAAATAGTGCAGGAGGAATTCCGCTGTCAAACATAGTGGAGAGAGCGGATTGGTGGAAATAATACACTGGAGGCCTCTGCGAGTGGGTGGAACTGTCTCCTGACGTGATAGAAGAAGGTCACACAACCGTTTAGAAAAATGGGAAGAGAACTAGGCGCCTGTAGCGTGCGTGCAGTATTACATGTCCCCTAGGTGTGCAGACAGCGGTAGTGGAGCGGCCAATAGTGGTGGTGGGGGCTGCTCTGTGGAAGAGACTGTGCGGTAGGGGAGGTGTAGTTCTGCAGCTTAAGCCGTCACACACACGCCATCGCGCAGAACATGTAAGCTATAGCTAGCAAGTCGGAAAACGAACGTATTAATGGGTTGCGCCAGTATGACAAATCGTTCAACAAGTCAACCGTTTAGTATTAAAAACACAATGGTTTCAGGATGGAGCTGAAATTCCAACAGAGGGAACGATTTATTTTCTCCTGTCTTGTACACCATTTTTTCTTTCCGTTGTTGTCATGTTAAAATTAGATTTTTTTCCCATCACACAGCGGGGTTTACCCAATTTCACATAAAAAACATGCTAATGCAGTTGCATAAAAGAGTCTGCTATTAATCAAACAACTGAGGACAAGTAAAGTCAACAGCTTATGAAAAAGATAGCTACTCACTATATAGCAGAAGTGTTGAGTCGCAGACATGCAGAACAAAAAGACTGTCAGACAAGAAAGCTTCCAGCCAAAAAGCCCTTATTCAAAGTTAGACAATGCACACACACACACACACACACACACACACACACAGGCAAATGCAATTCAAACACACATAACCACAATCTCTGGCAGTTGAGGCCAGACTATGAGCAGCCCACGATGGGAGAAGAAATCTGGGTGGTGGGTGCATTGATACTGGAATAGGAGGGGGAGGGATACCAGAGTAGAAGTGGGAGAAAGTAAAGTGCTGCTTATGGGATTATAGAGGGACGAAGTGGTGAGTGGGTAGGGCAGGTAGATGCAGTCGGGAGGTTAGACGGCGGGCAAGGGATGAGTCAGGACAGAGGAAGAAGAGAGAAGATGGTGGGTCAGTTAGTGGAATAGAGGGTTGTGTAGTGCTCGGATGGGAACAGCTTAGGAGATAGGTGGGTGTAGCACAATAACTAACGAAGGTTGACGCAGGAGGATTACAGGAACGTAGAATATACTGCAGAGAGAGTTTCCACCTGTGCAGTTCAGGAATGCAGGTGTTGGTAGAAACGATACAGGTCTCACCTCACAGGCTGTGAAGCAGTCACTAAAATGAAGAACGTTGTGTTGGGCAGTGTGCTTAGCGAATGGATGTCCAGCTGTTCCTTGGCCACAGTTTGTCAGTGGCCATTCATGCGGACAGACAGCTTGTTGGTTGTCATGCTAATGTAGAATGCAGCAGAGTGGTTGAAGCTTAGCTTGTAGATTACATGACTGGTTTCACAGGTAGCCCTGCCTTTGATGGGATTGGTGATGTTTGTGACTGGACTGGAGTAGGTGGTGGTAGGAGGAAGTATGGGACACGTCTTGCATCTTCTCGTATTTTCTTCGTAAAATTACCTTATTTCATTGAAAGAACTTGCAGTCAGTCGTGTAGCAGAGTAGATAAGAAAGTTTCGCATGTTGTGTTGGAAAATATTCTCCGCTTTTCACGCTATCATTTGCCAAAAATTCGTTTCAGTATCTCGGACTGTGTGTGAGATATGAGGACTACTGTGAATATTTCACTTCTACTTTATCGTATATGCATAAGATGAGAAGCGAGTTCACTACGTGAAATTCATTTTCCCAAGACAGGAGTCAGATATTGATATTGTCTCAAGTTTAAATAAATAGATAAATGTTCAGTATGTTATCTCCATTCCCACGCCCGGGTTCCCGGGTTCGATCGGCGGAGTCAGGGATTTTCTCTGCCTCGTGATGACTGGGTGTTGTGTGATGTCCATAGGTTAGTTAGGTTTATGTAGTTATAAGTTCTAGGGGACTGATGACCATAGATGTTAAGTCCCATAGTGCTCAGAGCCATTTGAACCATTTGTTATCTCCATTATGTAGGCAGTAACATGTGATCTAACATGCACCAAATGCAAACACTTAGCGCTCCCATTTTTCCTTGCAAACTATCGAAAAAAATGGTTCAAATGGCTCTAAGCACTATGGGACTTAACTTCTGAGGTCATCAGTCCCCTAGACTCAGAACTACTTAAACCTAACTAACCTAAGTACATCACACACATCCATGCCGGAAGCAGGATTCGAACCTGTGACCGTAGCAGCAGGGCGGTTCCGGATGAAGCGCCTAGAACCACTCGGCCACAGCGGCCGGCAAAAACTATTCTAATTTCAGTGCTTACAAAATATAGAAATACAAAGTAATTATGACCGTTAATAAAATGGTAGACATTTCATCACAGAACTCACGAATGGGGCTATGGGGTACGTGGTTCTCATTTTTTTATCACACAGTTTCTTTAATGTCGTTTGAGAATGGTTGCAGTGCAACCGGCGCGTACACGCATCCATTCCCGCAGCGTAGTCGAGGCGGGGAGGGACCATTTCATTCGTAACGGACGAAGCTCGCTGCTCAGGAGGCTACAGGCAAATTAGGCGGTCGTTCCTTCAGAACAGAGGCCTGGACTCGCCCGCCGCTGAGAATGGGAATGCGCTTATGCACGCTTGCCAAGTCATACTGTGCCAGCTCTACCGACTACGCTACGCTGAACTCCTACAACAAATAACTTCATATTTTATGTTACGATCTTCTGAAAGCTTTACTCACCCATATGTGGTTACTTAACATTTAATTATGAAAAATCTTACCAAGAGTGAATCATTTTTGATGAATCTTTAATGTGCCTTATTATTAAAACAGCTTATTTACATAACACGCGAGTTATACAGGATGTTACAAAAAGGTACGGCCAAACTTTCAGGAAACATTCCTCACACACAAATAAAGAAAAGATGTTATGTGGACATGTGTGCGGAAACGCTTAATTTCCATGTTAGAGCTCATTTTAGTTTCGTCAGTATGTATTGAACTACCTCGATTCACCGTCAGTTGGCCCAATGGAAGGAAGGTAATGTTGACTTCGGTGCTTGTGTTGACATGAGACTCATTTCTCTACAGTACTAGCATCAAGCACAACAGTACGTAGCATCAACAGGTTAGTGTTCATCACGAACGTGGTTTTGCAGTCAGTGCAATGTTAACAAATGCGGAGTTGGCAGATGCCCATTTGATGTATGGATTAGCACGGGGCAATAGCCGTGGCGCGGTACGTTTGTATCGAGACAGATTTCCAGAACGAAGGTGTCCCGACAGGAAGACGTTCGAAGCAATTGATCGGCGTCTTAGGGAGCACGGAACATTCCAGCCTATGACTCGCGACTGGGGAAGACCTAGAACGACGAGGACACCTGCAATGGACGGGGCAATTCTTCGTGCAGTTGACGATAACCCTAATGTCAGCGTCAGAGAAGTTGCTGCTGTACAAGGTAACGTTGACCACGTCACTGTATGGAGAGTGCTACGGGAGAACCAGTTGTTTCCGTGCCATTTACAGCGTGTGCAGGCACTATCAGCAGCTGATTGGCCTCCAGGGGTACACTTCTGCGAATGGTTCATCCAACAATGCGTCAATCCTCATTTCAGTGCAAATGTTCTCTTTACGGATGAGGCTTCATTCCAACGTGATCGAATTGTAAATTTAACAATCAACATGTGCAGGCTGACGAGAATCCGCATGCAATTGTGCAATCACGTCATCAACACAGATTTTCTGTGAACGTTTGGGCAGGCATTGGTGCTCAATGGAGCACGTTATCATGATTTCATACGGGATACTCTACCTGTGCTGCTAGAACATGTGCCTTTACAAGTACGACACAACATGTGGTTCATGCACGATGGAGGTCCTGCACATTTCAGTCGAAGTGTTCGTACGCTTCTCAACAACAGATTCGGTGACCGATGGATTGGTAGAGGCAGACCAATTCCATGGCCTCCACGCTCTCCTGACCTCAACCCTCTTGAATTTCATTTATGGGGGCATGTGAAAGCTCTTGTCTACGCAACCCCAGTACCAAATGTAGAGACTCTTCGTGCTCCTATTGTGGACGGCTGTGATACAATACGCCATTCTCCAGGGCCGCATCAGCGCATTAGGGATTCTATGCGACGGAGAGTGGATGCATGTATCCTCGCTAACGGAGGACATTTTGAACATTTCCTGTAACAAAGTGTTTGAAGTAACGCTGGTACGTTCTGGTGCTGTGTGTTTCCATTCCATGATTAATGTGATTTGAAGAGAAGTAATAAAATGAGCTCTAACATGGAAAGTAAGCGTTTCCGGACACATGTCCACATAACGTATTTCCTTTCTTTGTGTGTGAGTAATGTTTCCTGAAAGTTTGGCCGTACCTTTTTGTAACACCCAGTATAAGACAAAAATAACTAAATACAAAAAGTTTTAAACCAGCGATATAACGTTTCCGATTATTTTATTACAATACATCCTACCAACAACGCTGCAGTTTCGAAAGATACTCAAAGTGCTGGTGCTTAGAAACAGCGTATATCCATAAGGTGTAAGTTACAACACAAAAAACATGGGCATCACATGAAAACGTCAAATACAATATGGCGCCTCGCAACTTCTGCTTGTAGTGTAGAAAGTGTTTTTGCCTCTTCAGGCTTGTGTACCACGTTGCTGATATACCACAGAACCTATTTCGTGTTTCATGCGAGTGAACATAAAGTAACAGGAAGTGCCGTCACAAAATTTTTACAGTTCCACGTCAAGGTTAGCTAACCCATAGTGAGCGTGGCTTTAATGACCTGCCACGGACTTCAGAAATGGCTAGGTGACTGGTTAACACGACTGCTACAATTAAATCCGGCAGGTACGTAAAAATCGGAAAACTGCGCTATGTAACTCAAGAAAACTAGAAATATCAATAGGGAAAAGTCATTAATGAAGCATCTCAAAGTTCAATCTTAGCGGCGCGCGGGATTAGTCGAGCGGTCTAAGGCGCTGCAGTCATGGGCTGTGCGGCTAGTCCCGGCGGAGGTTTGAGTCCTCCCTCGGGCTAGGGTGTGTGTGTTTGTCCTCAGGATAATTTAGGTTAAGTAGTGTGTAAGCTTAGGGACCTTAGCTGTTAAGTCCCATAAGATTTCACACACATTTGAACATTTTTTTCAATCTTAGCTCCACCGCGGTTTTGTGTGGCAGATGTAAATGGTCTTCCTTTCAATACGCAATAAGATTAGGGAAGCGAGGTCGAAATGGCTGCGGTAAAAGTGTGAACAAATCGAAAAAGAAATGACCGTTGGAAAGCGGGTTCAGCATACAGAAAAGCCAGAACAACGTTCGGTGAAATTAAAAGTAAAGGTGTCAACATTAATAGTGCAGAAGGGATTCCGATGTTAAATGTAGAGGAGAGAGCGGGTTGTTGGAGGCAATACACTGAATGCCTCTATGAGAGGGAGGAAGTGTCTCCTGACGCGACTGAAGAAGAAATGGAAGTCAATTTGGGAGACACAGGAAATCCAGGATTACTATCACAGTTTGACAGTGCTTTGGAGGACTTACGATATAATGAGGTAGAGGGCAGAGATAACATTCCTTCGGAATTTCTAAAGTCATTTGGAGAAATGGCAACCAAAAGACTATCTGTGAGACAGGACACATACCATCAGACTACCGAAAAAAGTTATCTATCAGTTCCGAAGACAGCAACGGCAGATAAGTACAGGAATTATTGCACAAGCAACTTAACAGCTCATACATCGAAGTTGCTGACAGCAACGGCAGATAAGTACAGGAATTATTGCACAAGCAACTTAACAGCTCATACATCGAAGTTGCTGACAAGAGTAATATTCAGAAGGAAAACTAGGAAAATTGAGGATCTGGTACACAGTTTGACTTTACGAAAGGTAAAGGCGCCAGAGATGCATTTTGTACGTTGTGACTGAAGACGAAAGTTAAGGAAAAATCAAGAGACATTCACAGCATTTGACGACCCAGGCCGAGCGGTTCTAGGCGCTTCAGTCTGGAACCGCGCTACCGCTACGGTCGCAGGTTCGAATCCTGCATCGGGCATGGATGTGTGTGTTGTCCTTAGGTTAGTTAGGTTTAAGCAGTTCTAAGTTCTAGGGGACTGATGACCTAGGGGACTGATGACCTCAGATGTTAAGTCCCATAGTGCTCAGAGCCATTTGAACCATTTTTTGACGACCCGGAAAAAGCGTTCCGCAATGTAAAACGGTGCAAGACGTTCGAAATTCTCAGAATAATGGGCGTGAGGTATAGGAAAAGACGGGTATTGTTGAATATGTATAAGAGCTGAGAAGGAACAATAAGAATGGAAGACGAAGAACGGAGTGCTAGAATTTTTAAAAAAGCTATAAGACAGATACGTAGTATACCCCCCCCCCCCCCCACACACACACACAGTTCAATCTGTACGTAGAAGAAGCAATGACAGAAATAAAGGATGGTTTCAAGAGACTTATTAAAATTCGGGGTGAAAGAAAATCAACGATAAGATTTCGTGATGACATTGCTATCCTCAATAAGAGTGAGGAAGAATTATATGACGCACTGAATGGGATGAACAGTCTAGTGTGTGAAAAATATGTATTTAAAGTAAACCGAAAAAAGACTAAAGTGATGAGGACTAGCAGAAATGAGAACAGTGAGATACTTAACATCAAAACTAAGGACGATGAAGTAAATGAAGTGAAGGAACTCTGCTACCACGGAAGCGAAATAATGCGTGATGGACGAAGCAAGGTGCACTTTAAAAAGCAGACTCGCAGGGGCAAAGAGGAAATTCCTGGTCAAAAGAAGTCTAGTACTGTCAAACATTGGCCTTACTTTGAGGTACAAAATTGACAGGTTGTACGTTTGTAGAACAGGGTTGTACGGAAGTGAATCACGGGTTGTGAGGAAAATGGAAGAGAAGAGAATCGAGCTGGCCGATGTGGCCGAGCGGTTCTAGGCGCTTGAGTCTGGAACCGCGCGACCGCTACGGTCGCAGGTTCGAATCCTGCCTCGGGCATGGATGTGTGTGATGTCCTTAGGTTAGTTAGGTTTAAGCAGCTCTAAGTTCTAGGGCACTGATGACCCTAGATGGTAAGTCCCATAGTGCTCAGAGTCATTTGAACCATTTTTATAAGAGAATCGAAGCGACTGAGACGTGGTGCTACACATGCATGTTGAAAATTAGGTGCGCTGATAAGAAATGAAGAGATTCTGCCCAGCATCGGCGAGGAAAGAAATATGTTGGAAACACTGACTAGAAGGAGGGGCAGGGTGTATGACATATACTAGAACCTCAGAGAATAACTTCCACGGTCCTAGAGGGAGCATAGAGGACAACAAATAACTGAGGACGTCAGCTGTAAGAGGCACACTGACATGAAGAGATTGGCACAGGAGAAGAAGTCGTGGTGGGTCGCATCAAACTAGTCAGAGGACTGATGACTCAAAAAAACGAATGCGTTGTATAGAGGTATTCTTGGTATGAAGAAAGATACTGCCCTCGGAAAGGACAGTGTTTCGATAGAAACAGTAAAACTGGAGGAAAAATAACACAGAAGAAACTTGTAAAATTAGTTGCAGAATGTGTGCGGAATCACAAATCACCAAAACTAGAGCACTGCTGTAATTGTATTATTTCACTGGCAACGAGAGAGACAAGACATAAAAATCTGTAAATATATCTACTTCCTCTCTGTAATGTACGACATATTCATTAAATTACTGTCACCATTTATATCGAAAATATTTTGGTTTTTAATCAGGCAGTAGGTTTGGAAGTGGATAAGCTCTTGAGTCAGTTTCAGCAATTTATGTAGTAAAAACACATGAGAAACAAAACGGTGAGTCAACCTATGTTAGTAAACTGAACCACATATATGTAAGTACTGAAGCTGGCACTACATTTCATCACAATAAGAAAATAGTGCGAAATTCAGAATAGAAACTAGTCAGGTAGATAGAGATTCCATATTGTTAAAATTATTCGCAACAGATGGGGAGAGCCAAGAGGATCTTGAACTAGGAAAACAACGAAAGAATACATGGTAATTTAATATATCTGAACCAAATCATTTCGGTGGTTCTGTTTCGCTTGGCTGTCTTTAGTGCATATGAGTTTCAGCAACTAACGGAAGAACTTAATAGGGCCAGTATGAAAGTAGGACTGAAAAGCAATCGCAGTAAGTCTAAACTAATGTTTGGGATACACAGATAAAACGAAGTGCTAAGAATTAATTGTGAAGTCATACAGCGAGCTGATGAGTCTTTGTATTTGTGGGAACTGAAGACAACGACTCGATGAACAGGAAAGGAATTTGTTGAGTAGAAACGGTCTGCAGTGCTTTTCGTAAACTAAATAGAATAAGCAAAACAAAGATTTCAATGTGTCTGAAATCGACAGTTGACAAGCAATGTGTACAACTAATTTTCACTCGTGACAGTGACCCATGGACTTCTAAGCATCCTACAACTCAGTGTTGCTCAGCCAACAACGAAGGGATGTAAACTGCGAATTACCACGAGACATAAGAAAACAAATAAGCGGATCACGATAAGAAAGATGTGCAGACATAGTTATGACTGGGTTGGAGATAAGGAGGCTACATAGCCATGTGACAAGATTGCAGATGCACTAAGGAAATTCTTTGCTAAATTCCAAGGGATGAGAAAAGCTTGAGACTATAACGTAAAGGAAATTGAGCAGATGCCATTAGATATCATGAAGGAGCTTGGCCGCGAGTTGCTGAAGACCAGAATGCAGTGAAAAATCTGAAGGAGGCAATTGTGCAGCAGTCGGGTCAAATTCCTAGGCATGAAGCAACCACGAGTGGTCATTTTGAAGATGGCACAAGTATTAAAATCAATCCCGTACTTGTATGCCAACTCAAGAAATTGTTAATTATGTCTGTAAAATAATTATTTTCCGATTTTCTACAGATATCTCCCTCGCTTAACTACATGAAAGAATCCCCGCATCCCACACACGCACGATAACAGTATATTCAGCTTCGAACATCAACTAAGACGACATCTTTAAAAAAAAGTATGGGAAAACGCTTTCTGGAGCTTCTAAGCTCACTTTCGTACTTGTATCACTTCATGTTTTGGAAAAGAACAGAATGGTAAATTAATATACTTTTCTTTTTTTCAGTAATGTACTACGAAATTATATTTTACCACCATCTATCTCTAACACGGAATATCTTCGTTGCACAAAAACTTTGCGTAGAAAAAATTTGCTGTTATCGTCCACGATCGGCTTGCAGAGAATTAAGGAGTATAGAATGTTAACTACAGCATCTTGATGTATATAATAACGATTGCTCCCCTTTAGGAGAGCGATTGAACTTCATATTTTCATCTCCGAACGTTTTTCTTCTTTGCTTCCCAAAAACTCTTCATCCTCTCAGGATGCTCCTTCTTCCGTTCTTCTGTCGATTTTTTACCAGGCTGGCGCGATATTCTTTCCTCAAACTTCACACTTGTGTTTTTATTCCGACACTCAGTGCGGTCTTCGCGTTTTTTATGTTGATCTGCTGTAGATCCCTCTGGACTTCTTTCAGTCATTCTTTGCCGCATTTTCTCCTTGTTGTAACATTGAAAAGTTTCTTGGTAGAGCACTTGCCCGCGAAAGGCAAAGGTCTAGAGTTCGAGTCTCGGTTCGGCACACAGCTTTAATCTGCCAGGAAGTTTCATCAGCGCACACTCCGCTGCAGAGTGAAAATCTCATTCTGGAAATTTCTTGCTGTTCTGCAGTCTTCTATCCTGTAGATATGTGTATAAAATTTGGATCGGCGTTTTCTTAATTCGTCTGTTACTGTGTTGGTCTTTATATAGAGTTCGTTTTGTGGTCTCTTCATCCAAATGCCGTTTTTGTTGATTGCCCGTAAATCTTCCTGAGAATTTTTCTTTCTTGCTTTTCTATTTCACTAATTTTTGAATGACCATCAATCACCATCGTTCCAGCTGCGTAGATTGCTTCTGGAAGCATCACTGTTCAATAGTGTCTTAATTATGCGTCTGTCGAAATGCACTTCTTGTTATAATGTGTCCATGTTAGCTTGTAGGACTTCTGGAGCTTGGTGATTGATTGTTCACTGGTGATTCGGTTTAATCCTGAGGACTGTATAGTTTCTCCGAGATATTTAAAATGGCAGACTTGCTCAGTTTTACCATATTTTGTGTTTAAAGGGGATTTATTTCCTGGCTGTCTTTCCATATATATGGTTTTTTCATAAGATATCTGTAGTCCGGTTTTTCGTAATATTTCATGTAGTTTTTCCACTGCGTGAATCGCTTCTGTTCTGTTATTGGTGATAATTGCAATATCGTCAGCGAAAGCAAGGCACTTCACTTTAATTCGGTTCTCTTTTTTTATACCAATTTGGATGCCCTTTACATGAGATTCCCATTCCCTGATGATCTTTTCTAGAGCAACATTGAAAAGCATTGGCGATAATCCGTCTCCCTGTCGGAGCCCACTTTTGATTTCGAAGCGTTCGGATATTTCACCCATGAATTTCACTTTGGATATTGCTCCTGTAAGTCTCTGTTATGTGATTTTTCGTGTCTTTCGGTCGATCCCACATTCTTCAATGATTTTAAACAGGGCTTCACGGTCCACTGAATCGTCTGAATGGTATGCTTTTCTGAAGTCGATTAATATAATCACTGTGTTTCTGTAGTTACGTAATTTTTCGTAGTACCTAGTGGAGTTCAAAAGGAACCACAATTCCCACGATTAAAATACCAAAAAGGGATAATCTTCAAGAATGTGAATTTTTGAATTCCAAATCTTTGCTCAGTTACTTATTGCCATAAAATGCTCGACAGTAGCACAACTTGATTTAAACACTGACCAGGTACGAGTAGAACTCGCACACTGAAGGTTCTGTACAAACTAAATTATGTATACAGAGAGTTCATCCATTATGGGAATCGAGAATTTCGACAAGTTTTGCCTGTCATCAGCATTGATACTGGCAAGATTTCCGTCCCAGAGGTTCCAAGACTTCCGTGAATGTTTTAATTTTAAGTCCGATAACAAATGAGAAAAGACATTTTTGTGTGATATAATTATAAAGTAACAATTTTTTAAATTATTTTTCCTTTGCTTGTACTCTGAGTCCTTTCGCCTTGCCAAATTTAATTATTCTAGACCAAAGAGAAGTACCCTATATGTTTTATTGAGTGAATTGCGAGTCTCAAAATGTGTGACATAAATGGCTGTATCTTTTGATTGCTTTGACTCAAAACCTTAACTTTTTTACACCATCAAAGGACTGTAGACCTCAGGATCTGATATAAATTTCAACTTGATGCGTCTACCCGCCCCTGAGAAAAAGGGGTCTTAACAGGAGGACGGAGAGAAAGACAATCGGATAATAAACGGAAAAAAAATTCTTCATGTGATATAATCACAAATTAACAATTTAGGATTTTTTCCTTTACTTGTACTGCGAAACCTTTCTTCTTACCAAATTTCATGGTTCTAGCCCAATGAGAAGTAACCTATAGGTTTTTATGAGTGAGTTTGCGAGCATCAAAATATGTGGCATTTTAACTGCAGTTGACTTAGAAGCTAACGTTTATTATACTGCGAACGGTCAGAGGCCTTAGTATGTGACATAAATTTGAACTTGATACGTGTACCCATTCCTGAGGGAAAAGAGTTGGAACACACATGCGAACAGAGAGACAGTCTGATAACGAATGACAAAAAAATTTTTTCGTCTGTTATAATAAACTACACATTAACAATCTTCGGATTTTTACGTTTGGTTGTACTGTGAAACCTTGCTTCGTAACAAATTTCATGAAAATAGCCGAACGAGAAGTAACCTGTAGCTTTTAATGATGAATTAGCGAGTACCAAACCATGTGAAACAAAAAGCCGTATCACTTAGTCGCATTGACTTAGAGCCTTACATTTATTACACCGCCAAGTTACTATAGACCTTAATATGTGACATAAATTTCAACTTTATACGTCTACCATTTCCTTAGAAAATGGTTCTGAACAGTTGGTCGGACAGACATTTGCCGACTGGGGTACGGAAACATAAAAACGAGCTCAAAGACTTTCTGCTGCGAAACTCCTTCGATTTTTACTTTTTAAAAACTGAAAGATTTTCCATTATGTGTTAATTCACGTGTAATTGGGCAGTATTGAGCCATACAAGATTATTCGCAATTATTTTCGGGGTCTCAGAAGACGACTGCATGAAAACTACAAGACTTATGGAAAAGCGACACTCATCAGTGGATGAAGAATGTCATCGACGTATAGTTGCACTGCGGGGCAGGCGTATCATACCCTCTGTATTGTCGCATAAAATTAGTTCGCGCGCGCTGACAGGCGACTCAATGAATGGATTTCCACAACGGGTTGCTGTCGCACCTTCCCAGAAAATTCGTGTTAGTGGACTGCACACACGTATTGACGTTTGCCGCGTCCAAACGGTGCCTACATTGATAAACTGTAACGTGAGTTAAAATCTTGGAGAGAGGCTCGACCTACTGATGTGTGTCTGTTTTCTGTACCTCTTGTAGTTTACGTGCAGTTGTCTTCTGAAACCCGAGAAGTACTTATGAGTAACCCTGCATACCTAGCTTACATGAGTAGAACACATAAAATCAGTTGTGAGGTGGTATGCAGTCTCGTACAACAGTCTTGTAGGATGCTGAGATCCACATCAGCGTAAAATAAGTGATGAAGTGGAAGGAATTCGAAGGGATAGGGAAAGATTTGTGACTGACCAGGTCTGCCAGTGGGAAGCTCAGCTACCTTGCATGGGAATTTCTGCAAGAAATAATTTTTCCAAAATACGTTACGTAAGTGATACGTCATGTAAGTGAGGACAATTGACAACAGAGGCAGAGCATGGAACGATTACAGTACCTGTCGCGTAGCTCACGCATAGATCATGACAACTTAGGGTGATTAAGGATCTTAGGGAGACATGCAGACAATAATACTTTACCTCCCCCATACACAAAAGGAAATAGGTAATAACGGGACAAACTACATTCCAATGTTGCATGGATTGCAAACTATGCATATAGATGTAGATGAAAATAGAATGTTCCAAGCACACTCGATTTAAACAGTTCTTTGTCTACTGATGCGTCCCTGTGTAACTTTTCTACCAGTTTGTAGGAAATACATCGTTTGGGTCTTTCTCGTTTATGACCAGTAAATTACAAGGTTCCTGACAGAGATTTCTTTCAACAAAACTGTTATCGCCTCTAAATCAGTTTTCGGTGCACACATAGAACATACTCCCGGGAAATCACGAAATTACGTATGTGCGCATAGGTTTTAACGTTGGAGTCACAACAAATTGTCATCTTGATATGTCCTTATCATTAGCAGGCAGCAACTATAAGAAGTATTCGTCTGAAACTTCGTGGCAGATTAAAACTGTGTGCCCGACCGAGACTCGAACTCGGGAACTTTGCCTTTCGCGGGCAAGTGCTCTACCATCGGAGTTACCGAAGCACGACTGACGCCCGGTACTCACAGCTTTACTTCTGCCAGTATCTCGTCTCCTACCTTCCAAACTTTACAGAAGCTCTCCTGCGAACCTTGGAGAACTAGCACTCCTGAAAGTTTCATATCAGCGCACACTCCGCTGCAGAGTCAAAATCTCATTCTGGAAACATCCCCCAGGCTGTGGCTAAGCCATGTCTCCGCAATATCCTTTCTTTCAGGAGTGCTAGTTCTGCAAGGTTCGCAGCAGAGCTTCTGTAAAGTTTGGAAGGTAGGAGACGAGATACTGGCAGAAGTACAGCTGTGAGTACCGGGCGTCAGTCGTGCTTGGGTAGCTCAGTTGGTAGAGCACTTGCCCGCGAAAGGCAAAGGTCCCGAGTTCGAGTCTCGGTCGGGGACACAGTTTTAATCTGCCAGGAAGTTTCATATCAGCGCACACTCCGCTGCAGAGTGAAAATCTCATTCTGGAAACATCCCCCAGGCAGTGACTAAGCCATGTCTCCGCTTCTTTCAGGAGTGCTCGTTCTGCAAGGTTCGCAGGAGAGCTTCTGTAAAGTTTGGAAGGTAGGAGACGAGATACTGGCAGAAGTAAAGCTGTGAGTAGCGGGAGTGAGTCGTGCTTCGGTAGCTCAGATGGTAGAGCACTTGCCTGCAAAAGGCAAAGGTCCCGAGTTCGAGTCTCGGTCGGGCACACACTTTTAATCTGCCAGGAAGTTTCATATCAGCGCACACTCCGCCGCAGAGTGAAAATCTCATTCCGAAGTATTCGTCTGTACGACGATGCGTTTCCGTTTTTAGTCATCTTGTCGTCGACGGCACGTTATACTCTTTTTCTGCCATATTAGATTAGACACAATGTTACCGACATAAATCTACTGTATAGTGAGTGTATCTCATAGGATATCTCATAGGATATAGAATACGTCAATAAACAAGACCACACGATATGTGTTTACAGAAAATGGTTATGCTAATGTTCTTTCAAAATTGATTGAAATGGCTCTGAGCACTATGGGACATAACATCTCAGGTCATCAGTCCCCTAGAACTTAGAAGTACTTAAATCCTAACTAATCTAAGGACATCACACACATCTATGCCCGAGGCAGGATTCGAACCTGCGACCGTAGCGGTTGTGCGTTTCCAGACTGAATCGCCTAGAACCGCTCAGCCACACCGGCTGGCTGCTAATGTTCTTTCCACAGATCCTGTGGAAATGGTCCTCACGGATGTAGACTAAGTAAAAAATTACAAACGTGTCTTCATTTAATAGGTAACTTCAAACTTGTCACGAACAGGTAAAGGATTCGATTAGTCTGGATTGTTTGGGGGAAGAGACCAAACAGCGATGTCATCGGTCTGATTTGCATAAAATAATTCTTAGGCAGTCGTAGACATGTATCATCAAACATAGCAGTTTGCAACACTTGTCTGCTTTGTCACATTACTACACTGTAGATGTGCAAAAGACTTCTTTTACGCAACACACACGTTATTTGATATTATTACACGCCCCAGTCACATTAATGTTCGGCGTCAACGTGCAATAACGGCATAACGGCACTGGGCGGTATGTAAACAGTGTGGAGGGCGGGCAGGGGTGGGGTGTGGGGGGGGGGGGGGGGCGAATAACAGTGCTCTTGTTGTAGTGCAGAAACGGAGAGATTTAACTGCGTCGAATAGGGCATGGTCATTGGCTTTTGGGACAATAGTGGAAGCATTTCCGAAACGACTAAATTTTTAAACCGTTCGGGTGCCGCCGTGGTTAAAGTATACCGAGCATTGCAAAATGGCGCTCTCAAAAAACAGCACCAAGGCAACTGTAGTGCACGACGGGCCATATATGACGTCAAATGATAACTAAATCAAGACCCTAAGCTGTCAACAGGCGTTGATATACATCAACGGGGACAGTTGAAAATGTGTGCCCCGACCGGGACTCGAACCCGGGATCTCCTGCTTACATGACAGACGCTCTATCCATCTTTTTTTTTTTAATATCATTTTGTTCGTTTTTGTTCGTTGCAATTGTTCGTGGCGGACGCCTATTGAAGTTCTTTACTGATCCATTCACTTAGTTTTTTTATTACAGAGGGCAGCTAACCCTCTGACCGAACACGCTGAACTACCGTGCCGGCGTCTGAGCCACCGAGGGCACAGAGGATAGTGCGACTGCAGGGATTTATCCCTTACACGCTCCCCATGAGACCCACATTCCCAACTAAATGTCCACACACTACCGTCATAGTGCCCATGC
Organism: Schistocerca cancellata; assembly: GCF_023864275.1. Classification (NCBI taxonomy): domain Eukaryota; kingdom Metazoa; phylum Arthropoda; class Insecta; order Orthoptera; family Acrididae; genus Schistocerca; species Schistocerca cancellata. The sequence continues at coordinate 561,897,878 of NC_064631.1, forward strand.
CCATTACTAGCGGCAGACAATCTTACCGAGTCCCGTAAGAGTTCGGGCAATGCGTGTGCATCCAGCACAGAAGATGACGGTCAATGGCCGGTTAGCCTTAACTATATGACGATGGTATCTGCTCTTTCGGACATGTCCGAAAGAGCAGATACCATCTTCATACACTCCTGGAAATTGAAATAAGAACACCGTGAATTCATTGTCCCAGGAAGGGGAAACTTTATTGACACATTCCTGGGGTCAGATACATCACATGATCACACTGACAGAACCACAGGCACATAGACACAGGCAACAGAGCATGCACAATGTCGGCACTAGTACAGTGTATATCCATCTTTCGCAGCAATGCAGGCTGCTATTCTCCCATGGAGACGATCGTAGAGATGCTGGATGTAGTCCTGTGGAACGGCTTGCCATGCCATTTCCACCTGGCGCCTCAGTTGGACCAGCGTTCGTGCTGGACGTGCAGACCGCGTAAGACGACGCTTCATCCAGTCCCAAACATGCTCAATGAGGGACAGATCCGGAGATCTTGCTGGCCAGGGTAGTTGACTTACACCTTCTAGAGCACGTTGGGTGGCACGGGATACATGCGGACGTGCATTGTTCTGTTGGAACAGCAAGTTCCCTTGCCGGTCTAGGAATGGTAGAACGATGGGTTCGATGACGGTTTGGATGTACCGTGCACTATTCAGTGTCCCCTCGACGATCACCAGTGGTGTACGGCCAGTGTAGGAGATCGCTCCCCACACCATGATTCCGGGTGTTGGCCCTGTGTGCCTCGGTCGTATGCAGTCCTGATTGTGGCGCTCACCTGCACGGCGCCAAACACGCATACGACCATCATTGGCACCAAGGCAGAAGCGACTCTCATCGCTGAAGATGACACGTCTCCATTCGTCCCTCCATTCACGCCTGTCGCGACACCACTGGAGACGGACTGCACGATGTTGGGGCGTGAGCGGAAGACGGCCTAACGGTGTGCGGGACCGTAGCCCAGCTTCATGGAGACGGTTGCGAATGGTCCTCGCCGATACCCCAGGAGCAACAGTGTCCCTAATTTGCTGGGAATTGGCGGTGCGGTCCCCTACGGCACTGCGTAGGATCCTACGGTCTTGGCGTGCATCCGTGCGTCGCTGCGGTCCGGTCCCAGGTCGACGGGCACGTGCACCTTCCGCCGACCACTGGCGACAACATCGATGTACTGTGGAGACCTCACGCCCCACGTGTTGAGCAATTCGGCGGTACGTCCACCCGGCCTCGCGCATGCCCACTATACGCCCTCGCTCAAAGTCCGTCAACTGCACATACGGTTCACGTCCACGCTGTCGCGGCATGCTACCAGTGTTAAAGACTGCGATGGAGCTCCGTATGCCATGGCAAACTGGCTGACACTGACGGCGGCGGTGCACAAATGCTGCGCAGCTAGCGCCATTCGACGGCCAACACCGCGGTTCCTGGTGTGTCCGCTGTGCCGTGCGTGTGATCATTGCTTGTACAGCCCTCTCGCAGTGTCCGGAGCAAGTATGGTGGGTCTGACACACCGGTGTCAATGTGTACTTTTTTCCATTTCCAGGAGTGTATATATGACGTGGGTGAACGACGGCTGCGAAGATGTGTACGGGCGAACAGACTTACGAGTGGTGAACAATTGGCCGCCCAGATGAATCAAGGTACTGACAAAAATGCGTCCTCAACGACCGTTCGGCAAACGTTGCTCTGCAGCGGCCCCCTACTTCATGCACCCACGCTGACTGCTATTCATCGGTGAAGAAGATTGGAATTTGCACGCCAGTAGCGCAACTAGACGTCCACTGACTGGCGACAGGTTGTCTTTTCACGTCATTTTTTATGCCCCATCGGACAGGCAGCCGTTCGTGTGTGCCGCGTGAAACGGCTGAAAGCGAAGGACCACGACGGAGGGGGGCGCATTATAATTTGGGGAGCGTTTTGTGGCATTCTCTGGGTGGTCTCGTCATTCTGGAAGGCACAACGGATCAACATAAGTATGTATCTATCCTTGGAGACCGTTTACACCCCGACATGCAACTTGTTCCTCCTGAGCACGATGACATCTACCAGCAGGTGTCACACAGGTCACAGTGTACGAGTGTGGCTAGAAGAGCACCACGAGCAGTTTGCCATACTCCCCTGGCTATTAAACTCCCCGGATTTAAACGCAGTCTAGAATCTGTGGGATCACATCGATCGGGTTCTTCGCGTCGTGAATCCTCAACCGAGAAACGTAGCGCAGCTAGCTGGCCGCGGCGTTGGAGTCGGCATGACTCCATACTCAGTCGATATCGTCCAGAATCTCACGGACTCTGTTCCTGCACGTCTCACAGTGGTCCATGCTGCAAAATGTGATTATTCGGCTTTTGACAGGTGTTCACATTTATGTTACTGGACAGTGTGATAAAACACTACTAGCCATTAAAATTGCTACACCACGAAGATGTCGTGCTACAGACGCGAAATTTAAACGACAGGAAGAAGATGCTGTGATATGCAAATGATTAGCTTTTCAGAGCATTCACGCAAGGCTGGCGCCGATGGCGACACCTACAACGTGCTGACACGAGGAAAGTTTCCAAGCGATTTCTCATACACAAACAGCAGTTGACCGGCGTTGCCTGGTGAAGCGTTGTTGGGATGCCTCGTAAAAGGAGGAGAAGTGCGTACCTTCACGTTTCTGACTTTGATAAAGGTCGGCTTGTACTCTATCGCGATTGCGGTTTATCGTATCGCGACATTGCTGCTCGCATTGGTCGAGATCCAATGACTGTCAGCAGAATATGGAATCGGTGGGTTCAGGGGGGCAGTACGGAACGCCGTGCTGGATCCCAACGGCCTCGTATCACTACCAGTCGAGATGACAGGAATCTTGTCCGCATTGCTGTAACGGATCGTGCAGCCACGTCTCGATCCCTCAGTCAACAGATGGGGACGTTTGCAAGACAACAACCATCTGCACGAACAGTTCGACGACGTTTGCAGCAGCATGGACTATCAGCTCGGAGACCAGGGCTGCGGTTACCCTTGACGCTGCATCACAGACAGGAGCATCTGCGATGGTGTACTCAACAACGAACCTGGGTGCACGAATGGCTAAATGTCATTTTTTCGGATGAACCCAGGTTCTGTTTACAGCATCATGATGGTCGCATTCGTGTATGGTGACATCGCGGTGAACGCACATTGGAAGCGTGTATTCGTCATCGCCACACTGGCGTATCACCCGGCGTGATGGTATGCGGTGCCACTGACGGCACTTTGAACAGTGGACGTTACATTTCAGATATGTTACGACCCGTGGCTCTACCCTTCATTCGATCCATGCGAAACCCTACATTTTAGCAGGATAATGCACGACCGCATGTTGCAGATCCTGTACGGGCCTTTCTGGATACAGAAAATGTTCGACTGCTGCCCTGGCCAGCACATTCTCCAGATCTCTCACCAATTGCAAACGTCTGGTCAATGGTGGCCGAGCAACTGGCTCGTCACAATACGCCAGTCACTACTCTTGATGAGCTGTTGTATCGTGTTGAAGCAACATGGGCAGCTGTATCTGTACACGCCATCCAACCTCTGTTTGACTCAATGCCCGGGCGTATCGAGGCCGTTATTACGGCCAGAGGCGGTTGTTCTGGGTACTGATTTCTCAGGATCTATGCACCCAAATTGCGTGAAAGTGTAATCACATGTCAGTTCTAATATAATATATTTGTCCAATGAATACACGTTTATCATCTGCATTTCTTCTTGGTGCAGCAATTTGCCAGTGGTGTATGTACATCAAATGGTTCTACTAAGGAATTGGTCAATGTAATAGGAGTAGTTGGCCTTTAAGAAACCATTCGGGCTCCTCTTGAAATGAAATTTATTATCAGCGACACTTTTAATGGTTGCTGGCAGATTACTGAAAATGTGTTTCCCTGAATAATCGACATTTTTTTTGGATAAAAATAAGTGACTTAAATACACGTTATTTCTCATAAACTTAATTAAGAAGTAAATATATTGGCAAACATAGTTACTACCCCCAGTTCCTGCACAGGCCTCTGAAGGATGTCCTTGACTTCAAACCGCAAATAATTCGCATTCCACGCCTTTTGACTCGGAGAAATTTTGCCTGAATCGATGAGTTACCCCAAAAAATGATCCCGTGACGTTATGAAATGAAAGTAAGCGAAGTCTGCTTTTTTTAAATTTTTTACAGTAACTCTGTCTTACAAGATCCACAGTTGAAATGTTAGGCATACACACCAACTCATGGCCTTTGCTGCCCTGCTGTTATCTGAAAATTCGCTGTAGTAGGTTCTTCCTCGATCGTAAATCTCGAGTAGGGATCATGAGACCATGATAAGATGGATTAACGTGCGTAATGAGGCAGACATATTTGCTCCGCTTCATATCTGAATACAACAGGACAGCAAGAAGTTAATATTCGTCTAATGCACGATTTAACAACCAGCGTATACTGGCTTGCGGAGTGTGTATGTACTTGTATAGAGTAGAGATGGAATAAATTCGTTCATGGTCAGGACTAGTTCACTAGTGGCCGGTTCTCTTTCGGACACACTCATGCTTCCTTGTTCACCATAACTTTATTTTTGGAATTGCTTTGTTCTGCGTTAGCAAACTAATGCCAAATCACTGATCTGCAAACCCGATCACTATGTAGCAAACATCAGAAGGCAGGTCATTCCCATGTACCCCTTATCATTTAAATATCTTATATACATCAAAGTCAAGTAGTGTCAGAAAGTTTAGAAATTCCAACTAAAATTGTTGGTGACTCGAACAAGGGAGACAGATTAGCATGGACTCCAGGTTGTTCGCCTACTCTGACTCAAAAGCTGCAAATTGAAAATGGTATAGGGAACTGTTTTGATAAATTCATTTGATTCCATTTCAGAATGTAATTGTTTTAGCAACTAGTCGAAGTTATAGATACAGTAACTGATATATTACCATTGATAAACGTTACTTGTAAACGCTAAAGTGGAGTTTTATGGGCACTGTGATTTCGAAATCGTGCGCCAGTATGTGTAGAAAACAAGTTCTAGCGAATCGAAAATTCTTGTTAATGTTAACATATAATTACAACAAAGCTATAAATTACCGGTCGTAGATGCTGGACAGCGTTCACGAAGAACTAAGTCTCGAAATTCATTGAAGGGTTTGAAACTGGACGAAAATGGGTGAACACAATGAACGAAAGGAACTACAACTGAAGGAAGAACGGTGGAAATGGAACGAGGAACAAGTGAGCAACGAAGGAGGACGAGACGGTTTGAACGAAACCGAGATGGGAAGGAGGAACTGCAAACTGGACCTATGGACGAGACTGAAGCTACCAGAATACACTGTCAGTTGGGAATGAGGTCTGGTGGAAATTGAATGAGGAACGAGACTGAGACGGGAATAAGGAATGGCGGAATTGGAACTGGGAATAATGCCAAGGTAGGAATGAGGAGCAGCAGAACAGCAACTAAGAATGAGACTGAGGTTATCAGGATCAGCAATTGACTGGGAACGAGAAACGGCGGAACTGAAACGAGGAAAGAGACCAAGACGGGAATGAGGAACGGTGGAAATGGAACTAGGAGTGAGACCAAGGCTACCCGAATCCGGAGATTGTAGGCAACAAGGAACAGTAGAAGTGGAATGAGGAACAAGACTGAGTGGCATCGAGGAATGGTGAAACTGGAGGTGGGAACGAGGAACAGCAGAAGTGGGACGAGGAACGGGACTAAGGCCGAATGAGACTAACCTGAAGGGAATGGTGAACGACTGTTCCTCAGAAGTCGTTCCTCAGTCCTACCAAACAGTTTAGTGAACGGTTAATTTCGACCTGTTCCCATCTCGAGAACGAAGCTCCATCTCTAGTACAGATGCACTGCTGTCTAATTTCCTGTATTTCATTATGCATGAATATGGGGCTTACAGCTGTATAAGGCCGTAATGCAAGATTTAAAATTAACTTACAAACGTCTTTTTAAAACGAAACACAACGCAATCACCTTTGGAAACAAACAAGTGCTATCTTAGGTTATTTTATTTCGTTTTCATACAGTATATTATACATAAAAGACCGATGTTAAATGCATAATTTATAGCAATTTCTAAATGGTTTCGCCTATTATTTCGACACCGATAACGAGATCACATATAAATCTTAACTGACCCCTATTCTTGCAGCCAGTTTCATCGCAACACATGATTGGTTTTGGCAGTCCATTTCCTGGTAGTGCATGCCTTCGCTTGGTTTCTACCAGTGCTGTTGTATTAGTACTGACATTCTGTATACGACATGAAAGACGTTATTAGAAAGCGCTAGCTAAAGCTATTCTGAAATTGACGAATAGTTACTTGAAGAGGTAGGATTAAGGAATATAGACGTTCCCGGGCTTCAACATGTAATTCTTCTAAGTGCAACCTACATGAAGTTAGTTGACAATGGAACTTACAAGCGAATCGTGACAAGAATTAATGGCTTACCTAATTTTTTTTTTTTTGTTCCATTCCAGTGGAAAGGTCAGTTAAGTTCCCATTAACCATCCCGAATTAGGATTGTGTTCTGTAAGAGTGTTTAACGTCCCCTTTCAAGAACCACCGACTGTATTTAACAATCTTTGGAATCACATGGCACAATAGACCAAATACAAGAAGAGAAGTGAAACAAAAAAGTCAAATGGTTCAAATGGCTCTAAGAACTATGGGACTTAACATCTGAGGCCCCCTAGAACGTAGAACTACTTCAACCGAACTAACCTAAGGACATCGCACACATCTATGCCCGAGACAGAATTCGAACCTGCGACCGTAGCAGTCGCGCGGTTCCGGACTGAAGTGCCTAGAACCGCTCGGCCACAGCGGCATGCTGAAGTGAAACATTTCAGCGTAAATAATGATGTAAGATGTATTAAGGTGGAATATTCCTTCATACTTAATCAATACCGCAAAATTGTGCATAGTTATGTTTAACAAATAACACAGAATGTGTGTTAACTGCTGTTCGAGGAACTGTCTCAACACTAGCTGTCCTCTAGTTGAAAAACCACGGAAAGAACATAACCCACCCTTCTGTTAGTGAAAACTGGTGACAGCAGACAGAACTATTTACACCATCATGGTTGTGGCTGCAGCACCTACATCTGTACACACGTCGAACCTTCCCAGTGACATAACATCCGGACCTAAAACATAAGAAATTAATTTAACCTTTAATCGTGATTTTCCGCGCCTTACAGACGACAAGACAGAAAGAGGTCACGTAATACAATAAACAACGGTGCTCGTGTTCCCTCTAAAATCGTACCGTAAAAGAGGCCCCACAACCTTGCATCTCTAGAATACGGACTAATAGATAGTGTCAGGGGACGAGATTTTCCAGATGTTTCGTAGCCAAAGTTTTTGAAAATAATTTAATCATTTCGTTGAGTGACGGTGAAATCTCATACTAGTTTTGAATATAAATGAATAAGCTTTATCCAGAAAAACCGTCCAGAACTTAAAAGTTTAATTATTATGTAAGAAGATTTATTACGGAACAAGTCTTGTTTCCATTATTTGCCTGAGGCATTCCGCATGGGCTCCGTATCGTTCCTAGAGCGTTAAAGCTGTACTTGGCGCCATGACGTGCACAGTGATCGGAGGCGGCAAAAAATCTCCTGCGTGAACCATGGAGTCAACGAATACCAACGACCAGAAGATTATAACAATCATGTAAATATTGATGAAATGTTACTCTTGCTTTCCTCGCAAGTTTGGAGTTTGTTCTAAATGAGTAGTACCTAGATGATAAACCTCAAATGACATTTTGTAATTAAGAGTACAATAAAGGTCTTCCTATAAATCAGAATTGATGAGTCCTGGTTCTGGTAGGAGATGAGCTGTTCTACGGACATAAGAAGAATTACCAAGCTGAAGAACAGCCAATAGTAATTTATACACTAACTGAACCCTCGCAGCAGCCACAACACATGGCTAAGAACAGCCCATCACACGCTCATACAGTAATTCATCAAGAAACTCCCGAAACGAATTGTCAGAAGACGCCTGAACTTATAGATCAGTACACTAAGGTAGCAGGATATAATAAACAAAAGCAGGTGACATCTAAGTGGACTACTCGTAAGCAAACAATTGGAACTTAAAAAATAGTTTTCGAAAACCAATAAGCCTGGCCGTCATAATACGAAAGAAAGCGCTTCTTTTCACACGGATAGTCAATCTTCCAAATCGATGGGCGCAATAGACTATCGTGAATATGACAAAACAGAGCGAGTTGACGCAATGGACGCGTCTATAGGAATACTCTAGTTCAAAACCTCGTTCAGCTATCCAGATTAACGTTTTCCGTAGTCTGCCGGAGTCGCCCAAGGCAAATGCTTCGTAAACGACACTGCCGAATTCCTTCGCCATCCTTCACCAGTTCGAGCTTGTCTTCTGTCGCTAATGACCTCGTCATCGACGGGAAGTTGAACCCTAACGTTCCTTCTTAAAATGAAAGCACCATTTTGCGGCAGGAGATACGGAAAAATTATAGTGCGTGTTCATAATGCAACCCTATAAACGGGATACACGAAAAGGTTGTAGAGTATCAAATAAAATGCAAACTACGAGGGCAGTTCAATACGTAATGCAACACATTTTTTTTCCCGGCCAATTTTGGTTGAAAAAACCGGAAATTTCTTGTGGAATATTTTCAAACATTCCCGCTTCGTCTCGTATAGTTTCATTGACTTCCGACAGGTGGCAGCGCTGTACGGAGCTGTTAAAATGGCGTCTGTAACGGATGTGCGTTGCAAACAACGGGCAGTGATCGAGTTTCTTTTGGCGGAAAACCAGGGCATCTCAGATATTCATAGGCGCTTGCAGAATGTCTACGGTGATCTGGCAGTGATCTGGCAGTGGACAAAAGCACGGTGAGTCGTTGGGCAAAGCGTGTGTCATCATCGCCGCAAGGTCAAGCAAGACTGTCTGATCTCCCGCGTGCGGGCCGGCCGTGCACAGCTGTGACTCCTGTAATGGCGGAGCGTGCGAACACACTCGTTCGAGATGATCGACGGATAACCATCAAACAACTCAGTGCTCAACTTGACATCTCTGTTGGTAGTGCTGTCACAATTGTTCACCAGTTGGGATATTCACAGGTTTGTTCCCGCTGGGTCCCTCGTTGTCTAACCGAACACCATAAAGAGCAAAGGAGAACCATCTGTGCGGAATTGCTTGCTCGTCATGTGGCTGAGGGTGACAATTTCTTGTCAAAGATTGTTACAGGCGATGAAACATGGGTTCATCACTTCGAACCTGAAACAAAACGGCAATCAATGGAGTGGCGCCACACCCACTCCCCTACCAAGAAAAAGTTTAAAGCCATACCCTCAGCCGGTAAAGTCATGGTTACAGTCTTCTGGGACGCTGAAGGAGTTATTCTGTTCGATGTCCTTCCCCATGGTCAAACGATCAACTCTGGAGTGTATTGTGCTACTCTTCAGAAATTGAAGAAACGACTTCAGCGTGTTCGTAGGCACAAAAATCTGAACGAACTTCTCCTTCTTCATGACAACGCAAGACCTCACACAAGTCTTCGCACCCGAGAGGAGCTCACAAAACTTCAGTGGACTGTTGTTCTTCATGCACCCTACAGCCCCGATCTCGCACCGTCGGATTTCCATATGTTTGGCCCAATGAAGGACGCAATCCGTGGGAGGCACTACGCGGATGGTGAAGACGTTACTGATGCAGTACGACGTTGGCTCCGACATCGACCAGTGGAATGGTACCGTGTAGGCATACAGGCCCTCATTTCAAGGTGGCGTAAGGCCGTAGCATTGAATGGAGATTACGTTGAAAAATAGTGTTGTGTAGCTAAAAGATTGGGGAATAACCTGGTGTATTTCAATGCTGAATAAAACAACCCCTGTTTCAGAAAAAAATGTGTTGCATTACTTATTGAACTGCCCTCGTAGCAATAGTACAATGTTGTTGCTCTTTTTCTTGTGCCTTTGTCCCGCGTCGGTGCAAGGTCGGCACGGTTAACGGATTCGGCATGGCTAGTTCAAGGTGTGGTCGGATGCCCTTCCTGTCTCAACCCTGTACCCAGAGGGATGGAATTTGTGTACCCGAAATGTCTGCATGTAGTATTATTCATGTGAAAGTGAGAGAAATTTTTCGAAATGATTGTGTATCGTGTAACTGGGGCTGGACTTAGTGGTACCAATGGAAAACCGTCTAAAAACCACATCCAAGCTGCCCAGCACACCGACCCTCGTTAATCCGTTGGGCGGTTTCGATCTGGGGCTAGCACACCTACGCGCCCTGGAAGCTGCGCTTTAACATGAATGCCGGCCGGAGTGGCCGAGCGGTTCTAGGCGCTACAGTCTGGAACCGCGCGACCGCTACGGTCGCAGGTTCGAGTCCTGCCTCGGGCATGGGTGTGTGTGATGTCTTTAGGTTAGTTAGGTTTAAGTAGTTCTAAGTTGTAGGGGACTGATGACCTCAGAGGTTAAGTCCCATAGTGCTCAGAGCCATTTGAACCTTTTAACACGCATCGCTCTCCAGGGCGGATAGACTAGCAATAGTACAGTATAAAAGAAAACATTTCTGAAAAAAGAGAAGTACGGTAATATCTAACACGAATTGAAATGTTAGGAAGTCTTGTCTGAAAGTATATGTCTGGAGTGTAGCTTTATATGGAAATGAAATGTTGACGATAAGCACTGCAGACGAGAATACAAGCTTTTGAAATTTGATGCTACTTGATAATGCTGACGATCAGCAAGGATAACTAAAGAAGAGGCACTGCATTAAACTGGAGAGAAATAAAATTTATGGTATAGATTAACTAAAAGAATGCGTAAGTTGTTGGACACCTCCTGAAATGTCAGGAAATAGTTAATTTAGTAATGGAGTGGCAGTGGCATGTTGGGGGTTACAAAAATAGAGTGAGACTAAGTCTTGATTACTTTAAGCAGATTCAGGTGAATTTACGTTAGAGCAGTTTTGAAGAGATGAAGAGACTTGCCCAGTAGAGATTAGCGTGCAGAGTGCATCATATCAGTTTTGAACTGAAGATGACAACAACAATAACTTCACCAGGCTATAGATCGTACAGTGTAAGAAAGTATTTTGTACTCCAGACGTTGCTATGTTTCACGAAATAATAACTACTCGAATTTTTAATATAGTTGGTTATGAAGAATGGAAAACAAAAGAGCCAAGGGAGGCACAGTCATCCCCCTTAAAGAAGGACCCCAATTACCCATGAAAAACGTATTGCCGTGTGGCAGAAGTATAACACTACGTCTTCAAAATATCGTTTCCTGCAGCTGAGGTAATCCTCTACGACTGCGTTACAGAAGCTGTATGTGAAGCTGCAGTTTAAAAAAAAATGTGTCATCCAGTTCGTAAGAGAGAAATCCATTCACAGAATACCATTTCAGGTCCGATCAACTAAAGCCTAATTATCAAAATTCAACGTTTCAAAGTAAAATTACTATCTTAAAGCGGCCTGCCAGCCCTGCGTTCTTCAAAGTTTTGCGCCGGCCGTAGCGCTCCATTCAGTCCACTAAGCCGGAATCAACGACTGGCGCCGCGCAGCTTTCATGCTACGTAGCTAAGACCGCGGGCCATGCAACACTATCTGCTGGTGGGCCCTCGTGGGGATGTTTCGTCCTCTTTGTGTACACAACGGCAGTATTACACTTATAAAACTATTATACATAACATTTGAAATAGGAAATTATAAAAGAAAAAGTCAACAGAAACGTAACTCAAATCAATATTATATGAAAGTCTATGCCGAAATCGAACGGCCACTTAATCTACTGCTGGACAGCTATTTAACGCCGGAATTCTTCCTGAAGACAATATCACTCTTTATGAATTCAGTTATAACGGAAAAAATTACAAATTAGGAAAACAAAACTTTTTTCAGAATGCTATTTTAAAATTAGTTCCCGGGCATTAATGAGCTCTCGATTCTTTTCTGTGCTTCTTTTTGTGATCTAATACGAGTTGAGCTCAAAAAGATATGTCATAAATTGTGGAAAAATAACAGATTTCTACTGCGATTCACAGAACTATTAGCACTGTTCTATTATCTAAGAAATCAAATTCTCGAGGTTTACAGGACTGTGTAAATATAACAATTTTAAACGCAGACTTTAAATTCCCGACGCGACTCATGAACAGCAAAAAACTGGTTCAAATGGCTCTGAGCACTATGGGACTTAACATCTGAGGTCATCAGTCCCCTAGAACTTAGAACTACTTAAACCAAACTAACCTACTAACATCACACACATCCATGCCCGAGGCAGGATTCGAACCTGCGACCGTAGAGGTTGCATGGTTCCAGACTGAAGCGCCTGGAACCGCTCGGTCACTGCGGCCGGCCCATGAACAACATGATACACTCTGAACTCTCTAAATAAATCGGTTCTTATCAACCAGTTACCGTAAATTGGTTAGCCATTTTTTGCTGGACACATCCACGGAATATAGTAACGTAGTCAGTTTAACATGGTTATCAAAATGATAATTTGTCTTAGACTTCCTTGACTTTGATAAGGCTTTTGAGACCATTATTCATCGGTATTTAGTTAACAAGTTGAATAAAATGGAGTTAAATCTCCATTTTATGCGCCTGATTCGAAACTGTTTTTCCGACGCTCACTTCAGTTTTAACATCAACGGACAGCTGTCGGTTCCAGAGCCACTCGAGAAAGGCGTTCGTCAGAGCTGTCCAGTGTCCACAACGCTGTGTGATCTTGTTGTAGAAGCTCTTAATCTGTTGGCCGGAGAGAAACTCAAGCTGCATGGAACAAGTCAGAGACAATGAGAAAGTTGTCACACAATGACATTGGAACGAAAACCCTAAGCACCATTTTATGTCCGAGTGGGATGGATAGGCACACAGCGCATGTTTTCATCTGAAGGTGTGCAACATAGAGACATTATGAAATGAAGACTAGACAGAATATGAAGTTCTTCGGATTTCAGCAAACGACACATTTATCTGTATTATGCAAGGACGATTTTAGAGAGGAACATTATGGCAAATGTGCGTACTTCTTTCAGTGTAAAAAAAGAACGTGTTAAACAACTGCAGCAGAAGTTTCTAACAAATAATTAGATTGGAGAACAAAGAATGTCAACTGGTGAATCAAATGTAAGGATGCATCCAGAGAAAATGTTGCAGAATGCTAAGGAGGAATTGTACTCGTAGTGTGAACACTTCACTGCTAGGCCAAGTGTAAGGTACCTCACCGACTGCTCAGAGATTGCTCAGTACTTTCATTCTCACTGCAATAACTATCAGTTGGAGCCTTTGTCGGTAGGTGCGTGCTCAGCAGGTCGGCGCAGTCCAGCCACCATCTTCATGCAGGTTCCGCAGCATCACTGCTCGAGTTACTTGACGCTTCCTACGGACCTGTCAGAACTTGATGACGACATACGCTACATCAGTCCAGTAAAAGTCTGTCTCGCAATATTTCATCTGTCACTGGGCACCAAATAACTTCTAGGAAAGTTGCCGTAAGAATTTCATTTAAATACTAGAGATGTTGCTGATGTTGTGGTCTTAGCCCAAAGACTGGTTTGATGCAGCTCTTCATGCTACTCTATCCTGTGCAAGCCTCTTCTCTGAGTAACTACTGCAGCCTACATCCTTCTGAGTTTGCTTAGTATATTCATCTCTTGGCCTCCCTCTACGATTTTTACCCTCCACGCTTCCCTCCAATAATAAACTGGTAATCCCTTGATGCCTCAGAACGTGTCCTTTCAAACGATCCCCTCTTCTAGTCGAGCTGTGCAACAAATTCATCTTCTCTCCAATTCTATTCAGTACCTCCTCATTAGCTACGTGACCTACCTATCTAATCTTCAGCACTCTTCTGTAGCACCACATTTCTCTCCATGTCACTTCCATACAAGGTTACATTCCCACACAAACACTTAAATCCATATTCGATGTTAACAAATTTCTATTATTCAGAAACTCTTTTCTTGCCATGGCCAGTCTACATTTTATATCCTCTCTACTTCAACCATCATCAGTTATTTTGCTCTCCAAATAGCAAAATACATTTACTACTTTAAGTGTCTCATTTCCTAATGTAATTCCATCAGCATCACCTAATTTAATTCGACTACACTCCATTATCCTTGTTTTGTTTTTGTTGATGTTCGTCTTATATCCTCGTTTCAAGACACTGTCCATTCTGTTAAAATGCTTTTCCAAGTCATTTGCTGCCTCTCACAGAACTACATTGTCATTGATAAACGTCAAGGTTTTTATTTCTCTCCCTGGATTTTAATTCCTACTCCAAATTTTTCTTTTCTTTTCTTACCATTACTGCTTGCTCAATATACAGATTGAAGGACATCGGGGAGAGGCTACAACCCTGTCTCACTCCCTTTCCAACCACCGCTTCCCTTTCGTGCCGCCGGCCGAAGTGGCCGTGCGGTTAAAGGCACTGCAGTCTGGAACCGCAAGGCCGCTACGGTCGCAGGTTCGAATCCTGCCTCGGGCATGGATGTTTGTGATGTCCTTAGGTTAGTTAGGTTTAACTAGTTCTAAGTTCTAGGGGACTAATGACCTTAGCAATTGAGTCCCATAGTGCTCAGAGCCATTTGAACCAACCCTTTCGTGCCTTTCGACTCTTATACCTGCCATCTGGTTTCTGTACAAATTGTAAATAGCCTTTCGCTCCCTGCCATCTTCATATTTTGACAGAGAGTATTCCAGTCAAAATTTGGTTATAGTGGGACGCGAACCACCAACACTTCAAGAAAAAAATGGCTCTGAGCACTATGGGACTTAACATCTATGGTCATCAGTCCCCTAGAACTTAGAACTACTTAAACCTAACTAACCTAAGGACATCACACAACACCCAGCCATCACGAGGCAGAGAAAATCCCTGACCCCGCCGGGAATCGAACCCGGGAAACCAGGCGTGGGAAGCGAGAACGCTACCGCACGACCACGAGATGCGGATCAACACTTCAAGACCTCCCTATTAGTCTGTTACGCTATTCACTGCGCTACCGCGGGTATTATTGTTATTAATTGTGGGTGTTGGACAGGCATTAACTGCGTCAGAATAGATTTATAAAGTGTTACTACAATCAGCCTAGTTGTGGTCTAAAAAAAATTAAAATACAGAAAATTGATTTTTTAGGCTTAAAATGTTCTCTGGGCTGTCTGCGTTCATCCCTTGTTCACCAGAAAATCTGTCATCGACTACAAGGCGATTTGCGTAAAAGTGTCTCCGAAGAGCATTTACAACGGGAAAAAGATAGTCGACATCGCGTCTAGTATGGCAGCACGCTATTTCAACGACCGCCTCACACGCATCATGGAAATTATGAACGTGCTTGCACTTGAGACTGGACCAGCCTGTTACAACTTCAGCACAAAAGCGGACAAAAAGCGTATCGAGCGAGCAGCGCAGCGGATGCCATAGGCTGCCAAAGAGGCCCGCAGGACCACCGTGGTTCAAATGGTTCAAATGGCTGTGAGCACTATGGGACTCAACATCTTAGGTCATGAGTCCCCTAGAACTTAGAACTACTTAAACCTAACTAACCTAAGGACATCACACACACCCATGCGGACCACCATGGCCACAAAGAAGATTGAGAAGGACCTCGTCTTGGATCTGGAAGGGCTGCTGTATGGTCCATGGACGCTGAGTAGAGGTATGTTTAACCCACCTACAAAAAATTTAACCCAAAACTTTAAACGCGTTTTTCTAGAATTCGCATTTTTCAAATTGGCTGGAAACATAACGTGAGAAGGTACACACGATTTTGATCGAAATCTGATGCTAGAATTGTAAATTAAGTTCCCATGATTTAAAAGCCTATTTACAATGCACGCCCTTGTTTATTGCTTGCGAGTAGAAAATGGAATTGGTTTCAACACGTCACCATTTCGTTAGAATTTACTATTTCTCAATTATCCTACGTACGCTGATAAAAAATATATTGTAAATGATTTATACAAAATTATTTTGTTACATGTACAACAGAGGCGCTACGGGAATTCCCGTCGAAGACTGATGTTCCGGCTGCAGGGGGTCCTTCCACTTGGTGCAGCGGCAACAGGGAGCGTCCGATGTGGACTTAAAAATGATTTCTTGAAGAAGTAAGTGTAAGGAATAAAACTATGACGACAAATTTAACATTACTTATTATTTTATTTGAAAAGAAATCACGGAAATCACCTATTATTCCTGAGTTCAAAGACGGCTACCCCCTTAGGTGACTGTGTTTGGTGGAGGAGCGCTACCAATACAAGAATTATGTCAGCACCAAATATAACAAATATTTGCAGATTTTGCTTAATACTCGACTTTCCCAAGACCATGGCTATGCCAGCCCTTGGGGACAAAACTCATTCATTCATTTTCCTTAAAATGGGAGCAAGATCTAGATTTTGCTTAATTTCATTTTGGTTTTACTTTCTCTTGTATGTACTACAAGGTTTAGTTATGTTTACAGGATTGTCTCATCCAAATCAGCTAGAAGCGGTTGTTTATGGTCCACGACTTATGCACTGGCGACAAGCAGTTGACTCAAGGCACAAAGGAATCACAGACATTGGGTGCAAGCAGGTATTGATTGGAATCAATTGTAAACGTTGAAAATTTGTGCCGGACCGGTAGTCGAACCCGGGTTTCCTGCTTACTAGGCAGGTGTTCTGACCACTTCTTTTAAATTTATTCTGTAGCGAGACTTTTTTCCATTTTGTTCGTTGTTGTTCGTTGCATTTGGTCGGGGCGGACATCACACGACAACCGTTCGAGTTCATCGTTGACCCCATCACACATTATTATTATTATTTTTTTTTTTTTTTTACGCTGAGCTACCCTGCAGGCATATAGTCCTCCGGACACAAAAGTTATTGTAACCGCACAGACTACCCTAGCACGTCTCCCATTAGATCCAAATCTTCAGCTTATCCACACACTGCTAATATAGTACTCCTTGCCGATTTTTATCATTACTCGCAGCATTTCGCTGATTCTCGTGAGTTCGAGCCTAATGTGCATCGGCACTGTAGAGATCATTGGCCGTCTCATACATATTTGGTGTCTGTTCTTCCGAAACCGTCTGAAAGAACAGACACCACATATACTAGACTTGCTCAGAAAGTAATGCACGGCATTTCTTTTCTTAGGCGATAGCAATGCTACGAATGCGAAACGTTACATATGTATTATATGAAGTCTCCCGAGTGAGTGCGCTAAGTTTGCCGGCCGTGATGGGCGAGCGGTTCTAGGCGCTACAGTCTGGAACCGCACGACCGCTACGGTCGCAGGTTCGAATCCTGCCTCGGGCATGGGTGTGTGTGATGTCCTTAGGTTAGTTAGGTTTAAATAGTTCTAAGTTCTAGGGGACTGATGACCTCAGAAGTTAAGTCCCATAGTGCTCAGAGCCATTTGAACCATTTTTTTCTGCGCTAAGTTTCCGTCACTTCCGACAGATTGCGTAGTTGCAAGACAGTTTCAAAAAGGCGTCTGTAGGTGATGTACGTTCCAAGCAACGTGCCATCATTGAATTTCTCACTGCAGAGAAAGAAACTGTGGGGAATATTCACAAACGCTCGTGCAAAGTCTATGGAGAATCTACTGTCGACAGAAGTATAGTAAGTCGCCGGGCACGGAGGGTGAGTTCATCAGAAGGCGTTCAGCGGGGCTCCACGATTTGCAGCGGTCTGGGAGACCGTCCACGGCTGTCACACCTGACCTAGCCCCCTCGGACTTCCATTTGTTTGGGTCATTAAAGGCTGCCATTTGTGGAAGACATTTTGAGGACGATGAGGAGGTAATTCACACAGTGAGGCACTGGCGGAGCCACCAGGAAAAGGGTTGGTACCGACAGGGCATACACGCCGTTGTTTCGCGCTGGAGAAAGGTCTTAGAACGGAATGAGCTTACGTGAAAAAATAGGGTGCATAGATAAAACACCATTCTTTAGTGTGTGTAATTCTCATTATGTTAAATAAAGAACTGTTGAAGAAAAAAATGCGGTGCATCACTTTCTGGGAAACTCTCGTAGAAGTAGTTGACTCTTTCGTATGGCGTTATTTCCAGCCAAAGAAGCCACTTTTGGGGAGGATGGAGGCCCGATAACAGAAGAAAAATGTAGCCGAGGTCACTAACCTGCTCCTGCGGTAGTGCTCAGCTCGGTGGTAGAACAGATAATATACACTCCTGGAAATTGAAATAAGAACACCGTGAATTCATTGTCCCAGGAAGGGGAAACTTTATTGACACATTCCTGGGGTCAGATACATCACATGATCACACTGACAGAACCACAGGCACATAGACACAGGCAACAGAGCATGCACAATGTTGGCACTAGTACAGTGTATATCGACCTTTGGCAGCAATGCAGGCTGCTATTCTCCCATGGAGACGATCGTAGAGATGCTGGATGTAGTCCTGTGGAACGGCTTGCCATGCCATTTCCACCTGGCGCCTCAGTTGGACCAGCGTTCGTGCTGGACGTGCAGACCGCGTGAGACGACGCTTCATCCAGTCCCAAGCATGCTCAATGGGGGACAGATCCGGAGATCTTGCAGGCCAGGGTAGTTGACTTACACCTTCTAGAGCACGTATGGTGGCACGGGATACATGCGGACGTGCATTGTCCTGTTGGAACAGCAAGTTCCCTTGCCGGTCTAGGAATGGTAGAACGATGGGTTCGATGACGGTTTGGATGTACCGTGCACTATTCAGTGTCCCCTCGACGATCACCAGTGGTGTACGGCCAGTGTAGGAGATCGCTCCCCACACCATGATGCCGGGTGTTGGCCCTGTGTGCCTCGGTCGTATGCAGTCCTGATTGTGGCGCTCACCTGCACGGCGCCAAACACGCATACGACCATCATTGGCACCAAGGCAGAAGCGACTCTCATCGCTGAAGACGACACGTCTCCTCTCGTCCCTCCATTCACGCCTGTCGTGACACCACTGGAGGCGGGCTGCACGATGTTGGGGCGTGAGCGGAAGACGGCCTAACGGTGTGCGGGACCGTAGCCCAGCTTCATGGAGACGGTTGCGAATGGTCCTCGCCGATACCCCAGGAGCAACAGTGTCCCTAATTTGCTGGGAAGTGGCGGTGCGGTCCCCTACGGCACTGCGTAGGATCCTACGGTCTTGGCGTGCATCCGTGCGTCGCTGCGGTCCGGTCCCAGGTCGACGGGCACGTGCACCTTCCGCCGACCACTGGCGACAACATCGATGTACTGTGGAGACCTCACGCCCCACGTGTTGAGCAATTCGGCGGTACGTCCACCCGGCCTCCCGCATGCCCACTATATGCCCTCGCTCAAAGTCCGTCAACTGCACATACGGTTCACGTCCACGCTGTCGCGGCATGCTACCAGTGTTAAAGACTGCGATGGAGCTCCGTATGCCACGGCAAACTGGCTGACACTGACGGCGGCGGTGCACAAATGCTGCGCAGCTAGCGCCATTCGACGGCCAACACCGCGGTTCCTGGTGTGTCCGCTGTGCCGTGCGTGTGATCATTGCTTGTACAGCCCTCTCGCAGTGTCCGGAGCAAGTATGGTGGGTCTGACACACCGGTGTCAATGTGTTCTTTTTTCCATTTCCAGGAGTGTATTTGGTGTTACGAGTAGAAGAATGATAAACATTAGATGGGTAGAAAGAACAACTAATGAAGGGGCACTAAACAGTATCTGGAAGTAGTAAATCATTAAGGTATCTGTTGACTAACAGAAGGTATCCGTTGACAGTACACAGCGTGAGGCATGAAGGAAATGAGATGGTCATGTGTAGAAGAGTTGGTGGGGAATGGGAGGGATAAAACCGTACAGTAAGATCAAGGGTTCACTAGAGAATGTAGATTCATATGCCAGAATGAGATTTTCACTCTGCAGTGGAATGTGCGCTGATATGAAAGTTCCTGGCAGATTAAAACTGTGTGCCAGACCGCGACTCGAACTCGGGACCTTTGCCTTTCGCGGGCAAGGGTCTACCAACTGAGCTACCCAAGCACGACTCACGCCCCGTCCTCACAGATTTACTTCTGCCGGTACCTCGTCTCCTACCGTCCAAAATTTACAGAAGCTCTCCTGCGAACCTTGCAGAACAGGTCCCGAGTTCGAGTCGCGGTCCGGCACACAGATTTAATCAGCCAGGAAGTTTTAGATTCATACGATTGTGCAAGAAGTGGAGAGGCTTGCGCACGGCAGATGAACGTATAATGCTGCAGCAAACAAGCCTTGGGACTGAAGACTACAACAATTCTAAAAGACTATTATGTTACTTAATCCGGATATCAACTTACAGTACGTCCGTTACACCAAGTTCATTGTCATGGACTGATTTTACGCCACACTTCCTGCTTGCCAGAAACGTTACCGTACTTTGTATTTCGTGACGTGCTTTCAGTACACTGCAAGATTATTAAACACTGGAACTTCCTGGCAGATTAAAACTGGGTACGGGACGGAGACTCTAACTCGAGAGCTTTGCCCTTCGCGGGCAAGTAGTCTACCATCAGAGTTACCCAAGCATGACTCACGACCCGTCCTCACAGCTTTAATGCTGCCAGTACCTCGTCTCCCACCTTCCAAACTCCACAGGAGTTATTGAACCCTGTTTATAGTGGTAGTGGCGCTGCGTTGTAGAGGCTAGTGCTTACCACGAGGAACTCTCCACCCGCGTGGCCGACCAAGGGCGGTGACGGGCTCATGAGCGCGGTGACAGCGATGTAGACGGTGAAGGCGGCGCTGACCACTGACAGCGCGGATATTGTCCTCACTGACGTCTTCGGCAGGAAGAACTGCAGGAAACACGCCAGAGGGTTCGCCATGGCGGACAGGCTGACCGCCAGGTGGTAGGCGACGTTCCCGTACGGCAGGCACGAGTAGGACTGGATGCTGGGGAACGCGCCGTTCCCGAAAGCCGCCACCAGCGACACCAGCACCATCAAGTAGACGTACGTGCGTCGTGGAAGTCGAGTCACTTCTTGCAAGTCTGACCGCTGGCTAGCTGCCGATCCGGCGCTGCCCTCTCCGCTGCCATCTTTAACGGACTTTTCCGCCTTCTGCTCTCTTTGCGATCTGACTCTCTCACCTTTGCACACTTTCAAATTATTTAGAAGCACGAAAGAAATTGTGCTAATGGCGAGGACTGCGAAAAGAATGAAGATAAAAACGGTAGTTGAGAAGTTCGGAGGAGGCGTATAGGGGGCGACTACCGTATAAGACTCGTCTGGGTTGGTGGCGTTCACCACAGTTTGGTTGACACAGGTCGGGTTGCCTCCGACACCTTGTATCAGGGCGAACACACTCGGCAAGAAACCACTGAGGCCCTCGCCGACGAAATAGGAGGTGAGGTACGTCTCTCTGTAGTTCCTCATGAAGGGCATGAAGAGCACAGAGCTGGTGCAGCCGACGAGCGCAATGAAGAACGTCAGCACCAGTAGAGACGTACTGCGCTTTTCACCTCCGATGTACGTCGTCTCCTGGTACAGCAGAGCCATGAGCAAGAGAGCAATGGTCCCCATTATCAGTAATCCGTAAATAATGAAACTGTCCCGCAGTTTGCCTGGGAGGAACTTCTGTGTCAAGCCGTATAGGATGGGCCCGATGTTGGCAATTTGTACGATGATGGAAATGAACGAGGGCAGGTTCCACCCTTCTGGCTGCGTCTGGACGAGCAGTGGTAACTGGACGTACATTCCGTTGATCGCCAGCCATGTTCCGATCCCGAAGAGAACAGCCAGGACGTCCACCAGTATTTTTCGGTCGGACAGTCCTTTGATGTGGAACTTCATGTTGATCTGGTGCTGAAAGGTACGTGGGACTGCAGGCAACAGAAGTGGAGTGCCTTCGTCGGTTTCAGGCAACCTGTGAAAGATGAAAAATTTCATTAAAATCTATAATCAGAGCCGGTTTAAGGCACAAGCGGCCGACTGGGGCGTCAAGCTGTGCTGAGAGGGGCGTCAGAGGCGATCAAGTACAAAACCTGTACGAAGGCTGTGGCGAAATCGGACAAGCGTGAAAGCATACGATAATGGAAGCAAACACATGTGGGTGTCCCCAAACGAGAAGTAATGTGTGGTTACGAGCCGCCACTGACTTCGGTATCAGATATTGTCCTAGTTACTATAAGTGTATCTGAAACGTAAAATTTTCCTTTACGTCCCCATTTTTTTTATCGTAGCGCCCATTCTTTTTGCTGGAAGTTCTCCACGAAATTCATTATCTTTTCTTTTCTTTTTTTGTGGTTTTAGGGCGCACAACTTCAACGGTCATTAGCGCCCAGACTACGTTAGGAATGCACCGCGAGTCACAAGTTTAAAACAGCAACGAAACGGAAAACACGATAAAAGACAGACTGAGGCATAGGATTAAAAAAAGAAGACAGCATAATCAAATGTCCTTAGAGAGGGTTGTCAAATTGATAAAATGAAGAACGCGAGCAGCTGCTCGTGGGTCATCCGCTAAAATGGCTTCTAGAGTACATGGCAGGCCAAGATCAAGACGCAGTGTGTTAAAATCCGGACAGGACGTTAAAATGTGGCGGACCGTCAGCAATTGCCCACATGGACAGAACGGCGCCGGCGCAGCCGTCAGCAGATGGCGATGGCTGAACCGGCAGTGTCCAATTCGTAACCGGGCCAAAACTACCTCCTCCCGCCGAGAAGGGCGTGAGGAGGACGTCCAAGCCACGGGAAGAGGTTTCAAGGCCCGAAGCTTGTTGTCTGTAATTGCAGCCCAATCGGCATGCCACAGCGATAAAATGCGCCGACAAATGACCCTGCTACAATCTGACGAAGGGACACAACAAGAAGCTGTCCGAGGCTGGAGGACCGCAGCCTTGGCCGCGGCATCTGCAGCTTCGTTCCCAGGGATACCGACATGGCCAGGAACCCAGAACCGACGTCCACCAGCTGCTGAAGAGAGCGTTGGATCCGGTGCACGAAAGGGTGAACCGGGTACGGATCACTGAGGCTCTGGATAGCGCTCAGGGAATCGGAGCAGATGACATATGCAGAATGTCGGTGGCGGCAGATGTAAAGAACAGCCTGGTAGAGGGCAAAGAGCTCAGCTGTGAAGACCGAACAATGGCCATGGAGGCGGTATTTGAAACTTTGTGCCCCGACAATAAAAGAACACCCGACCCCGTCATTGGTCTTAGAGCCATCTGTATAAATGAAGGTCATATTAATGAACTTCGAACGAAGTTCGACAAAACGGGAGTGGTAGACCGAACCGGGGGTAACCTCCTTTGGGAGCGAGCTGAGGTCGAGGTGAACGCGAACCTGAGCCTGGAGCCAAGGTGGCGTGTGGCTCTCGCCCACTCGAAAGGCTGCAGGGAGTGAAAAATTAAGGTGTTGAAGGAGGCGACGAAAGCGAACTCCAGGGGGTAGCAGGGCAGAGACATACAACCCGTATTGACGGTCGAGAGAGTCGTCAAAAAAGGAACGATAAGACGGGTGGTCGGGCATTGACAGTAGCCGACAGGCATACCGACAAGTTCATTATCTGATATTACACTGAAGCGCCAAAGAAACTGGTATAGGCGTGCGTGTTCAAATACAGAGATATGTAAACAGGCAGAATACGGCGCTGCGGTCGGCAACACCTGTACAGGACAAGTGTCCGGTGCAGTTGTTAGATCGGTTACTGCTGCTACAGTGGAAGGTTAACAGGGTTTAAGTGAGTTTGAACGTAGCGTTATAGTGGGCGCGCGAGCGATGGGACACAGTATCTCCAAGGCAGCGATGAAGTGGGGATTTTCCTGTACGACCGTTAACGAGAGTAGCATGAAAATCAGGAACCCGGTCAAACATCAAATCTCCGATATCGCTGCGGCCGGAAAAAAATCCTGCAAGGACTGGACCAACGACGACTGAAGAGAATCGTTCAACGTGACAGAAGTTCAAACCCTACCGCAAATTTCTGCACATGTCAATGTTGGGCCGTCAAAAAGTGTCAGCGTGCGAACTTTTCAATGAAGCATCATCTACACTCCTGGAAATGGAAAAAAGAACACATTGACACCGGTGTGTCAGACCCACCATACTTGCTCCGGACACTGCGAGAGGGCTGTACAAGCAATGATCACACGCACGGCACAGCGGACACACCAGGAACCGCGGTGTTGGCCGTCGAATGGCGCTAGCTGCGCAGCATTTGTGCACCGCCGCCGTCAGTGTCAGCCAGTTTGCCGTGGCATACGGAGCTCCATCGCAGTCTTTAACACTGGTAGCATGCCGCGACAGCGTGGACGTGAACCGTATGTGCAGTTGACGGACTTTGAGCGAGGGCGTATAGTAGGCATGCGGGAGGCCGGGTGGACGTACCGCCGAATTGCTCAACACGTGGGGCGTGAGGTCTCCACAGTACATCGATGTTGTCGCCAGTGGTCGGCGGAAGGTGCACGTGCCCGTCGACCTGGGACCGGACCGCAGCGACGCACGGATGCACGCCAAGACCGTAGGATCCTACGCAGTGCCGTAGGGGACCGCACCGCCACTTCCCAGCAAATTAGGGACACTGTTGCTCCTGGGGTATCGGCGAGGACCATTCGCAACCGTCTCCATGAAGCTGGGCTACGGTCCCGCACACCGTTAGGCCGTCTTCCGCTCACGCTCCAACATCGTGCAGCCCGCCTCCAGTGGTGTCGCGACAGGCGTGAATGGAGGGACGAATGGAGACGTGTCGTCTTCAGCGATGAGAGTCGCTTCTGCCTTGGTGCCAATGATGGTCGTATGCGTGTTTGGCGCCGTGCAGGTGAGCGCCACAATCAGGACTGCATACGACCGAGGCACAAAGGGCCAACACCCGGCATCATGGTGTGGGGAGCGATCTCCTACACTGGCCGTACACCACTGGTGATCGTCGAGGGGACACTGAATAGTGCACGGTACATCCAAACCGTCATCGAACCAATCGTTCTACCATTCCTAGACCGGCAAGGGAACTTGCTGTTCCAACAGGACAATGCACGTCCGCATGTATCCCGTGCCACCCAACGTGCTCTAGAAGGTGTAAGTCAACTACCCTGGCCAGCAAGATCTCCGGATCTGTCCCCCATTGAGCATGTTTGGGACTGGATGAAGCGTCGTCTCACGCGGTCTGCACGTCCAGCACGAACGCTGGTCCAACTGAGGCGCCAGGTGGAAATGGCATGGCAAGCCGTTCCACAGGACTACATCCAGCATCTCTACGATCGTCTCCATGGGAGAATAGCAGCCTGCATTGCTGCGAAAGGTGGATATACACTGTACTAGTGCCGACATTGTGCATGCTCTGTTGCCTGTGTCTATGTGCCTGTGGTTCTGTCAGTGTGATCATGTGATGTATCTGACCCCAGGAATGTGTCAATAAAGTTTCGCCTTCCTGGGACAATGAATTCACGGTGTTCTTATTTCAATATCCAGGAGTGTATATAGGCTTTCGGAGCCTAAGGCCCACTCGTTTACCATTGCTGACTACACGACACAAAGCTTTACGCCTTGTCTGGGCCCGTCAGCACCGACATTGGACTTTCGATGACTGGAAACACGTTGCCCGGTCGGATGAGTCTCGTTTCACATCGTATCGAGTAATTACATTACTTCATGGAGACAATCTCATGAATCCATGGACTCTGCATGTCATCAGGGGACTGTTCAAGCTGATGAAGGGCGTATAATGGTGTGGGGCGTGTGCAATTGGAGTGATAAGGAACCCCTGATACGTTTGGATACAACCCTGACAGCTGACACGTACCTAAGCATCCTGTCTGATCACCTGCATCCATTCATGTCCATTGTGCATTCCGACGGACATGGGCAATTCCAGCACGAGAATGCGATACCCTGCACGTCCAGAATTGCTACAGAATGGCTCCAGGAACACTCTTCTGAGTTTAAACACTTCCGCTGGCCACCAAAGTCGCCAGACATGAACATTATTGAGCATATCTGGAATGCTTTGTTACGTGGTGTTAAAAAAGATCTCCCCTGCCCCCGTACTCTTACGGATTTATTATGGACAGTCCTGCAGGATTAATGGTGTCAATTCCCTTGAGCACTACTTCAGACAGTCGAGTCCATGCCACGTCGTGTTGCGGCACTTCTGCATGCTCGCGGGAGCCGTTCACGATATTAGTCAGGTGTACCAGTTGCTTTGGCTCTGCAGTGCACAAAGCCATCACTAACATATTTTCCTCTCCCACATCAAATGACATGTAGATGACTAACGAGATCGCCCCACGCTGGGCGCCAAAATGTAATGAATCGAGAATTCTTAGCAATCTCTTGTATTAATTGACCTACTGGGTGGTGATGTGTGACTTCAATAAACAAGGAAACTCATACAGCAAAAGGTTATAAGATTAAGAGATTGATAAGTAAATGGAACCGATTGCTTAGATGAATAAAACATGAAATGACTGTATTTTCAGTAACTTTTACACACATTTAGAAAAATTACATATCTCAGGGCCGATTTCACTGTGCGTGGACACGACTGGCTATTAAGGGGAAGGGGGGTGGGGGAGGATGAATCATCTCACCATTCTTCATGGACGTTATCGTGTGGTGCTGTCGACGGCAGGTGCTCTGTCGGGACGGCGTGTCGACTCGTAGATGTGTGGCGCGAGTCGGCCGCTCTCCTCGGTGTGAAGTGAGGGCCCTGATGGTTCTCCATTGACAAAAAAAAATGGTTCAAATGGCTCCGAGCACTATGGGGCTTAACATCTCAGGTCATCAGTCCCCTAGAACTTAGAACTAACTAACCTAAGGACAGCACACACATCGATGCCCCAGGCAGGATTCGAACCTGCAACCGTAGTGGTCGCGTGGTTCCAAACTGAAGCGCCTAGAACCGCTCGGCTACACCGGCCGGCTCCATTGACAAGTCACCGTGTGTTGCCATAGCCAAAGTAGCGTTATCGTTGAGAGTTGGCAATACTCTCTTAGGATTTAAAGGTTGGCTACAGGGCGCATACACAAGCTCTGGAATCTAAGATATTGTTGTCGCGCTTCGCAGCGCACAGATTAATTAGTGGCAGTTTGGAAGCCAGTGTAGGAGCCCGCCTGCTGTGGGGCGCACGTGTGTTGGGCGAGAGGTCGTCGCCGAGCTGCCGTACTGCCGTGTCCGCCAGCAGCGACACAGGATTTGGCAGTGAGTTGATATTTTTTATAATTTGCAGCGCAATTATTAATTTAAAGAAAAGGGTTTTGTGTACGAGCATAGCAGCAGACGGTAATTTTGGTAAGGATAGCAGTTGAATTCTTAAGGGAAACCATTGTTAGGCTAATAGATTAAGTATTGATTTTTGTCATTGATTTCTTTTGTAATTGTCAGGGAATTGTTTCACTATCTATTTAATTGAGAAGTATTTCAGTCTGTCTCAAGAGTTTGATTAATTTGTAATATTGCTTTAATGCGACTGGAGGCAGATTTACATACGCAGCGATTGTTCAAAGAGCTTCTAGTGTTTTGTTAATTGAATGAGAAAGAATCGCTTTCAGAATATAGTTTTTGAAAAAAGGAATTACTTGTTTGGGTTATCATTTATCGAGTTTAGATTTGACCAAACCCTTTCTCTTGAATTATATGCAGTTATAGTAAGCAGCAGCAGCCGTAGCAACAGCAGGAGCCGCCATACAGACCATGCATTGCACTCAGCATGAATAATAGGTTTTTCTTTATGTTTTTGTTAAATAATGGAATGCAGCAGATCAAGCAGTGGCAGCAGAAAGACCAAGTAAGTTATCTGTTGCGCACAGGACCAATTAAAAAAAGTTTAGGCGTTCTCTGTAATAATAAAGTTAACAAGAGTACAAGCACGAGATTTTTCAGTAGAAAATACGAGATAAGAAGATAGAGCTTGCGACTTTCACCTGTCGACATGCCTGCCAGGATACGTTTTTTTTATGAGTCGTAGTTAGATATACACTCCTGGAAATGGAAAAAAGAACACATTGACACTGGTGTGTCAGACCCACCATACTTGCTCCGGACACTGCGAGAGGGCTGTACAAGCAATGATCACACGCACGGCACAGCGGACACACCAGGAACCGCGGTGTTGGCCGTCGAATGGCGCTAGCTGCGCAGCATTTGTGCACCGCCGCCGTCAGTGTCATCCAGTTTGCCGTGGCATACGGAGCTCCATCGCAGTCTTTAACACTGGTAGCATGCCGCGACAGCGTGGACGTGAACCGTATGTGCAGTTGACGGACTCTGAGCGAGGGCGTATAGTGGGCATGCGGGAGGCCGGGTGGACGTACCGCCGAATTGCTCAACACGTGGGGCGTGAGGTCTCCACAGTACATCGATGTTGTCGTCAGTGGTCGGCGGAAGGTGCACGTGCCCGTCGACCTGGGACCGGACCGCAGCGACGCACGGATGCACGCCAAGACCGTAGGATCCTACGCAGTGCCGTAGGGGACCGCACCGCCACTTCCCAGCAAATTAGGGACACTGTTGCTCCTGGGGTATCGGCGAGGACCATTCGCAACCGTCTCCATGAAGCTGGGCTACGGTCCCGCACACCGTTAGGCCGTCTTCCGCTCACGCTCCAACATCGTGCAGCCCGCCTCCAGTGGTGTCGCGACAGGCGTGAATGGAGGGACGAATGGAGACGTGTCGTCTTCAGCGATGAGAGTCGCTTCTGCCTTGGTGCCAATGATGGTCGTATGCGTGTTTGGCGCCGTGCAGGTGAGCGCCACAATCAGGACTGCATACGACCGAGGCACAAAGGGCCAACACCCGGCATCATGGTGTGGGGAGCGATCTCCTACACTGGCCGTACACCACTGGTGATCGTCGAGGGGACACTGAATAGTGCACGGTACATCCAAACCGTCATCGAACCAATCGTTCTACCATTCCTAGACCGGCAAGGGAACTTGCTGTTCCAACAGGACAATGCACGTCCGCATGTATCCCGTGCCACCCAACGTGCTCTAGAAGGTGTAAGTCAACTACCCTGGCCAGCAAGATCTCCGGATCTGTCCCCCATTGAGCATGTTTGGGACTGGATGAAGCGTCGTCTCACGCGGTCTGCACGTCCAGCACGAACGCTGGTCCAACTGAGGCGCCAGGTGGAAATGGCATGGCAAGCCGTTCCACAGGACTACATCCAGCATCTCTACGATCGTCTCCATGGGAGAATAGCAGCCTGCATTGCTGCGAAAGGTGGATATACACTGTACTAGTGCCGACATTGTGCATGCTCTGTTGCCTGTGTCTATGTGCCTGTGGTTCTGTCAGTGTGATCATGTGATGTATCTGACCCCAGGAATGTGTCAATAAAGTTTCGCCTTCCTGGGACAATGAATTCACGGTGTTCTTATTTCAATATCCAGGAGTGTATATAGGCTTTCGGAGCCTAAGGCCCACTCGTTTACCATTGCTGACTACACGACACAAAGCTTTACGCCTTGTCTGGGCCCGTCAGCACCGACATTGGACTTTCGATGACTGGAAACACGTTGCCCGGTCGGATGAGTCTCGTTTCACATCGTATCGAGTAATTACATTACTTCATGGAGACAATCTCATGAATCCATGGACTCTGCATGTCATCAGGGGACTGTTCAAGCTGATGAAGGGCGTATAATGGTGTGGGGCGTGTGCAATTGGAGTGATAAGGAACCCCTGATACGTTTGGATACAACCCTGACAGCTGACACGTACCTAAGCATCCTGTCTGATCACCTGCATCCATTCATGTCCATTGTGCATTCCGACGGACATGGGCAATTCCAGCACGAGAATGCGATACCCTGCACGTCCAGAATTGCTACAGAATGGCTCCAGGAACACTCTTCTGAGTTTAAACACTTCCGCTGGCCACCAAAGTCGCCAGACATGAACATTATTGAGCATATCTGGAATGCTTTGTTACGTGGTGTTAAAAAAGATCTCCCCTGCCCCCGTACTCTTACGGATTTATTATGGACAGTCCTGCAGGATTAATGGTGTCAATTCCCTTGAGCACTACTTCAGACAGTCGAGTCCATGCCACGTCGTGTTGCGGCACTTCTGCATGCTCGCGGGAGCCGTTCACGATATTAGTCAGGTGTACCAGTTGCTTTGGCTCTGCAGTGCACAAAGCCATCACTAACATATTTTCCTCTCCCACATCAAATGACATGTAGATGACTAACGAGATCGCCCCACGCTGGGCGCCAAAATGTAATGAATCGAGAATTCTTAGCAAGCTCTTGTATTAATTGACCTACTGGGTGGTGATGTGTGACTTCAATAAACAAGGAAACTCATACAGCAAAAGGTTATAAGATTAAGAGATTGATAAGTAAATGGAACCGATTGCTTAGATGAATAAAACATGAAATGACTGTATTTTCAGTAACTTTTACACACATTTAGAAAAATTACATATCTCAGGGCCGATTTCACTGTGCGTGGACACGACTGGCTATTAAGGGGAAGGGGGGTGGGGGAGGATGAATCATCTCACCATTCTTCATGGACGTTATCGTGTGGTGCTGTCGACGGCAGGTGCTCTGTCGGGACGGCGTGTCGACTCGTAGATGTGTGGCGCGAGTCGGCCGCTCTCCTCGGTGTGAAGTGAGGGCCCTGATGGTTCTCCATTGACAAAAAAAAATGGTTCAAATGGCTCCGAGCACTATGGGGCTTAACATCTCAGGTCATCAGTCCCCTAGAACTTAGAACTAACTAACCTAAGGACAGCACACACATCGATGCCCCAGGCAGGATTCGAACCTGCAACCGTAGTGGTCGCGTGGTTCCAAACTGAAGCGCCTAGAACCGCTCGGCTACACCGGCCGGCTCCATTGACAAGTCACCGTGTGTTGCCATAGCCAAAGTAGCGTTATCGTTGAGAGTTGGCAATACTCTCTTAGGATTTAAAGGTTGGCTACAGGGCGCATACACAAGCTCTGGAATCTAAGATATTGTTGTCGCGCTTCGCAGCGCACAGATTAATTAGTGGCAGTTTGGAAGCCAGTGTAGGAGCCCGCCTGCTGTGGGGCGCACGTGTGTTGGGCGAGAGGTCGTCGCCGAGCTGCCGTACTGCCGTGTCCGCCAGCAGCGACACAGGATTTGGCAGTGAGTTGATATTTTTTATAATTTGCAGCGCAATTATTAATTTAAAGAAAAGGGTTTTGTGTACGAGCATAGCAGCAGACGGTAATTTTGGTAAGGATAGCAGTTGAATTCTTAAGGGAAACCATTGTTAGGCTAATAGATTAAGTATTGATTTTTGTCATTGATTTCTTTTGTAATTGTCAGGGAATTGTTTCACTATCTATTTAATTGAGAAGTATTTCAGTCTGTCTCAAGAGTTTGATTAATTTGTAATATTGCTTTAATGCGACTGGAGGCAGATTTACATACGCAGCGATTGTTCAAAGAGCTTCTAGTGTTTTGTTAATTGAATGAGAAAGAATCGCTTTCAGAATATAGTTTTTGAAAAAAGGAATTACTTGTTTGGGTTATCATTTATCGAGTTTAGATTTGACCAAACCCTTTCTCTTGAATTATATGCAGTTATAGTAAGCAGCAGCAGCCGTAGCAACAGCAGGAGCCGCCATACAGACCATGCATTGCACTCAGCATGAATAATAGGTTTTTCTTTATGTTTTTGTTAAATAATGGAATGCAGCAGATCAAGCAGTGGCAGCAGAAAGACCAAGTAAGTTATCTGTTGCGCACAGGACCAATTAAAAAAAGTTTAGGCGTTCTCTGTAATAATAAAGTTAACAAGAGTACAAGCACGAGATTTTTCAGTAGAAAATACGAGATAAGAAGATAGAGCTTGCGACTTTCACCTGTCGACATGCCTGCCAGGATACGTTTTTTTTATGAGTCGTAGTTAGATATACACTCCTGGAAATGGAAAAAAGAACACATTGACACTGGTGTGTCAGACCCACCATACTTGCTCCGGACACTGCGAGAGGGCTGTACAAGCAATGATCACACGCACGGCACAGCGGACACACCAGGAACCGCGGTGTTGGCCGTCGAATGGCGCTAGCTGCGCAGCATTTGTGCACCGCCGCCGTCAGTGTCATCCAGTTTGCCGTGGCATACGGAGCTCCATCGCAGTCTTTAACACTGGTAGCATGCCGCGACAGCGTGGACGTGAACCGTATGTGCAGTTGACGGACTCTGAGCGAGGGCGTATAGTGGGCATGCGGGAGGCCGGGTGGACGTACCGCCGAATTGCTCAACACGTGGGGCGTGAGGTCTCCACAGTACATCGATGTTGTCGTCAGTGGTCGGCGGAAGGTGCACGTGCCCGTCGACCTGGGACCGGACCGCAGCGACGCACGGATGCACGCCAAGACCGTAGGATCCTACGCAGTGCCGTAGGGGACCGCACCGCCACTTCCCAGCAAATTAGGGACACTGTTGCTCCTGGGGTATCGGCGAGGATCATTCGCAACCGTCTCCATGAAGCTGGGCTACGGTCCCGCACACCGTTAGGCCGTCTTCCGCTCACGCCCCAACATCGTGCAGCCCGCCTCCAGTGGTGTCGCGACAGGCGTGAATGGAGGGACGAATGGAGACGTGTCGTCTTCAGCGATGAGAGTCGCTTCTGCCTTGGTGCCAATGATGGTCGTATGCGTGTTTGGCGCCGTGCAGGTGAGCGCCACAATCAGGACTGCATACGACCGAGGCACACAGGGCCAACACCTGCCATCATGGTGTGGGGAGCGATCTCCTACACTGGCCGTACACCACTGGTGATCGTCGAGGGGACACTGAATAGTGCACGGTACATCCAAACCGTCATCGAACCCATCGTTCTACCATTCCTAGACCGGCAAGGGAACTTGCTGTTCCAACAGGACAATGCACGTCCGCATGTATCCCGTGCCACCCAACGTGCTCTAGAAGGTGTAAGTCAACTACCCTGGCCAGCAAGATCTCCGGATCTGTCCCCCATTGAGCATGTTTGGGACTGGATGAAGCGTCGTCTCACGCGGTCTGCACGTCCAGCACGAACGCTGGTCCAACTGAGGCGCCAGGTGGAAATGGCATGGCAAGCCGTTCCACAGGACTACATCCAGCATCTCTACGATCGTCTCCATGGGAGAATAGCAGCCTGCATGCTGCGAAAGGTGGATATACACTGTACTAGTGCCGACATTGTGCATGCTCTGTTGCCTGTGTCTATGTGCCTGTGGTTCTGTCAGTGTGATCGTGTGATGTATCTGACCCCAGGAATGTGTCAATAAAGTTTCGCCTTCCTGGGACAATGACTTCACGGTGTTGTTATTTCAATTTCCAGGAGTGTAATTCGTCTTTCTACTGCCAACTGCAAGCGGACACGGCAGTACGGCAGCTCGCCGACGACCCCTCGCCCAACACATGTGCGCACCACAGCAGGTGGGCTCCTGCACTGGCTTCCAAACTGCCACTAATTAATCCGTCCGCTGCGAAGCGCGACAACAATATCTTAGATTCCAGAGCTCGTGTATGCGCGCTGTAGTCAACCTTTATACCCTAAGAGAGTATTGCCAACTCTCATCGTGATGTCGAAAGGCAGATGTTGGAGATCCACGGAAGAGCCCTCGTGTCCTCTTGCTCCCGCACTGTCTCACCGACTCTCCCTTTTCCACCTTCACTCCTCATCCATCTCTAAGCTCAATGACTCCTCGATATTTTCCTTCTTCCTCGACGTTGTCATTGGCGGACTAAATTTGCAGTGCCACCCAGTGACTGATGGTCGTTTCATGATCAGGTCTCCCAGTGCAGGATGGAAATTGTCTATCTTGCGTGGGCTGTCGTGTGACTCGATAATTACCGTCTTTCTCATGATTTCACAGTCAAGGTTGTTCCCAACATTGGTCTCTCGTTTCGATCTGTTTTGGCTTTCCTAAGTTGTTGTGAAAGCAACCACACAACACTTCTCTGTAACAGTTTCCTCTGCTCTGGCCAGTCTCATGTTTGTATGTCGTCTCAGAATCTGCTGGTGTTCGTGATTTATAAGGGACGTCCCTACTGCCCAGGAATCATTTTTTCAAGCTGAGTGACTTTTTTCGCAGTTCTTTAGTTTCACACGACTCCCTGTGCGAATTCTTGGTGTTTTGTGTATGTTCCTTCCCAGTGCCTGCGCGTTGCTGGAATTCTCGACATGTTCGTGCTTTCTAAGGCAGGTAAAAACAGCTTCTGCGAACCAGAAGATTCAGACGCCTCCGCGTGTGCGTTCTGGACGCTCGATCTTCGCTCTGTCTTAGTGGCTGCAGGGGTCCATCAGTTTTCGGCACGCTTCTCTTTGTCCGCCAGCTCTTCGTGCGTTGTCCATTCTTCAGCGAGGCGAGGGTATCCCAGCCCCGGTGTGGTTGCAGAATGGCTCCAGCCTCCAGTCTCGGGCTCTCGCTTCATGGAATCCACCTCTCTCCTCGTCGTGGGACGCTGGGGCTTCGAGTCGGCAAAAGTAGCCCTCAGTGGAGATAGCACAGTAAGCTACAAATCTTGACTTTAAACACGGGGTGTCCCAGTACCAATGGCCAGTACTCAGTGATATGACAGGAACAATCATTCGAAACAAAAAAAAATTAATAAACACGGGTTTTAAAACGCTTATGTTAAGAGCTATGAGCTCTTCTTCATCTTTGGTACTACGAAACAAATATCTGCTACTGCAAAGTCTTTGCTTTCCATATTTTCGAGACGTGGCAGTATGAACTAAGATAAGAAAATAACGTACAGTAAACACCGGCTCTAAAGTGCATACCTTAAGAGCTATCAGCCCTTTTTCATCTTCCTACTGTGAAGCACGTCTCGTCTACTGAGCAAATACTCATAGCTCTTAACGTAAGCATTTTAGAGTCCGTACTTGCTAGACTATCTATTACTGCTTTGATCCATACTACCTTCTTCCAAAATATGTGAAGCAAAGAGCTTGCAGTACCAGAGATTTGTTTCGCACTATCGACATGAAGAAATGGTGGTGGTGGTGGTTAGTGTTTAACGTCCCGTCGACAACGAGGTCATTAGAGACGGAGCGCAAGCTCGGGTTAGGGAAGGATGGGGAAGGAAATCGGCCGTGCCCTTTCAATGGAACCATCACGGCATTTGCCTGAAACGATTTAGGGAAATCAAGGAAAACCTAAATCAGGATAGCTGGAGACGGGATTGAACCGTCGTCCTCCCGAATGCGAGTCCAGTGTGATGAAGAAATGCTCATAGCTCCTAAGGTAGGCATTTTAGGGTCCATGTTTACTCGATGTTTTTTGCTTCGAATAATCGTTCCTATCGTATTCCTATATTGATCATTCGTCCTGTGACACACTGTGTAGCTGCAGTTAGTGGTCAAAGCAGACTTTATCAACACAGAACGTATTTTAAGCCAACAGTTTATCTAGTACGCTTGATGGGACAGCCAAATTTAATCATTGAGTAGATTAGATTCAGTTTTCGTTCCGTAGACCCAAAAATGAAATGATTCTCGTGGGTGTGGAACATGTCAGAAATTATAACAAAAAAAAAAAAAAAAAAAAAAAAACAGAACATAGAACATTTGAATATAATACTCACTTTCCTGATCATTTGTCAGCAACTTTACAAGATATATGACTACACTGCAGTAAACTGGAACTGCTAATATTTACAGAATTAATACACTGTCAGAATGAAACATAATGACGCACTTTTAATAAATATATCCTACACAAAATACCTAATTTTGACTGTTGTGACCAAGTGCAGTCAAAACTGAAATCTAACAGACATTTTTACTTAACTTGGTCAACAGTTCCTCTTAAGACATTGATATGTAGAGTAGGCGCTACCTACCAAAAAGTCTTTCACGCTCTGTTTAAACTATATTTTATCTTAAAAGGTGTTTTCAATGGTCGCTGGCAATTTACTGAAAATAAGTGTTCCTGAATATTGGACCTCTTTTTGGACTAAGGTATGTGGTTTTTATATATTGTTCTTATTAGTAGTACTGATACTCTATACTGAGTTGTTGGCCAGAAACAGAGACGTATTATTTACAACACATTTCAATAAGGAATAAATGTACTAAGAAACAGTGGTTAGAACAGCTAGTTCCTTGAACAGGTTTGTACACGATGTTTTTGAATTTATTCCACGAATGAGTCTCATTACACGCTTATGCCCTCTAAAACTTTTTGCGCTGTGACGAGTGACCAAAGAATATGATCCCATGTGGCATAACACAACGAAAGTATATATTTCCTACATCTGACATTAATCGCAATGCAAATATAGACTTGTTTAGGCGCTTCAGAAATTCTGTGGCATGCCCTTCCCAACTGAATTTATTATCGAGTTGTCATCGCAGAAATTTAACACTGACAACCATTTCTATCTGCATGTCTTTATATGTTATACACATGCTGGAAGAAAATCTCTTACAGGTTCTGAACTCCATGTAGTGGGTTTTTCAGAGCTTAATGACGGCGAATTAGCTTCAAACCATTTATTAATGTAAGTGAAAATTTGATTAGCAGCCATTTCTAAATCTGTACTTGACTTGCTATTTATTGCAATGTTTGTATCGCCTGAAAACAAAACAAACTTAATATCTGGCAATGTAACAGATGAAAGGCCATTAAAGAACACAGGGAAAAGCAACGGATCCAAGATGAAATCTTGAGGAGCAACAAATGTAATTATTTCAAGTCAAATGGAGACTGATTTTTTACTCCATAGGTATTTCGCAAGGACATCCTATGTTTCCTGTTAGTTTTGTATGACTCAAACCATTTTGCAGCACTGACAGTGACACTGTAATATTCTAATTAAGAGAACGTGATTCGCACAGTCAAAGGCTTTTAAAAGGTCACAGAAAATGGCAGTAGTGCCTAATTTTTTATCTAATGAATGAAGTATATTCTCACTCTACGTGTAAATAGCCTTGGTCTCAATAGATTCTGTTTCTATTTTGAAAGATTTTTCTGAGTTAAAGGGTAGAAAAATGTGATCATGTTTTTTATCCAAAGGAATAAATATAAGTATGTATACTGAAGAATAGGAATTAATAGGAATTATACGTGACATTATTAATATAATATTTCTCTTTTGTATCACACACAAATTTGTATTTTTCTCTTAAGTTGCATACATAAAAATTCTGTACACCTTGTAAGGTGTCAGGCAAATCCGACACCTTCCATGAAAACCCTGACATGATAAGCAAATCCAGTAGTATGTCACATAGCTCCAAATAAATCGTGACATTAAATTAACCAAAGTAATACGAGTAACGAGTGAGCAAATGGAATACCACAGACTAACACAAGAATGCCTAAATGCATGTCATACCTTCCCACCGTGAGACAGACGCAGTTCCGAGGGGAGAAACGAGAACAGAAGCTGAGAGCAGAACCGTGTTAAGCTAGAAGGCCCTACGATAAGGGACGGATTGGACACCCACGTCGCTAGCTAACCACTAGGACCACCCCAGCTGCAAGTTTTAGCGTGAGACTTTTTCGCGTCTCTGTTACGTCAGGACCACCCCCCAGCCCATGTTAAAAGCTAGAGCCCTCCAGAAGAACAGTATAGATCTTACGAGAACACTAAAGGACCACATCAGCTGCAAGTTTTAGCATGAGACTATTTTGCGTCTCTGTTACGTTGCAAACTTTAAAAACATTACCCCACCACAAAAAGTATACCGTTTCTCATTGGATGGACAGAATTTTTGTAGGTAGAGCTTAAGGTTAACATTCAGACCCTGATTGGTCAGATGAAAACACAGGCAGGTAGTTTTTTTTAAACCAACTTCGGTAAATTGTAGTAAGGAGAAGTTAGAAAAGAGTTGCTTCCGAGACGTCGAGGTGAGCGGAGCTGTGTTGCCCTCCGCCCCCTGACTAACACCGACAAGGCAATGAACGCACGCAATGCCGCATAACAGCGCATAAAGCTTCTCTCAGAACTGCAGAAGTCTCATCTGTTACACCTCCTTTTTGCGTAATACTAGTGTCGATCGTCAATTAAAGCTCATGGTGTCCACATTTGCCACTTGAAGTAAAAATCTGAAACGCGATGATTTTTCTGTTATATGGTTATTGAGAAGCCACATCAGCCACTGTAATTTATGACAAGTTAGATAAGTAATTAAAGATAATTGAGGGTCACTGTAGACCATTTTGATAGTTTTCTCTTTTGTGAAACTTAATTTAAACCTAGATTACAGATGTGATATGGCATAGGTCATCCTTCGATCCATTGTAGAACTTGGAAACCCATTCAGGGAATATTCGTTCACATTTTTGTTGAACGCAGTTGGTTTTTACCATCCTGTATTAAAACATTTCCTTTTATCAATAGTGCAATTTATAAACAATGTTTTGTGAGTAGAATAAAATTTCCAATGGTAAACTTAACTGCTTTTTCGACGTTATTTTACCAGCTAACTAAAAAATAGGAAAGCCTTGAACCCCTTCCTCTAAATTTAGTTAGTATTAAGATTCTTTTACAGGGAGTGCAGTGGAGCTGACGCTGAAATCATTAAGTATTTGGTTATATCATCGCTAGTCTCACTGAACTCTGTGTGGTCTGACGTCTCCTTACCAGCAACAGGTCCCAGGTTCAAACTAGTCAATTCCCTAAAAAACACGCTCAGAGCGTCGTTGCGCGAAAGTGGTAGGGAGACAGGATATAGAACAAACAGACACCACGCAGAATGTTAGAACCTTTTTAGTTTTCAGCTACTTTCATGGCATATTTTCTAAAATGTATTTACTTACGGATAAGTTTTCTTTACGCATCACATACAATCTACACAGTTAAACAGTGACCTATGTTTAACACGTCAATACAAAATTAGATGGTATTTTGGTATTTGCCCTGCTTTTCCCGACGAAAAGTGAATAATCGTTAAATTACAGAATTAAAAAAGTTCCTTTAGTTAACTAAAAATGTCAGAACTTTTATATTTTCATTCTTCTATTCGATTTAGTAAATAGTCTATAAAGATATAAGGAATTATCTTAAATGCTAATGAATTGCTTCTTCTTTTAATTTTTACCATGCTGTTAACATTCATAATTTTTTCTACCACAAACGAATGTATATGTAGCACTTATTTGAAAAGAGAAAAAGGACATGTCAGAGAAGGACTGACGCTCTGAGTGTTCAATGCGAACACAGTAACGTATTATGTAATGTGTTCATCTACAGGTTTTGATGAGTTAATTCGCGAGTATCAAAATATATGCCATAAATGGCCGTACCTTTCTACTGTATTGACGTAGAAGCTTAAATTTTTTACTCCGCCAAGGGACGATAGACCTGCGTATTTGACACAAATTTCAACTTGATACCTCTGCCCATTACTGAGAAAAATGGGTATTAACAAACGGAGAGATGGACAACACAGTGATCCTATAACTGCTCCATTTTTACCGAGTGAGGTAAGCAACCCTAACAACCTATTTCCACGATCACTAGATTTAGATTTGTTTGTAAAGGCCTTACCAAGAGCCCAAGAAAAGGCAGGTAATGAGTGTGGGGAGGGGAGGACATCAAATGATATGCCTATGTTAAAAATTTTTATCGAACCGGCCTTGCAGGCTGGTTGCAGTACAAGTTATTTTATCCCTGATAATTTCAAAGAGTGTGTTATTCACGCAACCCAAGCTGACACCCGGCTAATGGGAGCGACTGTAAATGGTAAATGCCTTTGCTATCGCTCCCATTAGTCACTGCGGTGAATGTCAGCTTGGACTGCGCAAATAGTATTCCTGTCAATGTTGACAATTAACTGTCATACGTCTAATGCACGACACTGGTAGATGTTTAGAAAATACGACAACCTTTTGTGAAGTAGCAGTAAGACTTAATCCGAAGCACAGCATTCACACGATTCATCAACAGGGCTTACCTGACACTATTCTGGGTGTTATATTCCGAGACGGAGAGTTGATCGTCAGTGACGTGCCACGACAGAACACCGCCTGTGCACCAAATCGTTTGCAGCGAGCTGTATCGTCATTCCGCACTTGCCGGTTATTGCAACCATCAGCAGATCGCTGCGATCTCTAGTGTCTCGGAGTTAAAGGCGAGGATAAAGTAATCCTTGCGTTATCTTGCACCGCAGGCGAACAATGCTCGCTGACATGAGAATACCGCTGACACACATTATCAGTCACGTAGGGGCCAGCTTAGCATTCGCTGAGGCGAGTACCATCTGTTCCCGCGATAAAAGCACCGCCAAGTTCGCAACGAGCACACTCTGTCTTCTCACAAGTAACCAGTTCTCAATCCGAGTTCAACCAATACATCTGGAGGCACATCGATTTGCTGTTTTTATTTTTTTTAATTTTATTTACTTTTTTTTGGGTCATCAGTCTCCTGACTGGTTTGATACGGCCCGCTACGAATTCCTCTCTTGTGACAAGCTCTTCATCTCAGAATAGCACTTGCAACCTACGTACTCAATGTTTTCCAGTCTCTGTCTTCCACTACAGTTTTTACCTTCTTTAGTACCATGGAAGTTATTCCCTCATGTCTTAACAGAAGTCCTATCACCCTGTCCCTTAATCTCGCCAGTGTTTTCCTTATATTCCTTTCCTCTCAGATTCTGCACAGAACCTCCTCATTCCTTAGCTTATCAGCCCACTTAATTTTTAACATTAGTCTGTACCATCACATCTCAAATTCTCTTCTGTTCTGGTTTTACCATAGTCCATGTTTCACTACCACACAATACTGTGCTCCAAACGTAGTCTCAAAAATTTATTCCTGAAATAAAGGCCTATATTTGGTACAGGTGGACTTCTCTTGGGCAGGAATGTCCTTTTCGTCAGTGCTAGTTTGCTTTTGATGTCCCCCTTGCTCCGTTCGTCATGGGTTATTTTGCTGTCTAGTTAACAGAATTCCTTAACTTCATCTACCGGGTGATCAAAAAGTCAGTATAAATTTGAAAACTGAATAAATCACGGAATAATGTAGTTAGAGAGGTACAAATTGACACATATGCTTGGAATGACATGGGGTTTTATTAGAACCAAAAAAATACAAAAGTTCAAAAAATGTCTGACAGATGGCGCTTCATCTGATCAGAATAGCAATAATTAGCATAACAAAGTAAGACAAAGCAAAGATGATGTTCTTTACAGGAAATGCTCAATATGTCCACCATCATTCCTCAACAATAGCTGTAGTCAAGGAATAATGTTGTGAACAGCACTGTAAAGCATGTTCGGAGTTATGGTGAGGCGTTGGCGTCGGATGTTGTCTTTCAGCATCCCTAGAGATGTCGGTCGATCACGATACACTTGCGACTTCAGGTGACCCCAAAGCCAATAAACGCACGGACTGAGGTCTGGGGACCTGGGAGGCCAAGCATGACGAAAGTGGCGGCTGAGCACACGATCATCACCAAACAACGCGCGCAAGAAATCTTTCACGCGGCTAGCAATATGGGGTGGAGCGCCATCCTGCATAAACATCGTACGTTCCAGCAGGTGTTTATCAGCCAAGCTGGGGATGATGCGATTCTGTAATATATCGGCGTTCCTCTCACTCGTCACGGTAGCAGTTAAAAAACCAGAATCACGCATTTCCTCGAAGAAAGAAGGCCGATAACGGTAGATGTGGTAAATCCAACCCATACCGTGACTTTCTCGTCGTGGAATGGAGTTTCCAGAACAGATCTAGGAGTTTAGGTAGCCCAAATTCTGCAGTTGGGGGCGTTGACAGACCCTCGGAGCGTGAAATGAGTTCGTCGGTCCACAACACGTTACTCAACCAAGCCTCATCTTCCGCCATCTTTTGAAACGCCGACACCGCAAATGCCCTCCGCTTCACTAAATCACCAGGTAACAGTTTATTCAGTGCCAACCAAACAGTAGTGTATGGAATGCCGGTGCGACGTGCGACTGCACGAGCGCTGACTTCCCCGTGCATAGACGAACCCGCTACAGTCTCCATTTATTCCTGAACTGTCTCAGCAGCATTACGGCTTGAGCTCGGTCGGCCACTACGGGGTCTATCGTCTAAACAACCCGTGGCTTCGAACTTCGAAATCATTCTCGCCACAGCTGCATTTGCCAACGGACCTTTACCAGTTCGAATCCCCTTCCTGTGGCGATAGGACCGTAATGCTGAACTAGCACATTCCCCATTCTGATAATAGAGCTTCACTAACAGCGCCTTTTCAGGTAACGTCAACATGCTGCGACTGCTGGCGCGTCTGATTCTCTCTCTCATTACAACTCCTATTATACACGATTGTCATGCGCAGTCACTGACGTTTTGCTGTCCAGCGCCATCTGTCGGACATTTTGCGAACTTTGTTTTTTTTTGGTTCTAATAAAACCCCATGTCATTTTAAGCATGTGTGTCAATTTTTATCTCTCTATCTACATTATTTCGTAGCTTATTAAGTTTTCAAATTTATACTGACTTTTTGATCACCCGGTACTTTGTAACCGTTAATCCTGATGTAAAGTTTCCTGCAATTCTCATTTCTGCCACTTCTCACTACCTTCTTCTTTCTTCTGTTTACTCCCAATACATATTCCGTACTCATTAGACTGTTCGTTCCACTCAACAGATCCCGTAATTTTTCTTAACTTCCACTGAGGATAGCAGCGTCATCAGCGAATCTTATCGTTGATATCCTTTCATCTTGAATTTCAATTCCAATCTTGAACCTTTCTTTATTTCCATTATTGCTTCTTCGATGTATAGCCCGAACAGCAGGGGCGACAGACTACATAGCTGTCTTACGTCTTTTTTAATCCGATATGTTTAAGACTCCCGTATTCCGAAAATAATCTGAATTTAAACATATTAAACTACTATTAAATAAAGGTCATTCTCCACGGAAACCAGCATGGGTTCTGAAAACATTCGACGCCTACTAATGGAAGTTTGTTCGTATAAGATATGTGGCTTAGGCTGTATTGAGGATTTCCTGAGAGGCAGGATGCACCATTCGATTCCGGATGCAGAGCTATTCCCAGAATCAGTGTTACTGTTAAAGGGCATAAATTCCTTGAATGAGTCTGCGATCCCTATGAAACTTCTTTGGAAATAATACCGTCTTGATTCCTTAACGTATTTCTTTGTCTACTAGATAAACGACACATTTACCCCACTGCAGACATCAGATACAAAAAGTAATAGTTTCTTTCACAAATTCTGAATTTTGTATCTGATATCTGGAGAAACACAAACTTCCCTTAATGCAATAAATTACAAGAAAAAAACTTTAAGCTACGAAGAGCGTCCAATAAGTAATGCAGCACTTTTTTTGAAGGCAGGTTGGTTTTATTCATGATTCCAATGTACCATATAGTTCCCCACTCTTCTTGTTACAAAACCTTGTTTTTCAACATAATTTCCGTTCAGTGCGGCGGCTTACGCCACCTTACTAGGAGCGCTACACTATGTGATCAAAAGTATCCGGACACCTGGCTGAAAATGACTTACTAGTTCGTGGCGCCCTCCATCGGTAACGCTGGTCCACTCTTAGCCTTGATGACAGCTGCCACTCTCGCAGACATACGTTCAATCAGGCGCTGGAAGGCTTCTTGGCGAATGGCAGCCCGTCTTCACGAGGTGCTGCACTGAGGAGAGGCATCGACGTCGGTCGGTGAGGCCTGGCACGAAGTCGGCGTTCCAAAACATCCTAAATGTGTTCTATGGGATTCAGGTCAAACTCTGTGCAGGCCAGTCCATTACAGGGATGTTATTGTCGTGTAACCACTCCACCACAGGCCGTGCTTTATGAACAGGCGTTCGATCGTGTAGAAAGATGCAATCGCCATTCCCGAATTTCTCTTCAACAGTGGGAAGGAAGAAGGTGCTTAAAACATCAATGTGGGCCTGTGCTGTGATAGTGCCACGGAAAACAACAAGGGGTGCAAACTCATTCCATGAAAAATACGACCACACAGTAACACCACCGGCTCCGAATTTTACTGTTGGCACTACACACACTGGCAGATGACGTTCTCCGGACATTCGCCATACCCACAACCTGCCATCGGATCGACATATTCTGTACGGTGATTCGTCACTCCACCCAACGTTTTATCTCTGTTCAGTCGTCCAGTGTTTACGCTCGTTACACCAAGTGAGGCATCGTTTGGTATTTACCGGCGTGATGTGTGGCTTATGAGCAGTCACTCGACCATGAAACCCGTTTTCTCACTTCCCGCCTGTCATAGTACTTGCAGTGAATCCTGATACAGTTTGGAATTACGGTGTGATGGTCTGGTTAGATGTCTGCCTATTACACATTAGGACGCTCTTTAACCGTCGGCGGTCTCTGTCAGTCGACAGACGAGGTCGGCCTTTGAGCTGTACGTGTCCCTTCACGTTTCCACTTCACTATCACATCGGAAACAGTGGACCTAGTGGTGTTTAGGAATGTGGAAATCTCGTGTACAGACGTATGACAGAAGTGACACTCAATTACCTGACCATGTTAGATGTCCGTGTATTGCCCGGAGCGCCCCATTCTGCTCTCTCACGATGTCTAATGACTACTGAGGTCACTAACATGGAGTACATGGCAGCAGGTGATAGCAC
This sequence comes from Schistocerca cancellata, assembly GCF_023864275.1. Classification (NCBI taxonomy): domain Eukaryota; kingdom Metazoa; phylum Arthropoda; class Insecta; order Orthoptera; family Acrididae; genus Schistocerca; species Schistocerca cancellata. The sequence goes on from NC_064631.1 coordinate 561,942,408, forward strand.
AATGCACCTAATTTGAAAAAAGTATATTTTGTTGGGGGCGTCCGGATACTTTTGATCACATGGTGTATATGGCCTCATGGTAGCATTCTACAGGTCGACGTCGGAGCCAATGTCTTGTTGCATCAATAACTTCCCCATCAACTATGTACTGTTTCCCGCAGAGTGCATCCTTCATTGTGCCAAACAGACGGAACTCGGAAGGTGCGTGATACGCCCTACAGGGTGTATGAGGAGAACAGTCCAATAAAGTTTTGCGAGCTCTTCTCAGGCGCGCAGACTTGTGTGAGGCCGTACGTTGTCAAAGAGAGGGAGAAGTTCGTTTGCATTTTTGTGGCGACGAACACGCTGAAGTCGTTTGCTCTGTTTCCAGTGGGTAGCACAGTACTCTTGTAGACAACTCCTGTAGACATGAAATACCGCATAGAACGGGTATGTGCTGCGACAAGTTCTAATGGAGTTCAACGCGCAGAATTATCGGAGGATGTCAAATCAAACACATTTCAGCAGTCTAGTTTTCAAACTTATTTTATTTGGCCACCAGTTTCGGCGATTTACTACGCCATCTTCAGACCCCTGAGCGCCGTGTAGCAAGATTCCACCTCGGTTCCGGTCGAAACAGGGGCCAGCAATACTGATATTAGTAGATTTATTCTTGCTATAGCGATCACCTCAAATGAAGTAAGTCTGAAAACTATACGGCTGAAAGGTGTTAGATTTGACATCCTGTACCGAACAGCAAAGTCCTGCAACCATCTCTGAAAAGATGGGCAAAGAGAGGCGTAGTATTATTTGTCGGGAATCACTTTGTAGCACATGTAAATACTCAGCGTCAAAATTCGAATTCTTGATATGATAGTCATAATAATAAACCTACGAAACGTACTTGAATTTCGAGTCTGCTTACATTTAGTAAAGTAGGACAGACAAGTGTGGGGTCTCTTCTCCTAATGGTAGGACAGTGGTTTGCGGTGCTGCTATATTGTTCCTGCACTGGTGTGCAAAACATAAGGACGAAAATTGTCGATCGCATGATGTGTCACTGCTAACGAACAAAGCTCGATGAGATTTGGACAACGCAAAGGATAAACTGCTACATTAGAGCACAGAAAGTAACTGGAAGAAACAATGAGATGAAAAGAAATGATACTTTATGAAACTTCCTGGCAGATTAAAACTGTGTGCCGAACCGAGACTCGAACTCGGGTCCCGTTCGAGTCTCGCTCTGGCACACAGTTTTAATGTGCCAGGAAGTTTCATATTAGCGCATACTCCGCTGCAGAGTGAAAATCTCTATTCTAAATGATACTTTGTTTCAAAGCAATAACTACACTGAAATCACCGAGATTCATAATAGTCTTCTGGACATTACAAATGGCAGGACAGGGCTCTTAATGAGGTGTGTCATCACCATGGACGACATTACATGCTCTGCAACGTGACACATGACTGGACATGAGTTGTTGGGGTAGGCGATCCATTCCTACACCAGCGCGGTTGAAAACTGCTGGATGGTCATTCCTGGATGTGGAGTTGCTACAATACGTCGCTCCAATGCATCCCGCACGTGCTCAATGCCATTTAAGTGGGAGGAGCTGACAGGCCAGTCCCTTCGCCGATTATCCTCTTTCCATGAGCTCCTCCACCCGCGGCGTTCGATGCGGTCGCGCATTGTCATCCATAAAAATGTCCCTGGGCGAGTGACGTGTTCCCGCCTCTCTCCCAGGGTGTATACAAGCACTGGTGATACGAATGTGTCGTGATGGCTGGGTGTTGTGTGATGTCCTTAGGTTAGTTAGGTTTAAGTAGTTCTAAGTTCTAGGGGACTGATGACCATAGATGTTAAGTCCCATAGTGCTCAGAGCCATTTTTTGATACGAATGTTATGATATGGTGAGGCATAATGTTCCATGGGCGTACTGACGTCCACAGCTTTGAACACGGTACACTCAGCAAACAACGCTATTGTTGACGGAATGAAATTTTCACTCTGCAGCGGAGTGTGGGCTGATATGAAACTTCCTGGCAGATTAAAACTGTGTGCCGGACCGAGACCCGAACTCGGGACCTTTGCCTTTCGCGGGCAAGTGCTCTACCAACTGAGCTACCCAAGCACGACTTACGCCACGTCCTCACAGCTTTAATTCCGCCAGTACCTCGTCTCCTACCTTCCAAATTTCGCAGAAGCTCTCCTGCATATCTTGCAGAACTAGCAAGTTCAAGGGGCTCCGAGCACTATGGGACTTAACTTCTGAGGTCATCAGTCCCCGAGAACTTAGAACTACTTAAACCTGACTAACCTAAGTACATCACACACATCCATGCCCGAAGCAGGATTCGAACCTGCGACTGTAGCGCTCATGAGGTTCCAGACTGAAACGCCTAAAACCGCACGGCCACACCGGCCGGCGCAGAACTAGCAATCCTAGAAGAAAGGATATTGCGGAGACATGACTTAGCTACAGCCTAGGGGGTGTTCCCAGAATGAAATTCTCACTCTGCAGCGGAGTGTGCGCTGATATGAAACTTCCTGGAAGATTAAAACTGCGTGCCGGACCGAGACTCGAACTCGGGACCTTTGCCTTTCGCGGGCAAGTGCTCTACCATCTGGGCTACCCAACCACGAATCACGCCCCGTCCTCACAGCTTTAATTCCGCCAGTACCTCGTCTCCTACCTTCCAAAGTTTACAGAAGCTCTCCTGCATGCCTTGCAGAACTAGCACTCCTGGAAGAAGGATATAATGCAGGAGAGCAACTGCAAAATTTAGAAGGTAGGAGACGAGGTACTGGCGGAATTAAAGCTGTGAGGACGGGGCGTGAGTCGTGCTTGGGTAGCTCAGTTGGTAGAGCACTTTCCCGCGAAAGGCAAAGGTCCCGAGTACGAGTCTCGGTCCGGCACACAGTTTTAATCTGCCAGGAAGTTTCAACGCTATTGTTGCACTGTACTCTTTCCCCTTTGTGTCTTTTCAGGGGTGCAAGCGGCTCTGGGTTCTTTTTTATGCAAGACAATGTGTGACCGCTTCGAACAGCGCACATCGAGTAGCTCTTGGAACGAGAGGATGTTCGGGGAATGCACTGGCCTGCTAGTTCCCCCTACTTAAATCACATCGAACGCGTGTGGGATGCGTTGGGGAGATGTATGGCAGCATGCCCACATACAGCAACGCCCATGCAGCAGTCGTCACCCGCGCTGGTGGAAGAACGAAACCCCCTACCACAAGCACTCCTTACCAAACTTGTGCCCCTATTAAGCCCCATGTCCTGCCGTTTGTAATGTCTAGGGGACCATCGTGTATCGCGCTTACTTAAAGGTAATTATTGTTTCTGAAGCAAGGTGTCATTTTTTTCGTTTCCTTGCGTATTTCTTTCAGTTACCTTCTGCACTACATTGTAGCAGATGTTTCTGTATGTGGCCCAAGTTTCATCCAGTTATGTTAGTTGGTAGTGACACATCATGCGAAAGTTACTTTTGACTTTAAGTTTTACACACCAGTGCATTTAATTTAGTTTCACACAAGGGAACTACACAGCGCCGCAGAGAGCAAAACCGCACTGCTTACACGAGCGGTTGACCTTGGATACGGCAGCAGTGCCAGAGAATAAGGTATGTAGACTCGTGTCCTTGGAGTCTTTCGCGACGGCATACATGAATAAAACGTTCTCGGTTTTCCAGCCGCGTCAATTCGAATAAAATCCTCGAGTTTTCGTTGGTCATCTCCGCCATCGTCGTCAGGAGTTCACTGACTGCCAGGGCTGGCTTGCTTGCTTCGTAATTCTCGGAGCTTCATACTCCGGTGATTTGTAGGGTGGGCGGATCGCGCCTTTCCTACTCTTCCTGGGGGTGTTGGATGTTGACTTCTCGTCTGAATCGTCCTCACGGTTGCGTTGCTGCTAGCAGTTCTTCTGGTTCATGTTCCTTTACACCAGCAACAGGTCTGGCCTGGCCACCTCATGGTCGGGCGCCAGAGCACTTGGTTGCCCAAGTTGCGGACGACGTCGTTCTCCGACGTCCGGATGTCGACCATGGGGCAGCTTTTTTTTTTTTTTACTTTATTGTTATTTTAAAACCTGTACAACAGGCAGGCTGTCAGCAGCACTCTACGCTGCTCTTCAGCCATAGAATACACAAGGAGAAAAA